>NC_086318.1:188992440-189366190 GCF_036172605.1 Pelobates fuscus
TACAGGACGTCCTTAGGTGTGTGGCCATTTCAGGCGTTCCTACACGGCCATGGCGCACTTTTCCGATATCCAGCGGCGATACAACATGCCAGTGAGGCGCTTGATTTGCGACAGCCCGACACGTTGGAATTCAACACTCATAATGTTCGACCGCCTGCTCCAACAAGAAAAAGCCGTTAACGAGTATTTGTATGACCGGGGTGCTAGGACAGCCTCTGCGGAGCTGGGAATTTTTTTGCCACGTTACTGGACGCTCATGCGCAATGCCTGTAGGCTCATGCCTTCTTTTGAGGAGGTGACAAACCTAGTCAGTCGCACCGAAGGCACCATCAGCGACATCATACCATTTGTTTTCTTCCTGGAGCGTGCTCTGCGAAGAGTGCTGGATCAGGCCGCAGATGAGCGTGAAGAGGAAGAGTTGTGGTCACCATCACCACCAGAAACAGCCTTATCAGCATCGCTTGCTGGACCTGCGGCAACGCTGGAAGAGGGTTGTGAGGAAGAGGAGGAAGACCAACCACAACAGGCATCCCAGGGTGCTCATTGTCACCTATCTGGTACCTGTGGTGTTGTACGTGGCTGGGGGAAGAACATACCTTCAGTGAGATCACTGAGGACGAGGAACAGGACATGAGTAGCTCGGCATCCAACCTTGTGCAAATGGGGTCTTTCATGCTGTCGTGCCTGTTGAGGGACCCTCGTATAAAAAGGCTGAAGGAGAACGACCTGTACTGGGTGTCCACGCTACTAGACCCCCGGTATAAGCAGAAAGTGCCTGAAATGTTACCGAATTACGGCAAGTCGGAAAGGATGCAGCAGTTCCAAAATCAATTAAAAAGTATGCTTTACACAGCGTATAAGGGTGATGTCACAGCACAACGGGAATCTAACAGGGGAAGAGGTGAAAGTAATCCTCCTCCTCCCACGACCACGCCAGCAAGGACAGGACGCTTTACAGACGTGTTGTTGATGGAGGACATGCAGAGCTTTTTAAGTCCTACGCATCGCCACAGCCCTTCGGGGTCCACCCTCAGAGAACGACTCGACCGACAGGTAGCAGACTACCTCGCCTTAACTGCAGATATCGACACTCTGAGGAGCGATGAACCCCTTGACTACTGGGTGTGCAGGCTTGACCTGTGGCCTGAGCTATCCCAATTTGCGATAGAACTTCTGGCCTGCCCCACTTCAAGTGTCCTGTCAGAAAGGACCTTCAGTGCAGCAGGAGGTATTGTCACTGAGAAGAGAAGTCGTCTAGGTCAAAAAAGTCTAGATTACCTCACCTTTATTAAGATGAATGAGGGATGGACAGTGGGCGATTGTTACGCTACTAGGGGTGATTTGGGTTGGAACTCAACTGCAGCTTGTAAACTCCCTAATTACTATAGTAAAGAAATGGAGAATCCTTAAGTATCAATACTGTAGCTTTAAGAAAAGAGAGAATCACTGGTAACTTGATTCAACCGAAGTTTTAATAAGAGTTAAACTTAAATGAATTGCATTTAGGCAATAATCCAATAATAAGAATTGCAAGTAATTCAACAACACAAAGTTCAGTATTACGTATTTCTTCAGAGATGCATTAAATAACTTTAGTTCATAGAGATGCATTAAGTAACATTAGTTCATGAGAATAATCTTCAATAGGAACAATAATCAATTAGCTGAGAATAGTTGCAAAGCAAGAACAGTTCATAGTGAATAAGCATGATGGGAGTTGTCCTTCATGAGATTAGTAACTTGTAGCAATGGAAGTATTTGCAATGCAAGAAACAGTTCATAGAATAAATGATTTTGTAATCAATTAGCTGAAAGATTTACTTAAGGTTTATATGGGTAGTCCTCCAATAGTCCAGACATATTGTCCACTTGTAAAGTAGCAAAGTTTCCTTTCTCCAGTAATCCTTTATGGCTTGCAGCAATCCTTGCATTTGCTCAAAGGCTGGAAGGGTTTGTCTGGTGCAAGTTCCCCAGTAGCTGAGCCTATGGAGCTTCCAGGAGGGAGCTCACACGTTAGCTCACACAATCAATCACCAAGCACCCTCCCTCTGGCCCAGTCTCCCTAAATACTGTCAGAGCTGTGTCAGGGGGGGTGGAGTCAGGCTCCTCACAGCTGAGAACTTAACCCTGAAGTGTTACTCCATGACAGCGATACATTCGACTAAAAAAGGCCTGATGAGGGGGACTACTTAACACACCAATCCTATCTGGTGGCACATTAGATTGCACGCTCAGTGCCCCAATTTGAAGTAGGAGGACCGACCAAGCATCTTTTTCCATCTCCCGCTTCCTAAAATCGATGCCTTATATACACGTCCCCTGATAGGGGACGTAACAGGGATTAAACTGATAAGATTAGTACTACCTAACACACCACTCCTATCTGGTGGCACATTAGATTGCACGCGCAGTGCCCCAATTTGAAGTAGGAGGACCGATCAAGCATCTTTTTCCATCTCCCGCTTCCTAAAATCGATGCCTTATATACACGTCCCCTGATAGGGGACGTAACAGGGATTAAACTGATAGGAATAGTACTACTTAACACACCACTCCTATCTGGTGGCACATTAGATTGCATGCGCAGTGCCCCAAATTTGAGTAGGAGGACCGACCAAGCATCTTTTTCCATCTCCCGCTTCCTAAAATCGATGCCTTATATACACGTCCCCTGATAGGGGACGTAACAGGGATTAAACTGATAAGAATAGTACTACTTGGGGGCGGGGCCTAACCATCATGGCGACAAGACGTATCTCTCAAAAGCTCCCGCTCGATTATGGCGATATAAGCGACCTGAGACGGTGTCCAGCGGAACAAACACCGATACCACATACCCATAAGCTCCCTGCAACAGAACGCAGGTGGCGGGAGGGTAAGAGACCCGCGCATGACCCGCCGATGCCGCGGCTGACAGTGCGGCCTAGCACACACGGGATGGGGGAGACGGCCGCTCTCCTGACCCTGAGACGCACCGGCAATGCAGGCACTATGAGCAAGCCCCGCTGCCCCCCCCTCTGGACCGGTGGGGGAGATCCCGGTCCACCAAGTGGAGACAACCCGAAGCGGACTGAAGCAACACAGACCGCCTCATGGGCAAAGCGAGAGCACAGAGCTCCAACCAAGATGGCGGAAATAACGGGCGCTGAGAGTCCCACCGATGCTGCACACGATGTCCTTGCAAAGATTAATCGGCACTTTGAAAGGTTTTGGAAGCGGCTGGAGCGCAGGCTACTTCGACCTGGCCCACTTCACAGCGCTGACCTTACTTGGCAGAAACAACAACCAAATAGTTGGCCGGCAGCCCAACGCCAGGATGCCCGATCGACACCACAGAGGGCGCAGAAGCCCCGACTACCGCCGGGTCACCCTCGCACAAGGTGCAGGCTAATTATTAACAGACAGCAACACAGGAGGGATCCCCGTGCGGCAACGCGGAGCCCAAGATGGAAATGCCGGTGCACACTACAGCACCCCGCTCCTAACACACCGGGAGGAAGGACACTGCTGCAAAGCGGAGGATGCCATGAGAGGCACCCAGCACGTAACACCCTGGGCATCAGCATGGCCCAGATTATGAGATCAAGCGGCAAACTCCGAGCGGGGCCCACTAACGAACACTCTCCCTGGCTATGGGGACACTACCTGTCAGGTATAGGCTGAACTGACTCCGCAACCTGTCAGCCACATGGACTAGGGCTATACATGCTCTCCAGCTCCTTTAATCAGTGGTATTCTCTTGTATGTTTGTTTTCTTTCCTTAAAGCGGCACTGTCATGCCGAATTCCGTTTTTTTTAACCCCCCTCCCGCCTCAACTACATCCAATCGACCCCCTAGTCACCCCCAAATGCCCCCCACATTACCTATTTTTTATTCTTTATTTTCTGCCCCGATCTATATTCAGGGCGCCGCCATCTTTGTGTGGGTAGGTGAAGTCCCTGTGGGACACGTCATCTACCCACACTAGATAGCCCTGAGATTCCCGCACATGCCCAGTGAAACATCTGGACATGCGAACGGGAATTTCACCTATTCATTCATTCATCAGACAGACGAATGAATGAATAGAAAAAAATCAGACGAACAAACTAACACTGTGTATCCGTGTTTGTTTGTTTGTTCGGTTTATTACAAGGAGGGAGCTACCGGCGTGCAGCTCCCTCCTTGCAATATGTAAAGACAGAAGCGGCAGGGAGCAGTGCTCCCCACCACTTCATAAGCCCCCCAGGTCCCCTCCTCACTCTATGGGGGTCAATATGACCCCCATAATAGCACAAGGGAGATTAAAATCTCCCCAATGTCCCTACTCGCTATACCGCGAGTAGGGGCATGTCCACTAAACAGTGAGCAGCCTGTGGCTGCTCACTGTAAAAAAAAAAAAAAGGGTAATAAGGGGGGGACGGGGGACCTACTGTCCTCCCCCGCCGGCCCCCACCCCTGGACGGCGGGTGGGGGCCATAATGGGAATGAGGGGGGACCTACTGTCCTCCACCCCCCGGCCCCCACCCCTGGGCGGCGGGTGGGGGCCATAATAGTAATAGGGGGGGGACCTACTGTCCCTCCTCCGGCCCCCACCCCTGGGCGGCGGGTGGGGGCCATAATAGTAATAAGGGGGGGGACCTACTGTCCTCCAGCCCCCGGCCCCCACCCCTGGGCGGCGGGTGGGGGCCCTAATGGTAAAAGGGGGGGGGGACCTACTGTCCTCCCCCCGGCCCCCACCCCTGGGCGGCGGGTGGGGGCCATAACGATAATGGGGGGGGGACCTACTGTCCTCCCCCCGCCCCCACCCCTGGGCGGCAGGTGGGGGCACTAAGTAAATTCCCCCCCCCCATCAAGGTGACTAGGGGTGCCCAAGCCCCTAGTCACCCACCCCCCCACCCAAATAAAAAATGCCCCTACCTACCCCCCTCACCCTAAAAAATAGTGAGGGGGGAATAAAATTGCTAACCTGTAAAGTAAAAAAAAAAATTCCAAAGAACTTTCCCACGCTTGTAAAATGACACAGAGCACTGTGATTGGATGGATTTCAAGCCATCCAATCACAGTGCTCTGTGTCATTTTACAAGCGTGGGAAAATTCCAAAGAACTTTCCCACGCTTGTAAAATGACACAGAGCACTGTGATTGGATGGATTTCAAGCCATCCAATCACAGTGCTCTGTGTCATTTTACAAGCGTGGGAAAATTCCAAAGAACTTTCCCACGCTTGTAAAATGACAAAGAGCACTCTGATTGGTTTAAACCCACCAATCAGAGTGTTCTTAGGCTAATTGCAGGGCGGGGCAAGGCTTTATAAGCCTTGCCCCGCCCTGCGGAGCTCAGTCTGCGCGGAGCCCTCCAAGGGTGAAGATGGATTATTTTTATGTGCGCTCTGGTTTTTTCTTTTTCGTCAGGTTTTTTTTTTTTTTGCGCTCGGGTTTTTTATTTTATTTTTAGTTCGACGGCTATGATGGTTTTTTATTTGGCCTTTTTTGGGGCTGAAAAATGAAGATTTTAGAAAAAAGAAGACGTCGAATGGTAAGTTTAATTTTACTTTACAGGTTAGCAATTTTATTCCCCCCTCACTATTTTTTAGGGTGAGGGGGGTAGGTAGGGGCCTTTTTTATTTGGGTGGGGGGTGGGTGACTAGGGGCTTGGGCACCCCTAGTCACCTTGATGGGGGGGGGGGGAAATTTACTTAGTGGCCCCACCCACCGCCCAGGGGTGGGGGGCAGTAGGCCCCCCCCTCCTTATTACTATGATGGCCCCCACCCGCCGCCCAGGGGTGGGGGCCGGGGGGGAGGACAGTAGGTCCCCCCCCCTCTTATTACCATTATGGTCCCCACCCGCCGGCCAGGGGTGGGGGCCGGGGGGGAGGACAGTAGGTCCCCCCCCCACCCTACTACTATTATGGCCCCCACCCGCCGCCCAGGGGTGGGGGCCGGGGGGGGAGGACAGTAGGTCCCCCCCCCTACTACTATTATGGCCCCCACCCGCCCCCCAGGGGTGGGGGCCGGGGGGGGGAGGACAGTAGGTCCCCCCCCTCTTATTACCATTATGGCCCCCACCCGCCGGCCAGGGGTGGGGGCCGGGGGGAGGACAGTAGGTCCCCCCCACTACTATTATGGCCCCCACCCGCCGCCTAGGGGTGGGGGCCGGGGGGGGAGGACAGTAGGTCCCCCCCTCTTATTACCATTATGGCCCCCACCCGCCGCCCAGGGGTGGGGGCCGGGGGGGGGGAGGACAGTAGGTCCCCCCCCCTCTTATTACCATTATGGCCCCCACCCGCCGGCCAGGGGTGGGGGACGGGGGGGAGGACAGTAGGTCCCCCCCTCCCTCCCTACTACTATCATGACCCCCACCCGCCGCCCAGGGGTGGGGGCCGGGGGGGAGGACAGGGGGAGGACAATAGGTCTCCCTCCCTTATTTTACTTTACAGCCCCCACCCGTCGTTTAGGGGTGGGGGGCAATATTTTTTTTTTTTTTTACAGTGAGCAGCCACAGGCTGCTCACTGCTTACTAGACATGCCCCTACTCGCGGTATAGCGAGTAGGGGCATATTATTTACTAATACCAAGTCATTTTTACTTAGTGTTAGTAAATTTGGCTGAAAGACCAATTTAGGTCTTTCAGCCTTTTAGTAGATAGCTCCCTGATACCGTGGGAATTAGGGAGTTATCTACTAAGCGGCTGCAAGATGCAGCCACAGCAATGAATAGGATCGGAGTTTCATTCATTTGAATGAAATTCCGATCCGAACAAAGTACCGAATTGCATCCTAACACCAATGGAGAAACAGTGCTCATTCTGTTAGGATGCAATTCGGCAGTTTTGCCGGCGTTCTGTCTAAGTGACAGGACGTTCGGCAATACTGACAGGAAGCATTGTGGGAACTGGGAGGAAAGCTAGGGATCATGGGAAAATTGGTCTGACCAGCGGAAATGAAGCACACTTTGCTCCTCCGCTGGTCAGAGCTGGTCAAGCGGAGGAATCCTCCATAAGACAGAGTCCCTACTTTGTCTTATGATTTTAAAGAAAACTAAAGAAGACAGGAAGAAAAGAATAACAGATCCTGAGAGAGGGGGAGAAGAGGAAGAGATTGAGGAAAGGTAAGTTCGGCATGACAGTGCCGCTTTAAGCTTTTCTTTAAGGTCCATATTGTCTATCTTACTATTCAGGCACCACCATTTAGCTTTTGGCCTACTTAGACATGGTGACGGAAACGTTAACTCATTACCTGTTTTATCGACTAAGCCTGATTTAATATGTTTGGGTACTGTTTTACCAAGTTTTACTAAGGTTTTAGTACTGCTTAGTTAACATGGATGTACTAACGCTAACACACTGCAGTTCCAGACTACAGTAATTTCTAAGTGTAGCCAGCTTAGACCACGCCTGAAGCATGATAAGCTTGGTCTAATCTATATTCATGTGCATGTCTATTTAAGCGACATAACATTAAAATTGTGCATGTTCCTACAAATGTCAAGCTACTATAAAACTATACAACTATAAAATTGTGCTTATAAACTTCAAAATCCGTAAGAGTTTGTTAATATGGTGACCGCTCAAATGTTTCATCGTACTCTTATTGCTCTCAATGTCTTTACTTCAATGCAAAAAATGTGCCGTTTATCTACTGCCATGTCTTTGTATCAATTATGTTTGAAAATGTTGCACTTGCACCCGCTGTCATGGCGGAACAAGCGCTGCTGTTATATCTTGCACAACAAAAATAAAGAATAAAAAAAAAAAAAAAAAAAAGAATAGTACTACTTAACACACCACTCCCATCAGGTGGCACATTAGATTGCACGCGCAGTGCCCCAAATTTGAAGTAGGAGGACCGACCAAGCATCTTTTTCCATCTCCCGCTTCCTAAAATCGATGCCTTATATACACGTCCCCTGATAGGGGACGTAACAGGGATTAAACTGATAAGAATACTACTTAACACACTACTCCTATCTGGTGGCACATTAGATTGCATGCGCAGTGCCCCAAATTTGAAGTAGGAGGACCGACCAAGCATCTTTTTCCATCTCCCGCTTCCTGGGTGGAGGAAGAGAGACCTTCAATGACATCAGTGAGGACAAGGAACGAGACATGGCTAGCTTGGTATCCAACCTTGTGCAAATGGGGAGTTTGCGGTTGTGCAAATGGACTGTTTGCGGTTGTTTGCGGTGCGTTAAACGGGGAGTTTGGTCTGTCACTGTAAAGCGGGCGTAACCCTTACACTACCTGATCGATACAACATCATACCTGATGTTTTAAAGCACGTTATTCCAAACAATTTAGGAATGTTAGGTGATTTATGCCCTTTATGGATTAAAACCAGACTATGCATCAACTTTGTAATTTTCCATGGGAGTTTTGCCATGGATCCCCCTCCGGCATGCCACAGTCCAGGTGTTAGTCCCCTTGAAACAACTTTTCCATCACTATTGTGGCCAGAAAGAGTCCCTGTGGCCCATTGAAGTCTATGGCGGTTCGCGAACATTTGCGGAAGTTCGTGTTCGCCATTCGCGAACCGAAAATGTTATGTTCGTGACATCACTACTCTTCAAGTATAATGGTAACTGGGATCCAAAGGGAAGTATATTGTATACCCAATTTACTAAAGCATTACTTGTCATTCAGTGTATTTTTTTATGTGGTTGGGCAATTTGCATTTTAATTATTTATAATTACCGTATGTAATAATTTGTGTGTGTTTGAAATTGGCCCATTGAAAACTTTTTTCACTCATTGTTTGAAATCACTACATATTTTTAATCATTGTTCAAAAAAACAATAGATTTTATTTTCCAAAGATTAGACCCTGCCTGAAATGTTGGTCTCTGTGTTTTTTGTAGGAACACTTCTGAAAGCTTTTTTGTTTGTTTGTTTGTTTGTTTTTTGAGTAATTTGAAGTTTATTGTTAAATATATGTATTTTCTATCAGTCTATCTGTCTGCCTATCAATGCCATATTTCTTACATTTTATTAAAACATTATAAAAGTATAATTAAAATAATATAATAAATGCATTTATTTGCAGTACAACTTTGTTGAATATATTCAAATATGATTTTTGTTTTATTAACTGAGGTAAAAGACTACATCATGACTGATAAAGCTTAGTCACTAATGGACTGAGGCAACTAGACACAATGGTTTATGGTTCTTCTCTAATAACACAGCGTGAATAACAAAGTAATTTAGCTTGTACAGCAAAACATTATGGGAGTTGCAGTTCAAATAACTTCTTTCATAAGTAAAAAGATAATGGAAACAGTTTACAGAAACCATTTCTCTTATCTGCTGTGTAGATATGTATGTTAGATGATCATTTCCCCAGGTCTTGTGAAATTTGGACATTTAAAGGGACACTCCGGGCACCAATAAATGATATGCAGAATGCTGCACCGTTAGTCTGCCTCCTTTAATGACAATGCAGCACCTTTAAATGTGAGGGATATATGTGTAATTTCTTATCAATATAAAGCCATCCCCAGAATGCTTACAAAAAACTAAATTCATTAAACACATTATGTCATATCTCCATCCCCTGTGAAGAATGATCTGGGAAAATAATAGGTCAGTGTTTTTAATTAATTTGGATTTGATGTTTAAACACAATTTAAAAATAAGTAATAGCATTGTGTTTTATACAGATTATGCACCATCAGTTACCAGATGCTCATACCAGTGCTTATCCCCTAAAGTGAGAATTCAAAGTGAATTTCAAACTTAAAGCAACACTGTCACCATCTGGGGACTTTGCAGAATTCTTAAAGACCCCTGACAGTGACATCGTCGCTGGAGATCCAGTAGTTGGAGGGAAGGTAAAAGTGAGATTGATGACCCCCCTAGGTGTCCATGACTACTGTCTCACAATTTTTTTCAGTGTGATTGCTATTGCATCCAGCATTTCCCAGCTACATTATTTTGGAAATAGGAGGCCATGCATAATGCAAGAATTCTCCAAATAAACAGCTTTGTATGACTCCTGGATGAATTGGCTAATATTCATTTTTAAAATTAGTCTTTGGTCAGAAGCAGGGCCGGACTGGGAAAAAAATTAGGCCCGGGCATTTTTCAATCAGAGCAGCCCCCTAAGAAGGGGGCGGGGCCAGAGAGGGTGTGTTTTGTCATCACTAATGACAAGCACGTCCCCCTCAAAGTGAGCATGTTGGTTCAATGCGCAGAGCCCCGCTGAAGAGCTCTGGCATTAGAAAAAGGCTCTGAATTTGTTCTGCGCAGCGCAAGCTAATTTAATTAACATGCTTGCACTGAGTTTGCTTTTAAATTGTCTCTGGTGTCTCCACAAGTGGGATACCAGAGGACAAAAGGGCCAGGAAAGTGTATGGTGCATGTGTTTGGAGCCTGCTTGTGGGATTGCGTGTGTGTAGAGTGTGGTGTGGTATTGTGTAAATAGGTCAATTTCATTTGTGTTTGTGGTGTAATATGTGTGGCTAGGGGCTGTATAAAGTGTGTGTATAGGGGGCATAGTGTTATAGGGGATGTAGCAAGTGTGTGCATATGGGTGAGGGTGTTTTTATCTGCTGTCACATTCTAGGTTTCTAATTTTCTTTGTCTGTTAACTCACTGAGGGTTATTTTATATATATATATATATATATATGTGTGTGTGTGTGTGTGCTGTGTGTGTGAGCGAGGGTGCTGTCTGTCTGAGGGTGCTGTGTGTGAGTGAGGGTGCTTTGTGTGTGTCTGAGGGTGCTGTGTGTGTCTGGGTGCTGTGTGTGTCTGGGTGCTGTGGGTGAGGGTGCTGTGTGTGTCTGGGGGTGCTGTGTGTGAGGGTGCTGTGTGTGAGGGTGCTGTGTGTGAGGGTGCTGTGTGTGTCTGGGTGCTGTGGGTGAGGGTGCTGTGTGTGTCTGGGGGTGCTGTGTGTGAGGGTGCTGTGTGTGTCTGAGGGTGCTGTGTGTGTCTGGGGGTGCTGTGTGTGTCTGGGGGTACTGTGTGTCTGGGGGTGCTGTGTGTCTGGGGGTGCTGTGTGTGTCTGGGGGTGCTGTGTGTGTCTGGGGGTGCTGTGTGTGAGGGTGCTGTGTGTGTCTGGGTGCTGTGTGTGTCTGGGGGTGATGTGTGTGTCTGGTTGTGCTGTGTGTGTCTGGGGGTGCTGTGTGTGCTGTGTGTGTCTGGGTGCTGTGTGTGTCTGGGGGTGCGGTGTGAGGGTGATGTGTGTGTCTGGGTGATGTGTGTGTCTGGGGGTGCTGTGTGTGAGGGTGCTGTGTATGTCTGGGGGTGCTGTGTGTGTCTGGGTGCTGTGTGTGTCTGGGGGTGCTGTGTGTGTCTGGGGAGCTGTGTGTGAGGGTGCTGTGTGTGTCTGGGTGATGTGTGTGTCTGAGGTTGCTGTGTGTGTCTGGGGGTGCTGTGTGTGTCTGGGGGTGCTGTGTGTGTGAGTGTGAATTTATTTATTTAAATTTAAACATATTTTTTTATTATATATTTAAAAAAAAAGTTATATCCCCCCTCCCTTCTTACCTTTAGCCTGGGAGGGGGGGGGGAGCCGTGCTGCCATGGGGTGTTGCCGTGCTGCCATGCTTCCTTCCCTGGTGGTCCAGTGGTGAGAGTTAACTCTAGCCTGCAGGTAACCGCGGCAACGCTCAGAATCCCGCGAGAGGACCCGGTGGAGCTGCTTGCCACACTCTTCAGCCGGCGGCCGCTTATAATTGCCTCTGGGCCGGTGAGGGAGATCTTTGATCTCCCCACCGGCCCATGGAGGCACACAGCAGGGCCGGCGCTCGGGTAGCGCTGGCCCTGCAGGGGCTGGCAGGGGAGGTCCTGTGATCTCCCCTGCCGGCCGGCCCCACGGCCATCACGGCCCACGGGTATGCCCGATGGCCAGTCTGGGCCTGGTCAGAAGGAGTGCGCAACAATGTGCTTCAAAGCTTACCATGAGCTGGGCCAGAAATCCGCATGTGAAATGTACAGATCCATAATAAAACAAAGCAAATACTATCAGTACTTACAAAACTAATTTGATGTGCTGAACAGATTAAGCTTTAGTCTTTTTAAATTTTAGATTGCAATGGACTATACCAGTGGTTCCCAAACTTTTTAGGTTCAAGGCGCCCTTAATATTTCCATATTTTTCCAAGGCGCCAAAGTAAAAAAAAGTCTAGATAGTTTGTGCGTGAGGGGTACAGTGTGTGTGTATGGGGGCAGGTTGTATGAGGGGTACAGTGTGTGTGTGGGGGGGCAGTGTGTGCGTGAGGGGTACAGTGTGTGTGAGGGGTACAGTGTGTATGTGTGTTTGGGGGGGTACAGTGTGTGTATGGGAGCTGTGTGTGTATGGGGGCAGTGTGTGTGTATGGGGTCAGTGTGTGTGTATGGGGTCAGTGTGTGTATATATGGGGTAGTGTGTGTATAGGAGCAGTGTGTGTGTATGGGGCAAGTTATTGTGTCTCTGTGTGAGTAGGAGGTAAAAAAAAAATATATATATATTTTTTTTTTATTAAAAATATTTGTTTTCATATCCCTCCTCCCTGCTTACCTTTGCCTGGGAGGGGGGACAGTGCTAGACAATCCATGGTGGGCTGGTGGGGAAGTGGTGAGAGTGAGTTCAGGCTAGACTTCTCTCTCCCAAGATTCATAGCATTGCCACGGTAACTGTGGCAACGCTCCGAGCTCGCGAGTTGAGAACCCGGCGGAGCTGCAGGTTAGAGCTCCCTCAGGTCCTCTTTCCCTTCCTCCCCTGCCGGCATTACACTGCTAGCGGGCCGGAGAGGGAAATCTCTAATCCCCCCCCTCCTGGTCCTGCAGAGCCGGCAGGGGAGAGGGAGGCACAGTTTCCGGTATCTTGCGGCGTCCATGTGTGCCTGGCACACAGTTTGGGAAACGCTGGACTATATGATAGTAAATAATACAGACAACAAAATACATCAATAATACATTGGCATCAGTGGCGTCTCCAGCATTCATATTTAGGGGGGGCACATGGGGGGCCAGGGACAGAAGTAGGGGGGGGCAATTACAAAACGTGTGTGTGTGTACACACACATACACGTGGAGAACATATAAAAGTTAAAAAAATTCAGATTTCCAGCACCTTGATAAATATGCTAAAGTCTGCTTTAGATATGCAATTGTAACTTGTAACACTATCTCATGATGCCAGAATTGTTACAAAACTAGTTTTTTGATTTTTTTTTTAAATATTTATATTTTAAATAATATACAACATGCAATTTGAAGGGAATTTAAATTAACACTTCTATATAAATATTTCACATACATAGAAAATGGTCACTTAACAGTGTATTCTCTACGCTACAGTTTAAGCATTTTAAAGTGACACAAAGTCGAGTTGAGAGGCTAACTCAAATGAATTTTTCCTGTAAGAAGAGCAGATTTAGCTCTACTTCCATGAACAATTAAAAATGGTTGGCACTAAAGTTTGTGCGCTGACCTATAGTTGGTGAATACTATACCAACACAAACTAAAATGACTTGTTTCATTCTCATGCTCACAATATGGAATCCTGGTTACATACATATCATTTAGTCAAAAGCTGCAATTAAATTTCACGTTACTTAAAATAGTAGTGCCACTGTCTGGAGTGTCTGCTCCGCTCACTCAGTCCCTCTGCAAATTGCACTCTCAGGTAGGTAAGGTTTCACACCTTATGTGGGGCCGCACTGCAAACTGTTTGCAATCTCTGGTAAGTAAGGTGACACTGTCACAATACTGTCTGCAATCTCAGGAGTAAGTGCCACTGTCATACCACTCACTGTCTGCAATCAGGAGTAAGTAACCTTTGTCACACTCACACCACTCACTGTAATCAGTGCCATTAATTCACTTTTCTCATAACCTTGATGTGGCAGAGGCCGCGGGCCACAATACCTGCTCCTCTCTGCTTGCTCTGTTCTGTCTCCTCTGCGCTGCTCCTCTTGGCTTGCTCTGCTCTGCCTCCTCTCTGCATGCTCTGCTTCTATTTGCATGCTCTGCTCCACTCCTCTCTGCTTGCTCTGCTCTGCTACTCTCTACTTGCTCTGCTTCTCTCTGCTTGCTCAGCGGTGCTGCTCTCTACTTTGCCTCCTCTCTGCTTGCTCTGCTCTGCCTCTTCTCTGCATGCTGTGCTTCTTTTTGCATGGTCTGCTTTTACTCCTATCTGCTTGCTCTGCTCCTCTACTCTCGACTTGCTCTGCTTTTCTCTACTTGCTCTGCTCCGCTCCTCTCTACTTGCTCTGCTTCTCTCTGCTTGCTCTGCTCCGTTACTCTCGACTTGCTCTGCTTTTCTCTACTTACTCTGCTCTGCTCCTCTCTACTTGCTCTGCTCCTCTCTGCTTGCTCTGCTCCTCTCTGCTTGCTCTGCCTCTCTCTGCTTGCTCTGCTCTTGTCCTCTCTGCTCCTCTCTACTTGCTCTGCGCTGCCGCTTCTCTGCTTGTTCTGCTCCTCTCTGTTTGCTCTGCTCCTGCACACATATTGCCTAATACATACACACACACTGCCTAATACATCCATCCATACCTTTATACACACATATTGCCTGATACATATACACACACACTGCCTAATACATCCATCCATACATTTGTACACACATATTGCCTGATACATATACACACACACTGCCTAATACATCCATCCATACATTTATACACACATATTGCCTAATACATAGACCCATAAACGCACACTGCCTAATACATGCTCACTGAATATTTACATCCATACACACATACTGCCTAATACATCCATCTGCACACACATATTGCACAATACATATATTGCCTAATACATACACCCATACACGCACACTGCCCAATACATACAGGGAGTGCAGAATTATTAGGCAAATTAGTATTTTGACCACATCATCCTCTTTATGCATGTTGTCTTACTCCAAGCTGTATAGGCTTGAAAGCCTACTACTAATTAAGCATATTAGGTGATGTGCATCTCTGTAATGAGAAGGGGTGTGGTCTAATGACATCAACACCCTATATCAGGTGTGCATAATTATTATGCAACTTCCTTTCCTTTGGCAAAATGGGTCAAAAGAAGGACTTGACAGGCTCAGAAAAGTCAAAAATAGTGAGATATCTTGCAGAGGGATGCAGCACTCTTAAAATTGCAAAGCTTCTGAAGCGTGATCATCGAACAATCAAGCGTTTCATTCAAAATAGTCAACAGGGTTGCAAGAAGCGTGTGGAGAAACCAAGGCGCAAAATAACTGCCCATGAACTGAGAAAAGTCAAGCGTGCAGCTGCCAAGATGCCACTTGCCACCAGTTTGGCCATATTTCAGAGCTGCAACATCACTGGAGTGCCCAAAAGCACAAGGTGTGCAATACTCAGAGACATGGCCAAGGTAAGAAAGGCTGAAAGACGACCACCACTGAACAAGACACACAAGCTGAAACGGCAAGACTGGGCCAAGAAATATCTCAAGACTGATTTTTCTAAGGTTTTATGGACTGATGAAATGAGAGTGAGTCTTGATGGGCCAGATGGATGGGCCCGTGGCTGGATTGGTAAAGGGCAGAGAGCTCCAGTCCGACTCAGACGCCAGCAAGGTGGAGGTGGAGTACTGGTTTGGGCTGGTATCATCAAAGATGAGCTTGTGGGGCCTTTTCGGGTTGAGGATGGAGTCAAGCTCAACTCCCAGTCCTACTGCCAGTTTCTGGAAGACACCTTCTTCAAGCAGTGGTACAGGAAGAAGTCTGCATCCTTCAAGAAAAACATGATTTTCATGCAGGACAATGCTCCATCACACGCGTCCAAGTACTCCACAGCGTGGCTGGCAAGAAAGGGTATAAAAGAAGAAAATCTAATGACATGGCCTCCTTGTTCACCTGATCTGAACCCCATTGAGAACCTGTGGTCCATCATCAAATGTGAGATTTACAAGGAGGGAAAACAGTACACCTCTCTGAACAGTGTCTGTGAGGCTGTGGTTGCTGCTGCACGCAATGTTGATGGTGAACAGATCAAAACACTGACAGAATCCATGGATGGCAGGCTTTTGAGTGTCCTTGCAAAGAAAGGTGGCTATATTGGTCACTGATTTGTTTTTGTTATGTTTTTAAATGTCAGAAATGTATATTTGTGAATGTTGAGATGTTATATTGGTTTCACTGGTAAAAATAAATAATTGAAATGGGTATATATTTGTTTTTTGTTAAGTTGCCTAATAATTATGCACAGTAATAGTCACCTGCACACACAGATATCCCCCTAAAATAGCTATAACTAAAAACAAACTAAAAACTACTTCCAAAAATATTCAGCTTTGATATTAATGAGTTTTTTGGGTTCATTGAGAACATGGTTGTTGTTCAATAATAAAATTAATCCTCAAAAATACAACTTGCCTAATAATTCTGCACTCCCTGTACATCCATACACACATACTGCCAAATACCAGACATACCAAGTCTCCCGGTAGTTCAGGGAGACTCTCGCATGTTGAATGCGGTTCCCTGACACCCGCAGATCATACAAAATATCCCGGAAATCACACACACAATCAAATCTATAAAGTATGACTTCTGTGCATGTCAATATGTGTGTGTATCTGTGTGTGTTTCAGTGTGTGTATCTGAATGTATGTGCCAGTGTGCGTTTCAATGTGTGTATCTGTGTGTCAGTGTGTATGTGCCAGTACGCGTATCTGTGTGTCTGTTGGTGGAGAGTGAGCTCAAGCATGTCAGGGGGAGTTGGAGTGACCGCACATGTGCACGGGGGTGGCGTAGTAACTTGTGAAGCCACCTCCCTGAAATGCATTTTTGCATGTTGGGATGTCTGTAATACATACATTTTACATGAAATATATAATTTATAGCTGTGATAATAACATTTTCATTCATTTGGTGGGATTTTATTTATAATATTGTGCGATTTAATTTATAGTAATGGGTTTACGTTAATGTTACAGTGAACCTGTCTGACAGGTTCACTGTAAGAAACATTTTTTTCATTATAATCTATCAAATGTATTATGAATATAATTGGTCGCATAGTCACTCGCACACAATGTCACTTACACACTCTAACATACACTCTTACTGAAGTATACACACGTCACACACTATCACTAACACACATTTATTAAGTATATACACAATGTCACTGACACACTCTCACTAACACACACTATTATTAAGTATACACACAATGTCACATACTAACACATTATTATTACGTATACACACAACGTCACTAACACACACTATTAAGTATACACACAATGTCACACACTCCCACTAACACTCACTATTATTAAGTATACACACAATGTGTCACAATCTCACTAACACACACTATTCAGTATACACACACACAATGTCTCACACTCTCACTAACACACACTATTCAGTATACACACACACAATGTCTCACACTCCCACTAACACACACTATTCAGTGTATACACACACACACAATGTCTCACACTCTCACTAACACACACTATTCAATATAGACATACACACAATGTCTCACGCTCTCACTAACACACACTATTCAGTATACACACACACAATGTCTCACACTCTCACTAACACACACTATTCAGTATACACACACACAATGTCTCACACTCTCACTAACACACACTATTCAGTATACACACACACAATGTCTCACACTCTCACTAACACACACTCTTACTGAACTACACACACACAATGTCACTCACACCAGTTTAGTCACACTTTATACACTCACAAACATACACAAAATCAGCCCCCTTGGGCTCCATGTGGGCCATACCTGTGCTTGTGCTGTGGAGGAGGATCCATTCTGAACTTACTGCTCGCTGGGCTCCCTCCATGTTACTGAGAGCCCAGCCCCTGAGCAGATCCTGCAGGCAGGGGAATCCCCCTGTACACACGGACAGACACTGGAGGGAAGAGGGAGGAGGAAGCAGGCTGTGCTCACTGAAGGGGAGACTTCTAGTGCTGTGGAGGAGGAACCATTCTCCAGCCTGCAGGAAGTCTCCCCTTTGTTTCTGCTAGGGGGAGCAGGAGAGCTGTGCACAGAGAGCACAGCCTGCTTCCTCCTCCCTCCTCCCTCCAGTGTCTCTCCGTGTTTACAGGCAGGGGGATTCCCCTGCCTGCAGGATCCATCTGCTCAGGGGCTGGGCTCTCAGTAACATGGAGGGAGCCCAGCCAGCAGTAAGTTCACTTTCAATTGGGGGGGCACAGCCTGATCTAGGGGGGGCCATGGCCCCCTCTGGCCTCCCCCTAGTGACGCCACTGATTGGCATAGAAGCTGTTATATAGGTGTCTGGAAAATGATGCTGTTGTATAATACATTTTTAATGAAATGATATTACATGAAAGTTGTAGACATTGGAAATCATTTAAAATGTTTTTTTTTTTTTTAAGCAACCTGGTGGCGAAGCTAAAGCACAAAAATTATCAAGGTAGTTTAACAATAAATCGAAAATATATAATATATTCAATGAAAGAAATGGGTATTTATACAACCATACGATTCTCGCCTTTAAAACATGCTTTAAAACTAGTTAAACAGGTACATGGCAGACAGGTTTATAATGCTACAATGGTTTCCGGCAGCCAGTAAACTATCTGGACAGGTATTTTCAAAGTCCTCACACCTATACTCATATATATCCGCAAGTAAAAATTGCTTTGTAGTATACCATACTATATTGTCATAGTCAGTAGAAAAATAATGGAATATCATGGCAATCACTGTTTAATTTATGCCAAATTACCCATTAGATGTCACAGGTGGTTGGGGGCCCTAATTAAACAATTCCTTGATGGTTGGTAGGTCTGGTTTTATAAAACATTAGAGAAAGTTTTTCAATAAACTAGAAACATGGAAACGTAGAAACATAGAATGTGGCGGCAGATAAGAACCATTCGGCCCATCTAGTCTGACCAATTTTCTAAATACTTTCATTAGTCCTTGGCCTTGTCTTATAGTTAGGATAGCCTTATGCATACCCCACGCATGCTTAACCCCTTAAGGACGGAGGACGGTTCAGGACCGTCATCGGCATTTTTGCGTTGCCGACCGGTGACGGTCCTGAACCGTCCTAACCGTCCTATGTACTTACCCGCTCGCCGTCATTCCCCCGGCGGCGATCGGCGGTGCTCCCGGTGTGGGGAGACTGCCTGCAGCCCAGACAGTCTCCCCATGGCGGTTTAGGACCCCTGTGGCCATGTGATCGCCCAACAGGGCGACCACATGGTCACAATAGGTGTCCAAGTATCTGCCTGCAGGGGGACTGTCTGTGCTGACAGGCAGTCTCCCTGCAACTGTAAAATCAAAAAAAAAATTAAAGTTATAGTTAATAAAAAAAAAATATTATTATATATGTGTATATATATATGATATATAGACATATATTATACCTATATAATATATGTCTATATATCATATATATAATGTCATGCTAAGTGTATTTTTATATTAATATGTACATATATTAATATAAAAATACACTTATAATTAATTTACACACGTATATATATAATATATATAATAACTATATATATTGTATATATATATTATTATAAAATACGAATAATAAATAATTTAAATTAAATTAAAAAAATTAAAAATAATAATAAAAATTAAAAAAAATTATATATCTATACGAAATTTTATTCTAACTGTATTTTGATATTAATATATATATATTTATATCAAAATACACTTAGAATGAAATTGTATATATATCTATGTATATATAAATAAATAAAAAGAATGCGAACTATTCATATGTCCATATACAAAATTACATAAATAATTATATAAATATACACGTAGACTTCAAATATATAAATATGCATATATATTTAAATTCTACGTGCGTATTTATGTAATATTTTTACATAATTAAGTTATTTTATTGATTGCAATTTAAGGGACCTGCCTGCCAACCCAGGCCGAAAGTACAGAGAATTTAATTTGCTATCACTGTATTTTACCCTGTAACGTTCTACGACACCCTAAAACCTGTACATGGGGGGTACTGTTTTACTCGGGAGACTTTGCTGAACACAAATATTAGTGATTCAAAACAGTAAAACATATCACAGCGATGATATTGTCAGTGAAAGTGACTTTTTTTGCATTTTTCACACACAAACAGCACTTTTACTGATGATATAATTGTTGTGATACATTTTCCAGTTTTGAAACACTAATATTTGTGTTCAGCAAAGTCTCCTGAGTAGAACAGGACCCCCCCATGTACAGGTTTTATAGCGTTTTTGAAAGTTACAGGGTCAAATATATGGGTCAAATATTTTTACATTGTAAATGGCCAGGTTGGTTACGTTGCCTTTGAGAGCGTATGGTAGCCCAGGAATGAGAATTACCCCCATGATGGCATACCATTTGCAAAAGAAGACAACCCAAGGTATTGCAAATGGGGTATGTCCAGTCTTTTTTAGTAACCACTTAGTCACAAACACTGGGCAAAATTAGCGTTCAATTTAGTTTTTTACTTTTTTCACACACAAACAAATATGAACGCTAACTTTGGCCAGTGTTTGCGACTAAGTGGCTACTAAAAAAGTCTGGACATACCCCATATTGAATACCCTGGGTTGTCTACTCTTAAAAAAATATGTACACGTGGGGTGTTATTTAGCAATTTATGACAGATAATAGTGTTATAATGTCACTATTGATACATTTTAAAAATGTATGTTTTGAAACCGCAATATCCTACTTGTACTCATAGCCCTATAACATGCAAAAAAATAGCAAAAAGCATGTAAACACTGGGTATTTTTGAATCTATTTAGCAGTTTTTTTCATTCGCTTTTGTAGATGAGTAAAATATTTTTCACATAAAATTCAAAAAAACGTGTATTTTTTTCAATTTTTCATCATATTTTTTCATTTTTTAAAATTTAAATTACATGAGATTATATAAATAATGGTATGTAAAGAAAGCCCCTTTTGTCCTGAAAAAAACAATATATAATTTGTATGGGAACAGTAAATGAGAGAGCGGAAAATTACAGCTAAACACAAACACCACAAAAGTGTCAAAAAGATGCCTGGTCGCAAATGTACAACATCGCAAAAACAGTCCGGTCCTTAAGGGGTTAAACTCATTTACTGTGTTAACCTCTACCACTTCAGCTGGAAGGCTATTCCATGCATCCACTACCCTCTCAGTAAAGTAATAAACACTTTTTAGCAGCATTCATGTTAATACCTTTTAAATGCAGATGTACCCCATTTCCTGATTAATTACATTTGTGGTGGTTCTTCCACTTGACTGCATGTATGTAGACTATAAGTAGAAAAGTCAAGACCAAATAATTGTAGAACATTCTTATCTTACTTTAGCAATAAATCTCCTTGTCCGGCTCTGTACCTCGTCGTCACCTGCTCAAGGGAGCTTTGTGGCCTGCACCATTATCAGGTGCAGCTTACGTTAAGAGCACCCTCGTGTTCCCCAATTTTGTCAATGACTTTGAGTGCGACAACCAGCACATGTTAGCATACACATATGACTTAAAGTAGCGATTTTAGTGCATGGATGCTGACCATATACTCAGATAATGTAAAACACTGTATTTTTAAAAAAAAACTGCAATATACTGATTGGCAGCCATTATATTAGAGGCACGTCCTTCTTAAAGGGATCCTATAAGCTACAAAACAACTTCTGCCATTTAGGAGTTAAAGCGGACTGTTAACGTCTGGGGACTTTACTGAACTTCCTCCGGTGGGTCATCTCCATCTCCAGCTCCTGGTGCTACAGCACCTGGAAACGTAGTCTTTGCTGTACTCTCACTCATGCCCGAGAGTACAGCATTAAGCGTCTATGAAAGATCCCACGAGAGTCTAAGAAAGTCAGGAGGAGAAATATACAGACGTAGTCCCTACTTTAATCAGTGGCGTCACTAGATGGGCAAAGGGGGCCGTAGCCCCCCTTAGATCAGGCCATGCCCCCTTTGTGCCGCCCCCAATTGAAAGTAAAGTTATGGCTTGCAGCGATGCGCTACGCTGCCTGCCTTCCACCTAGTGGCGTCACAGAGCAGAGAGCAGAGCAAGTAGAGGAGAGCAGAGCAAGTAAGGGAGAACAAAGCAAGCAAAGGGGAGGAGAAAGCAGAGCATGTAAGGGGGAGCAGGGAAAAGAGCAAGCAAAGGGGAGCAGAGCAAGTAGAGGGGAGCAGAGAGCAGAACAACTAGAGAGGAGCCGAGCAAGCAGGCAGAGAGGAGCCTTAGACAGCTTGCATTAATGGTGTGTATACATACAGTGACTGTAGACAGATTGCATTGGTGTGACAATGACACCTTACCTACCTGAGATTGCAGACGGTTTGCAGTGCGGCCACATGTAAAGTGTGAAACTTTGCCTACCTGAGAGTGCAGTTTGCAGAGGGAGCGAGTAGAGCGGACAGTGCGGCAACACCTTACCTTCCTCAGAGCGCAGTTTGCAGAGGGACTGAATGAGCAGAGCAGAAACTCTAGAAAGTGTCACTACTACTGTAAGTAATGGGAACTTTAATTGAAGCTTTTGAGTAAATTATATGTATGTACCCAGGATTACATATTGTGCGCATAAGAACGAAACAAGCGGGGGCGTGGCTTGGCTGCACATGGAGTAGGTCGCACGCTGCACTTGCTCCCGGGCCCCGATCCGCCTAAACCCAGACCCTGAGCGAAATTTGCGGTCCACATGGGGAAAACTAAACGTATGACGACCCCGAGACCTCCTCCCACACCCCACACCACCCTTAGACCCGGTCCGATGGACGAATTTCTGTCCACACCTCAGCACCTCAGAGACACACGCGGCACGGACAAGATGGCGCCCACCTCCCCGAGCACCAGCAGCCTGGCGGGCTCCGCGAGTGACACACCCGGCGCAGCTGCACTGTCCCAAATGTCGCTGGACATAGCAGCTATATCGGCCAACATGCTCACACGAAGTGACAAGACGGCCCTGGTCGCGGAGCTGCGTACCGTCATCCGGGAGGAGGTAGCCGCAGTGCGCAGGGACCTGACGGCCCTGGAGCAGAGGGTGGACGACCTGGAAGAGACTCGCCTCCAAACTGTACAATACCAGCAGGCCACAGACCTAGCTACGGCGAGGCAGGGGAATATACTTCTTGAGATGCGCAGACAGGTCGAGGACCTGGACAACAGAGGCCGCCGCAACAACATACGAGTACGGGGCCTCCCTGAAGCCGACAATGAGTCCCCACGGGAACTGCTGACGGGCCTTTTCTTGTATCTGCTAGGAGAAGACGCACCCCCTGAAATATCCATGGAACGCGCACATAGAGCGCTCCGAGGCCCTAGAAGAGATGGCCAGCCCAGGGACCTGATTTGCTGCCTCACTTCGTTCCAACTCAAGGACGACATAATGAGAGCGGCCAGGGCCCGACGCACGCTCACATATATGGACTCCCAGGTCATGCTCTTCCAAGACCTGTCGCCTCTCACGCTAGATGCCCGCAGAGCGCTGAAACCGCTCACGACCATGCTAACGGAGAAGCGGATTCCCTACAAATGGGGCTTCCCATTCAGCCTACAAGCAAAGATCGAGAACCGTTGGCACTCGCTGCGCTGGCCCAACGATGTCACCAGATTCCTCCAGTCCACTGGACTGCCGCATGTCCACGTTCCTAACTGGATTCTTGAGTATCCGCCTGCACGTCCGACTGGACCCCACCCAGCGGCCGAGAACCTGTCGGGCGACCGTGTTGCCCCCCCACCGCAACGACGAGGAGGCCCTGCCGGCCCAGAAGAATAACACCCGATGACGCCACTACTGACCACCTTTGCCTGGAACCATGGACCTCACCCTACGCTACCTAGCTCTTATAAAGGTACCACACCTGTCCCCCTGACTTTGAAGATTGCCGACCTCATCCTGTACAAGGTGGACACTGTGAAGTTGACCGCAGGTTAGTGGGACATTATCGCTAGCTCATCGCAGGGCTTAGGACTTAGAGCTGCACTTTGGGTGGGGGGGGTTTTTGGGGGGTCACGGATCATACTGGGTGGGCTGTGATGCGTTGGACTGTTTGGGAGGCGGGTTTGGGCTGCTCAACCTCCCGTAGTGCTGACTCTTAGTCATACCCGGGCCTAGCAGGTTGACACACTCAGGGGGCAAGGTATTGAGGTACGACTCCCCACATGTAATGCTTCTTGCCTATATCCATTGTCTTCAACTCTGTTTTCCCATGGCATGCTTAACTTGTTTTAAGTCAACACCCCTGGCGCATATCCCATAGCTAACGATAATTAACGTGCCACCTCACTGGTTCATATATCTTGTAATGCATTGCACTGTATTCCACATGTTGACCCGCCCCATTGCTTCCCGTCTTAGAGATGACGTGGTGTTTTGCCCGCGGCACTTAATGCCCGGTACTTGCCGCCCACCTAGCGAGGATTAAGCAGCTGACGTAGGTGTGGCACCACACTGCCCGGTGTAGGTCGTGTTAAATTATACTTATATTGTTGACCACTTCCTTTGCCTCCACTCACGTGGTCCCCAAAGAGGCCTCAATAATTGGCCTGTTGTTCTTGTATGTCTACCGGTTTGTGATGCTTTATTTCGAAAATGTTTAATTAATAACGTGTATTTCAATGTTGGCATAGGTGCCTTTGCGTTTTCCATGGCATACGTTGTTCTTGACTACGCCTACTATGCCGTCACCCCCTGCTGCGCTACTGCACGGCCACACCCTGTATAATAGGATAGCTCGCACATGGGCCGGGGTGACGGGTGCTGGTCTCCCTTGCGTAATGGGTACACTACCGCCATTCATATGCCCTTTATATATAGCCGATACGCCTAAATTATGCCACATGTGCCGCCTGCGGCATCATATGCTACTGTGGCTGGTACTGCACTGCTCTCGCTTATTACCCAGTTACATGCTACATTGCTTGGTGCCGCACGTGGCGACCCCCCCCCCCCCCCCCCCCCCCCTTACTGCCACACCCCACCTGAGCGCCCTATACACACGTGTCGCGCCCCATTTCCAGGTTCCCGCTATGCCTCAGGCACGCGCAGCAGGGCCCTTATGGGATGCTAGGCACACCGTCTGCTATAGGTACTGTGGGCCAACACTCATATAGTTATTCTTCGTAAAACTAGTACCATACGCACACCCAAGAGATCCATACCCTGTGCCTGTTATATTTATGTAGAAAAATGTTTGTGGTTTCCCGAACCCTGTTATGGTCTTGCTGATGACTCGGGCTACAAAGCCGATGATGAGAATATAACGTTCTGTTCACATGTGTTGTCCTGCATTGTATTGTATTACACTGTGCTGTATTAACCGTATCTTTGAATGACACACGACTCTGACTACCATTCCCCGCAGGCCTGCCCTGGGGGCCTGCCCCCTCCCACCCCCCACCCCCACTTTGCCTTCCCCCTCCGCCCGCCTACTGGAAAGGGACGTAAACCCACGGTGCTGACAGATGCCCCTACGTTACCGACGGACTTGCAACCCCCCCTACTTCCCCCCCCCCCCCTCCCCCGGACACGCAAAGATTTAGACAGCCATCTCCCGCGGCGGATTGGGAGCCGAGGGACATGGGTGCCGATTACATCCCCTCACGTGACACAGACTTCGTGGGTGGCCTTCCCCGCACCTCACGCAACTGAACTTTTTTGTAAATAAGACCGTAGTTCTACGAGACTTTCCAGACCCACAGTCTCCCGAACGCTGTCAACCGGTCAAGGTTCACACGTTGCATTGACTCTCCCTCCCCCCCCCCCCCTCCCCCCCCCCCCCTTACTGGATGGCGAACTCCCATCCTCCAGGCGTCCGCCGTGCGGGGACCGGGGCGGGGTTCGGCCCGGCCCTGCTTAAATACTGGTCCAATAATACTGGGGGCCTCAACCAGCCGGAGAAACGTTCGCACCTGCTCCGCCGTCTTTGGGCGGAGAGGGTGTCCGTGGCGTTCTTGCAGGAGACGCACTTTCGGGGTCCAAATGCTCCCAAACTGGAAAACAAACGTTTCCCCCTGGCTTACTATGCCAACCATCCTGATTCTAAGAGAGCAGGCGTAGCAATATTGTTCGCACACAACACACCCTTCTGCCACGTAGAGACCCAAAGAGATCCGGGAGGCAGGTACATTTTTATCAAGGGTACGATAGCTGACCACACGTACACATTCGCTTGCTTATACTCTCCTAACCGCGGCCAGCACACCTTTCTTTCCCGCACCTTAAACAGGCTGAACAGGTTCAGGGAGGGGCTCCTTTTGGTGGCTGGTGACCTGAACATGCCACTTGACCCACTCCTGGACACGTCACGGGGAACATGCACGCACCCGCCGCACTGCTTGCGGACAGCTACTAGGGCTCTTACTAACTTAGGACTAGTTGACTGCTGGAGAACCGCACACCCCGATGACAAAGACTACACACACTTCTCACACGTCCACCGCCATTATAGCCGTATTGACTACATTTTCATGCCCCAGGAATACCTCTCCCTCCTACGCGACGCGCACATCGGAATCATGACCCACTCGGACCACGCCCCGGTCACAGTCTGCACGAGCTCCCCACTTTACAAACCAAAGGACAGGCAATGGAAACTGAACGCATCCCTACTGACTGACCCAGTCACCCGCGCATCCACACATCAGACGCTCACACAATACTTCGACACTAACGAAAACCCGGACACCCCACCCCTGACGGTCTGGGAGGCACACAAATGTGTTGTGAGGGGCCACTACATCGCCATTTGCACCCAGCGTAAGAGAGATAGACTCAAGCACTTCACCAATCTCACCTCCAGGGTTACTGACTTGGAGAACAAGCACAAACAGACCTTGGATGACGACACCTACCTACAACTGACTGAAGCTAGGAGGGAACTTAGGGATCACCTTTCACAGGGACTGCTGCACACCCTGTCGAAGTCGGCCAGATACTTTTATGAACACTCTAATAAGAGTGGTCGACTTTTAGCACGGATGCTCCAGACAAAAAGACGGACACAACACATTCATAAAATAAACACACCCGGCCAACGTAGCACGCGACTCCCAGGAGGCATTCTTGAAGCCTTTCAGACCTACTACGCTGACTTATACAACCAGACACAGACCGCTCACGGACAAACATCCCAGACACACCGACGTCAAATCACCGATTACCTCTCCCAGCACATAGCCAAAACGCTCACCCAGGAACAATCGGAGGACCTAGAACTACCCCTGACACTTGACGAACTTAAAGGCGCTCTAAAGTGCATGAAGCCTCACAAGGCACCGGGCCCGGACGGATTGCCGGTCTCATACCTTCGTACTTTTAGTGACACACTCTTGCCTAAACTTCTATCAGGTCTGAACTCGATTCGCGAAGGAGGGCAGTTCCCGACAGACACACTAGCCGCCACCATCACAATAATCCCCAAGGAAGGTAAAGACCCGTCTAATTGCTCGAGTTACCGTCCGATCTCGCTCCTAAACTCGGACCTTAAGCTCTTTGCTAAAGCGCTAGCATTGCGGATCTCCCCGCTCCTCCCGGATCTGATTCACCCAGACCAGGTCGGGTTTATCCCGGGTAGGGAAGCCCGTGATGACACGATCCGGGCCCTTAACGTCATCCATATCGCTAAAACCAAGAAACGCGAGGTTGTCCTGTTATCGACGGATGCCGAAAAGGCGTTCGACCGGGTAGATTGGTCATACCTCGCGTCCACTCTCCACCACTTCAGATTTGGCCCACAGCTGCGCAACTGGGTGGCGGCTTTGTACACGACTCCGACAGCACGCATCCGCGTCAATGGTGCACTGACGAAACCTTTCCCCATCAGCAATGGCACGCGGCAAGGTTGTCCCCTGTCCCCCCTCCTGTTTGCCCTCTCTCTAGAGCCTTTCCTGGAGGCGGTCAGACGGGACGGGGGTATTACGGGGGTGACTCTGGAAGCGGAGGAACACAAACTTGCCGCCTATGCTGATGACATGTTGTTCTTCCTGGAGCAACCCTTAATTTCCATCCCCAACCTCCTCAAAGCGTTCCGCGATTTTCATCGAGTTTCCAACTTGAAACTAAACATGTCCAAGTCAGAGGCCCTGCCTCTCCTCGATAACACCGAGCTGGTTGATCGGTTGAGCTCAGAGTTCGCCTTCTCTTGGCGACCAGATAGACTACGGTACCTGGGCACTTGGCTACCGAGGGATCTCGCACAACTCTACCCGATGAACTTTCCCCCCCTACTCGCTACTATCCAAAAGGACCTTCTGCGTTGGTCCCCAATGTATCTCACCTGGTTCGGCCGCATACAAGCCCTGAAAATGAATGTCCTCCCCAGACTACTATATCTTTTCACGACATTACCTGTCGCGATCCCACAAACGTTCTTCCGTGCACTGACCAGAGACATCCGTAGCTTTGTATGGAACCGCTCCGCCTCCCGCATTCGCAGAGCCACCCTGGAGCGCCCAAAGTCAGCAGGGGGGGCCGGACTACCTTCCGTGCTAAGATACTACCAGGCCACACATCTACAAAGGGTGGTGGACTGGCACGCGAACACGGGTGCCAGGAGATGGGTGTCTATGGAGGTACAGCAATCTCGCGGTACGATCCCCGCTCGACTCTGGCTTGGCTCCCTTACGTACTCCGAGCTCCGACTCCAAAATCCCCTCATAGACGCCACCCTTAGGGTATGGTGCTCACTACGCTTCACGCACAGGCTCACCACATCACCTAACCCACTGACCCCGATCACACATAACCCGTCTCTCGCGGACGGTCTCACCCCCGCGGCAATGCGAAATTTTCACTAGACGGACTGGCTCTACCTGCATCAGTGGATCGCAGACAGAGCCCTTAAACCGTTACCCGATGTCTTATCGACTCAGCAACCGACCCTGATAGACGCGTTCCACTACCACCAGGTGAAGACATACTACACAAATATTCAAGGCAAAGACCACATCCACAGACAACTGACCGACTTCGAACAATTGTGCACTGACAGACAACACCTTGATCACGCTGTATCCCACCTCTACGTACGCTTACTGACACCGGACAATGAGGGCACACTGGGGTTCACGGACAGGTGGGAGCGGGAGACGGGCGTGCACTTGACTGCCCAGGAGTGGGGCAAAGTCTTTCTCCTAACCCACAAATGCTCCATTAGCTCCAAATACCAGGAGATGAGCTACAAATTACTCACGCGATGGTATAGAACCCCAGAGGTGCTCAGACACATGCATGGTACAACCTCTGGCGACTGCTGGAGATGCCATTCCGCCCTGGGCACCACCCTTCATGTTTGGTGGTCTTGCCCACGCATAGCTCCGTACTGGCAAATGATACACGACAAAATTAAAGAAATCACGGACACAGACCTCCCATTCTTGCCTCTGGCAATGCTCCTCCACCACACATCCATGCCCATTCAACAGTACAAAAAATCCCTCACAATACACCTGCTCTCTGCTGCGAAAAGCCTTATCCCGCTGCTTTGGAAAAACCAGGCGGCACCCACTTACAAGCAATGGGTAGACAAGGTTGAGGAGATCCGTGGGATGGAAATGCTAACTGCGTCCCTGCGGGAGCGCTCGGACAAGTGCGCCCTCCAATGGTACCCCTGGACGTCCTATACTGCACGGGGACGGGCCTGACCCCGTACTCCGGGCCCCCCGGGGGACGCCTGATACCCTCGCCTGCTACCCCGATCCATATCCCTATGACGGAGATTAGTCCCCAGACTTAGCCACCCCCCTCTTATACCCAACCTTTGTCTCACCTGACAGCTATAGACGCACCTGTAATACATTCTACACCTGAAGAAGGTGCCCCATATTACCAACCACAACCCGCTTAGGCGGACACGCTGTACACTGATTGTGACAATATCATTGGTGAAACGTTATACTCGAGTATGTATCCATGCCGGGCTCGATATACTGAGCCGATGTATGTCATCCTTTGCAATTTGATGTTTGTTTCCCCTGCCCCTCCCCTCCCTTTTCTTTTTTCTGTACCCCTTCCTTACTTGAAAAATCTCTCATAAATAAAGAATGTCTAAAAAAAAAAAGAACGAAACAAGCAATTTTAGTTTTAGTTTGTAAAAGATTTGCCAATTTTTATACAGGTCATAGGCAGGTTAGAGCACAAATTTTAGTTTAATGAAGCAGTTTTGAGTGTATATCTCATGCCGGATACGCCACTAACTTTAATCACTGCCGCTTTTTAATAATTTAAGCAGTCATTGAAAACAGTTTAACCCCTTGAGGTAAGAGTGCCTCCATTTAGATGAAGTTGTTTTAGTGCCTGGAGTGTCCATTTGCAGAAAAAGATAAAAAAATAAAATAAATGAATATAGCAGCTGGAGTAACACTTAAAGATGAAGTCATTTTGGTGCTTTACGCTCCCTTCAAGTAGTTTGCTGCTAACAACATGCTAATTTACTACAGTGCTAAAATTTAAGAAGCATGTGTGTTTAGCAAACAATGAGTGCCATGGGTTAACACAGCCACACCATTGTTCTGCTCCCCAGGAGCTAATGAAAGAGTGGCCAGTTTAAAACTGTATTGATTGTCTCTACAGCTTAATGTTTACTGTTGGCCTTGACAACAGATGCAACTTTACAAGTCAGAGTTCTGAAACCTGGCTACTGGCTTCCAATTCTTTTAATTTTCTTTTTTTAAAATTGCTGGATTATTGATGCTTTTCTGGTAAAAAATTTATAAAATTAAAAGCTACGATAACTATGGATGAACGGCACTGGTGGATAGCAGGAAAGGTTGAGGAGACTTTAAATCTCGAAGGAGAGAGTGATGCATCTACAGTATTGGAAGCTTTTTTTTTGCAACCTGATACACTTCAACTGATCAACAGCTTTCTCCAGGGTTAGTATACATCACACTGCAAGGGCCCTGACAGTAAACAGCAAATTGGTAAATTACTTGCAAAACTGGATATTTTGGTGTAAATTATGGAAGTCAGTTTATATATTTATTGTAAGTTGTTTAATCATATACTTTATACATTCATCATTTAACAGTAGTGAAATGTGAACTTTAATTGTAAGAATTAGGCTACAAATTGCTGAATTGTAAATTTTTTCCTATTTAGCTACCGTAATTCATTACAGTACAGTTGGCTAGATTATTAAACATAATCCATTATCTTCCAGGGATATTCCTAGTTACAATACAGGATCTGAGTTAGATTGAATATAGACTCAATTTCAGCCTCGTTGGATGAAAAAAATGGTTGAAATCTGGAACAGAATCATGGAAAGCTGAAATAGAATTCTCAAATACAATGACAATTAGACAGAACTGTCAGTTGTCTGCCTACAAATTGGGCTGGACTGAATTTTCATGCACTGTTGCCAACTGTAATAGAAGCTACTATTATAAAAAAAAAAAAAGATATCTTTAGCACCATTTTAATAATTAAAGGGACACTCCAGACACCTAAGGCACTTTGTGTTATGTTTATGTTTGAAGAGTGTGTCCTCTTTTTTCATTTTATATTAAGTGCAGATTTCATTAGAAATTCACACTTTTATCAATTGCCGTGGCTACACCCCCCCCCCCCCCCCCCCCCCGGCTTTCAAGCAGATAACCGGTCCTGTTACTTCCCAGTTTGGTTAGATCAGTGGAACTAAACTCAAGAACAAGGCAATTGCCCAGAACACTTGCATTGTAAACAGTGGCGGATCCAGAGCCTGATCTCGGGAGGGGCACTTGTAGATTATTTAAAAAAAATAATCCTAGCACAATAACCACTACAGCTCAGTGTAGTAGTTATGGTGCCAGTAGTGCCAGGATCCCACCCCGGAGTAAGTAGTCATACCGTTTAAGAACAGTTTGACAACTTACCTGGGGTCTGCTGGGATATAGGGCATAGGAGAAGTGGTGTGTGTTAGGGGTGAGGTGTGTGTGAAAGGTGCAGTGTGTGTGTGAGCGGTGAAGTGAGTGTGAGTGCGTAAGGGTGGCAGTGTGTGTGTTAGGGGCAGTGTGTGTATGGGGGCACTGTATGTCTGTGTGGGGCAGTGTGTGTATGGGGGGCACTGTATGTATGTGTGGGGCAGTGTGTGTATGGGGGGCACTGTGTGTATGGGGGGGTCGTGTGTGTGTGTTTGGGGCAATGTGTGTATGGGGGGGCAGCAGGGTGTGTAGGGCACTGTGTGTGTATAGGTGTGCAGTGTGTGCGGGGCAGTATGTGTGTGGGGCAGTGTGTATGGGGACAGTGTTTGTGGGACAGTGTTGTATGGGGACAGTGTTTGTGGGACAGTGTTTGTGGGGCAGTGTGTGTATGGAGGCAGTGTTTGTGGGGCAGTGTGTGTATGGGGGCAGTGTGTGTATGGGGTAAGTGTGTGTAGTGTTTGTATGTGGGGCAGTGTTTGTGGGTCAGTGTGTGTAAGGGGGAAGTGTGTGTATGGGGCAGTGTTTGTGGGGCAGTGTGTGTGGGGGGCAGTGTGTGTATGGGGACAGTGTGTATATGGGGACAGTGTGTGTATGGGGACAGTGTGTATATGGGGACAGTGTGTATATGGGGACAGTGTGTATATGGGGACAGTGTGTGTATGGGGGCAGTGTGTGTATGGGGGCAGTGTTTGTGTGTATGGGGGCAGTGTTTGTGTGTATGGGGGCAGTGTTTGTGTGTATGGGGGCAGTGTTTGTGTGTATGGGGGCAGTGTGTGTGTGTGTGGGGTCAGTGTGTGTAGTGTGTGTATGGGGTCAGTGTGTGTATGGGGTCAGTGTGTGTAGTGTGTGTATGGAGTCAGTGTGTGTATGGGGTCAGTGTGTGTAGTGTGTGTATGGGGTCAGTGTGTGTATGGGGTCAGTGTGTGTATGGGTTCAGTGTGTGTAGTGTGTGTAGTGTGTGTATGGGGTTAGTGTGTGTATGGGGTCAGTGTGTGTAGTGTGTGTATGGGGTCAGTGTGTGTAGTGTGTGTATGGGGTCAGTGTGTGCATGGGGTCAGTGTGTGTAGTGTGTGTATGGGGTCAGTGTGTGTATGGGGTCAGTGTGTGTATGGGGTCAGTGTGTGTAGTGTGTGTATGGGGTCAGTGTGTGCATGGGGTCAGTGTGTGTAGTGTGTGTATGGGGTCAGTGTGTGCATGGGGTCAGTGTGTGTATGGGGTCAGTGTGTGTAGTGTGTGTATGGGGTCAGTGTGTGCATGGGGGCAGTGTATGTTGGGCAGTGTGTATGGGGGCAGTGTGTATGTGGGGCAGTGTGTATGTGGGGCAGTGTATGTGGGGCAGTGTGTATGGGGCCAGTGTGTATGGGGGGAGGGGAGGAGGGAAGGGAGGCTTTTTAATTAAAAATTTTTTTTTTAAAAAAAATGTATTTAATAAAATATATTTATGTCCCCCCTCCCTTCTTACCTTTATTGAGGAGGAGGGGGGACATTTCTGGATCCCTGGTGGTCCCAGTGGGGAATCCCTGGTGGTCCAGTGGTTCCAGTGAACTCTAGCCCGCGCTCCAGGGCTAGAGTTCACTCTCGCGAGATTTGGAGCGTTGCCGTGGTAACCGTGGCAACGCTCCAATTCTCGCGAGAGGAGGACCCGGAGGAGCTGCTGGTAACAGCTCCCGGGTCCTCTCTCCCTCCCCTTCCGGTCGGCTGTCAGTAATGTGCCTGCGGACCGGGGAGGGAGATCACTGATCTCCCTCCCGGTCCGCAGGCACATTGCAGGGCTGGCGCTTGGGCAATGCCAGCCCTGCACTAGCCGGCAGGGGAGAATCTCGGGGAGGGCAATTGCCCCGTTGCCCCCCCCCCCCCGGATCCGCCAATGATTGTAAAGACTACTCATTGAGCTGCTTTGGGAAGTCTGTGATTGGATAGTCATAGAAAGTCTGGGCTGAATCAGAAGAGAAGGGCTTAACAAAGGCAACAGACAAGTGAACTACTTCTTTTGCAAGCTGTTTTGGAAATAAACCCAATGAAAAATGCATAATTAAATGCATGCAAGTTTTTATTTGTGGTCTATCTACTAAATAGTGATTTATTTATTTATTTTGTATTTGAGCAGTTAAAGGGACACTATAGTCACCAAAATAACTTGAGCTTAATGAGGCAGTTTTTGTGTAGTGAAGTTTCACTGCTCAATTCACTGCCATTTAGGAGTTAAATCACTTTTGTTTCTGTTTATGCAGCCTTAAAGGGACACTCCAGGCACCCAGACCACTTCTGCTCATTGGAGTGGTCTGGGTGCCAACTCCCACTACTCCTAACCCTGCAAGTGTAATTATTGCAGTTTTTTTATAAACTGCAATAATTACCTTGCAGGGTTAACTCCACCTCTAGTAGCTGTCTACTAGACAGTCACTAGAGGTCACTTCCTGAATCATAGCAAAGATTTCCTTTGCTAGAGCGTCGCTGGACGTCCTCACGCTGTGTGAGGACCTCCAGCGTCTCTCATTTCCCCATAGGAAAGCATTGAAAACCTTTTTCAATGCTTTCCTATGGGGAGCTCTAATGCGCATGCGCGGCATTGCCGCGCATGCACATTAGGTCTCCCCGGCCGGTGGGCGGGATCAGTCTCGCCCACCGGCCGACGGAGATAGTAGGAAGAGCGGCGCGGAGGAGGAGACAGCAACGAGGGACATCGTCGCTGCCTCAGGTAAGTGACTGAAGGGGTTTTCACCCCTTCAGTAACCAGGGATTGGGGGGTGGGAGGGAGGGGGAACCTCCAGTGCCAAGAAAACGGATTGTTTTCCTGGCACTGGAGATTCCCTTTAACCACACCTCCCCTGGCTTTGACTGACGCAGCCTACATGAAAACAAATGGTTTCCTTTTTTAATCAGATGTAACATACTTTAAAAGCAGGGCTCGAGTCCTGCAGGAACGCATGGGAACGGCGTTCCTGCACTTTTTCCAAAGCAGGAACGCCGTTCCCGTTCCCAGTCCTGCAGGACCTGCCCTGCTAACTGCACACAGGGGCCATCACACGCGGTGTTTTTCTCCAGCTCTAACTCTCGCGAGACCCGCGGCTGTCAGAGCGTTGCCACGGGTTACCATGGCAACGCTCCGCACAGGCGAGTCTCGCTAGAGTTAGAGCTGGTGAAGAACACCGCGTGTGATGGCCCCTGTGTGCAGCGGCTGCTTCCCTCCACCGGACCACCAGGCGATCTCCCCCCTCCCTGACAAGGTAAGAAGCAGGGAGGGGGGAATAAAGTAAAAAAAACAAACACATAAAGGTTAAAAAGCAAATGCATCCCCCCCATCATCCAGCACACACACACACATAATCCAGCACACACACACACATAATCCAGCACACACACACATAATCCAGCACACACACACACATAATCCAGCACACACACACACACATAATCCAGCACACACACACATAATCCAGCACACACACACACATAATCCAGCACACACACACACACACATAATCCAGCACACACACATAATCCAGCACACACACACATAATCCAGCACACACACACATAATCCAGCACACGCACACACACACATCATCCAGCACACACACACACACACACACATCATCCAGCACACACACACCATCCAGCACACACACACACATCATCCAGCACACACACACACATAATCCAGCACACACACACACACATAATCCAGCACACACACACATAATCCAGCACACACACACACATCATCCAGCACACACACACACTTCATCCAGCTCACACACACATCATCCAGCACACACACACATCATCCAGCACACACACCCACTTCATTAAGCACACACACACACTTCATCCAGCACACACACACACACAATCATCCAGCACCCACACACACACACATAATCCAGCACACACACACTGCATTCATTATACACAATCTGCACTTACTACAAACACACTACATTCATTATACACACTCTGCACTCATTACAAACACACTACATTCACTGCACACACTGCATTCATTATACACACTCTGCACTCACTACAAACATACTACATTCACTACACACACTGCATTCATTATACACACTCTGCACTCACTACAAACACACTAAATTCACTGTACACACTGCACTCACTACACACACTACATTCACTATACACACTCTGCATTCATTATACACACTCTGCATTCACTACACACACACTACATACACTGCATTCATTATACACACTCTGCACTCACTACAAACACACTACATTCACTATACACACTCTGCATTCATTATATACATTCTGCATTCATTATACACACTCTGCACTCACTACACACTACATTCACTATACACACTCTGCATTCACTACAAACACACTACATACACTGCATTCATTATACACACTCTGCACTCACTACAAACACACTGCATTCATTATACACACTCTGCACTCACTACAAACACACTGCATTCATTATACACACTTTGCACTCACTACAAATACACTGCATTCATTATACACACTCTGCACTCACTACAAACACACTGCATTCATTATACACACTTTGCACTCACTACAAATACACTGCATTCATTATACACACTCTGCACTCACTACAAACACACTATATTTTTTATTCACACTGCACTCACTAAAACACTCTACACTCACTACAAACACACTGCATTCATTATACACACTCTGTACTCACTAGAAACACACTGCATTCATTAAACACACTATCCACTCACTACAAACACACTACATTCATTATACACACTCTGCACTCACTACAAACACACTACATTCATTATGCACACTCTGCACTCACTACAAACACACTACATTCATTATACACACTCTGCACTCACTACAAACACACTACATTCACTATACACACTCTGCACTCACTACAAACACACTACATTCACTATACACACTTTGCACTCACTACACACTACATTCATTACACACACTGCTCTCACTACACACACTACATTCATTATACACACTGCATTCACTACACACACTACATTCATCATACACAATCTGCACTCACTACAAACACACTACATTCATTATACACACTCTGCACTCACTACAAACACACTGCATTCAGTATACACACTCTGCACTCACTACAAACACACTACATTCATTATACACACTCTGCACTCACTACAAACACACTACATTCATTATACACACTCTGCACTCACTACAAACACACTACATTCACTATACACACTTTGCACTCACTACACACTATGTTCATTATACACACTGCACTCACTACACACACACTACATTCATTATACACATTCTGCACTCACTACAAACACACTACATTTATTATACACACTGCACTCACTACAAACACTTCATTATACACACTGCACTCACTACACACACTACATTCATTATACACATTCTGCTCTCACCACAAACACACTACATTTATTATACACAATCCGCACTCACTACAAACACACTGCATTCATTATACACACTCTACACTTACTACAAACACACTACATTCATTATACACACTCTGCACTCACTACAAACACACTAAATTTATTATACACACTGCACTCACTACAAACACACTACATTCATTATACACACTGCACTCACTACGAACACACTACATTCATTATCCATACTCTGCATTCACTACAAACACACTACATTCATTATACACACCCTGCACTGCACTGTATGCATAGGAGTGTAATTTTTTTTTATGGGGGGGGAGGCGGAATCTTGGGTGAGTTCCCACACTTTTTCCCCCAGGACTTGACCCCTGTTTAAAAGTTTTTATCTCCTCTGTAAGTTGAACTTTAATTCCATACAGGAGGCTAATGTAGGGTCTAAATTAACAGAACAAGCTATTAACAGAACAGGAGATAAGACATTTCAAATTGAACAGAATTTACAATAAAGGACGTGTAAAAGTTAAATGGGAAGGATGTGTAAGTCCTATGCAGGGAGGTGTACATAGGGCTGCATAAACAAAGTGATTTAACTGTTAAGCAGGGCCGGACTGGGGATACGAAGCAGCCCTGGAAAAAAAAAACTATGCCAGCCCCATAAGTCATTGTGCTATGTAGGGTGTTTTATATATATTATTTTTGCCGCCCTAGGCAAATAATTTTTTGCAGTAGTTTACAGAGGAAGATGTTCTATTTCAACTGTCAAAAGTAAAGACAAATAAGTCAATTGGGCCTGATGGAATACACCCAAAGTTATTAAAAGTGCTTGGAGGTGTACTAGCAAAACCATTAACAGATTTATTTAACCAATCATTGGAAGTCAGCGATTGTTGTGCATGTTCACAAGAAAGATAGTAAGGAGGAGTTGGGCAACTATAGGCCAGTAAGCCTTACTTTATTAGTGTGTAAAGTAATGGAAACCATGTTAAAGGATAGGACTGTTGAACATCTAAAATCACATGAATTTCAAGATCAGAGACTACATGGGTTTACTTCAGGGAGATCATGCCAAACTAATCTTAATGATTTTTTTGATTAGGTAACTAAAATAATAAAACAGGGTGATGCAGTAGACATTGCTTACCTATATTTCAGTAAGGCTTTTGGCACTGTTGCACATAGAAGGCTTATCAACAAACTGCAATCGTTGAGTTTAGATTCTAATATTGTTGAATGGGTAAGGCAGTGGCTGAGTGACAGGCAACACAAGGTTGTAGTCAATGGAGTATATTCAAAGCATGGTCTTGTCACCAGTGGGGTACCTCAGGGATCTGTACTTGGACCCATTGTCTTTAATATTTTTATTAGTGATATTGCACTTGATGGTAAGGTATGTCTTTTTGCTGATGATACTAAGATATGTAACATAGGTGATGTTCCAGGAGGGAAAAGTCAAATGGCAAATGCTTTATGTAAACTATAAAAATGGTCAGAGTTGTGGCAGCTGACATTTAATGTGGATAAGTGCAAGATAATGCATCTTGGATGTAAAAACCCAAGGGTAGAGTACAGAATATTTGATAGAGTCCTAACCTCAACTTCTGAGAAAAGGGATTTAGAGGTTATTATTTCAGATGACTTAAAGGTAGGCAGATAATGTAATAGAGCTGCAGGAAATGCTAGCAGAATGCTTGGTTATATAGGGAGAGGTATTAGCAGTAGAAAGAGGGAAGTGCTCATGCCATTGTACAGAACACTGGTGAGACCTCATTTGGAGTATTGTACTCTGTACTGGAGACCGTATCTTCAGAAGGATATTGATACTTTTTAGAGAGAGTTCAGAGAAGGGCTACTAAACTGGCTCGTGGATTGCAGGAGAAAACTTACCAGGAAAGGTTAAAGGATTTTAACATGTATAGCTTGAAGGAAAGACGAGACAGAGGGGATATGATAGAAACATTTAAATACAAAAAGGGAATCAACACAGTAACGGAGGAGACTATATTTAAAAGAAGAAAAACTATCAAACTGCCACAACAAGAGCTCATAGTCTTAAATTAGAGGGGGCAAAGGTTTAAAAATAATATCAGTAAGTATTAATTTACTGAGAGGGTAGTGGATGCATGGAATAGCCTTCCAGCTGAAGTGCTAGAGGTTAACACAGTGAAGGAGTTTAAGCATGTGTGGGATAGGCATAAGGCTATCCTAACTATAAGATAAGGCCAGGGACTAATGAGAGTATTTAGTAAATTGGGCAGACTAGATGGGCTGAATGGTTATTATCTGCTATTACATTCTATGTTCATGCAAAGTCATATAAAAGTCATGTCTTTACGGGAAGAAATTTGTTGAGAGGATTTTCTAACATGCTGTTTACCAAGGCCTAGTGTGCAGATCGCTATGACCTGTAAAGAATGGTTACATCCTACTGCTTAACAGATCTTGCTTGAGAGGACAGTGTTGTTGAGGGAGTTTCAAGGAGAGCAGGAATTCAGAAACAGTACTTTTGCATTTATTCTGCATTTTCCTCTTTCACTGGAGTAAGTGTACACCAAGGTCCCCAGATGTATAGTACTCCATATGCTCTCAGGCTGATGGTAACTGTCACAGAAACTGATGCCATAAAACCATTCCCTTGACATGTCCTTTTAAATGATAACTGGGAACTCTCAAAGGGATTTGAAGGCTTGTTCTGACCACTTCCATCAGTGCAGCTTTCTATTTCCAATATAAATCGAACCAGGACATTGTTTGGTTCATCCATAAGGTTCCTTAAGTGATCAAGGTATTTGAAATGCTCCATCCAAAGATATTGATTTCAAAAGCTTGAATGACAACAGCCTGGTAAGCATGTTCCTCAAAAAACTTAGTAGCATCTCTAGTCCAACCTTTTCCACCTTTCATACACAGGATTAGCTTGTGTTTATCCTCCAAGACTTCAATTTTGTGGGGATATTAGTATAGGCATTCTCTATGGTTTTAGCTGAGGAATAAGTCTCCAAGCACATGAAATATAGGCTGCTAATATCCCCTTCCACAGCCACAATACATTCAGGGAGTGCAGTCACCCCCATCCTCATGACCCATATATCTTCCTGTAGCAAAACTCTTATTTGCTTTAAAAGTTCTTAATGTCCTGTTAAGTTAATAGTATGTGCCCATGCTCTTGGAGCCATAATTTCTCCTTCTGTTTCTATTTACAGGTAATGGTAGAAATCTTGCTGCCAATATTGTAGAAATACAGTAAAAGAGACTCAGAAACAGCAGGTCTGCTAAAGTTCAACAGAATAGCATCAGCTCAAAAAGGTTGATAGCTCTGCCCATTTTTAAGATATACAGAACCAGGAGCCCTGGAAAAAACGTCTACCATGAGCCAGGTTCTTGCATGGACGCAGAACCTTTTGCACTGGCACACAATTCATATGTTCCAGTGCATGTGCACACAATTGTGCCTTTTCCATGGACCTATGAACCTTAGTATGAGATGTTTGGTGGTATTGACAAACCTTTTTAGAGGCAATCATCCTATATGACTTTGCAGGCATGCCACATGGTCCTCAATTATCAACCCAGTTAGCGGGTAAGGACATAGCTGACATAATCAGTGCTGACATGTACATTAATAACGTTCTTATAATTCAGTATATAGATTCCAAATGTTAATAAATGAAAAATAAATAAATAATGATGTTCAATAATCTTTGAACAATTATTATTGTATTAGGCCATAGAAGCAGGTCGCATTCTAACACTATTCTTTAACATATGTTCACTGACATATATTTGCTATATTATAATATCAATTATCTATCTATCTATCAATACAGTCTATGTTATGGTAAAAAAACATGTGTGTACAATTTTTTTTTATTAATTTCTTCCCCATTGCATAATAGATTTACATCGTAGCCGAACAATCCAATGCTAGGGGCTGAATGAATTCTGTACATTCAATGTCCAGTTGACCATGTTAAAATATTCTGTTTTATTTTATTTTATTTCTTTTAGCTGATGGAATTCAAGCACTGTTTTTATTTGTGGAAATTAAGGAAAAAACTAACCCAAAGTGGAAACTGCATCTCAAGTCAGACCTACAGAGTTTGGACAATGAGTTGGGCAAAATACGTTTCCCTTCTCTCCTTTACTTCCTACGTTCACAGGTACATTTATAGCACCATAGTATAGTATCATTACAACTAGTGCTTCTATGCTCGAGTACTGAGAGGGTCATACCATACCTACATTAGGGGAGAGGGCTGATTGAAATACATTGTGCTACCTCTGCATTTCATGCTTCAAATAAATATTACTGATAATGTTTCTTCAAAGAAAATGTGTTGGAAAGTGAAGAGGTTAAAGGGGAACTGTCCAAGAATGTTTACTGTTTACTTATCCCATATATTTAACTTATTTTATTAATATATTTATCATTCAGTCATAATGACACTCAGGTTTCTTAATTTCTTTTCCTAATTTCCTTTCGAGAAATGTGTTGTAAAAACAGTTTGTTGAAAATTGTACAATATTAGAAATGTGCTTGTGGTAATGACATCATAAGGATATTAATAGCAAATACAGATACATTCTTATTTAATTCTCAAGAGTCATAAAAATTGTCAAAATAAAATAGTGTTTTAAAATTACATAAAAGTGTTTTACAGTTACGCATGTTAAAATCCCATCAACTTTCTGCTTCTATTTTTCTCAAGGTTTTTGATCTATTTAGATAACAAATATACATATAACTTAATGTTAAATACATTCAGTCATAATAATTTCATAAAACATTTAATAGCTAACCATACCAGCAAAATATATTCCTCAGTTTTGCTCGCTGGCGGCCAGCAACCAATCCCCAGCTAGCTCTTGTCCCCAGCAACAGCTATGTCACCAAATCTTCCCAGTTACTTGTCCCACTCTGCCCAACACCCTAACCAGGGGTCATGAATTTTCCCTAACTGTACCAACAGGACAAATTAACCCTCTATTGTCACCATACATATATGCCACAGTGCTTAATGCCTGTGGCATCTTTGTCAGTAGTACATTAAAATAACACTATTTGTATAAGATGAATTACTTTGCTTTCAAATAAAATAATACACTAATATGCACTAGAAAAAGTGCTGGCTACAAAATTAAAGGACCACTCTAGTGCCAGGAAAACATACTCGTTTTCCTGGCACTAGAGTGCCCTGAGGGTGCCCCCACCCTCAGGGACCCACTCCCGCCCGGCTCTGGAAAGGGGAAAGGGGTAAAAACTTACCTTTTTCCAGCGCTGGGCGGGGAGCTCTCCTCCTCCTCTCCGCCTCCGTTCCTCCCCATCGGCTGAATGCGCACGCGCGGCAAGAGCTGCGCGCGCATTCAGCCGGTCACATAGGAAAGCATTCATAATGCTTTCCTATGGACGCTTGCGTGCTCTCACTGTGATTTTCACAGTGAGAATCACGCAAGCGCCTCTAGCGGCTGTCAGTGAGACAGCCACTAGAGGAAATAGGGGAAGGCTTAACTAATTGATAAACATAGCAGTTTCTCTGAAACTGCTATGTTTATAAAAAAATTAGTTAACCCTAGAAGGACCTGGCACCCAGACCACTTCATTAAGCTGAAGTGGTCTGGGTGCCTAGAGTGGTCCTTTAATAAAAGGAATGGAACATTTTAGTTATGAAGAAAAGTTAACAAATTTAAATCTCTTTAGTTTAGAAAATGGTACCTCAGAGGGGATATGATAACATTATACAAATATATTTGGAGCCAATACAAACCATAGTCTGGAAATCTAAGTATAAACAGGACTATTCATAGGACTCAAGGACACACATTTAGACTGGAAGAAAGGAGATTTAGTTTAAGGCATAGGATAGGGTTTTCTACAGTAAGAACAATAAGGATATGGAATTAACTGCCTGAAGAGGGGGTTTTATCAGAGTAAATACAGATGTTTAAACAGAAATTGGTCAAATACTTGCAAAAACACAACATACAGGGATATAATTTTTATTGAGTAGGGTTATAGCTTCTTGATCCAAGGAGATACCAGAGTGCAATTCTGCGGTCAAAAATTGGAAGCACTTAAGACTGGGTTTTTGCCTTCTTTTGGATCAGCAGCAAAATCAAATGTGAGAGGCTGATCTTGATGGACGCATGTGTAACGGACCGTTTTGCACACAAGATGTTAAAAACCGTTTAGGCGATATTCCCCTTTTAAATACAAGAACAGCTGCTGCAAGCACCAATCTCCCGAATTGCAAACACATGAATACTCAAACTCCCAAACAGGAAACACACAAATTCACCAACTCCCGAACCGGAAACACACAAATTCACCAACTCTCGAACATACGAATGCTGTTAATCAGCCGAACAGGAAAAACCATACGAACAGCTTACACGCCTGGCAGTCGCACTGTAACAGCATACAATCCAATTCCCCCCAAGAACGAGACGACACTTCGTTTGAGGATCAAGCAGAACTGATTTACTGGGGCTACCTGCCCGGCAGTATGAAGTGTTTTAGTACCTATCAAAAGGAAGGGCTACTGGTGAACCGACATCAGGGTCACGGGTGCCCAAGGTTCATTGATGCATGTGGGAAGTGAAGGCCAGCTTATCTGGCACAATTACACAGAAGATCTACTGTAGTTAAAATTGCTGAAAAATGTTATGGTGGCCATGATAGAAAGGTGTCAGAACACACAGTGCATTACCGTTTGCCGCATATGGGGCTGTGTAGAGTGCCCATGATGACAGCTGTACACTTCCGGGGATGTGAGTGTCAGAATTGAATCATGAAGCAATGGATGAAGGTTGCATGGTCTGATGAATCATGCTTTCTTTTAGATCAGGTGGGTGGCTGTGAGTGTGTGCGTCATTTACATGGGGAAGAGATGGCAGGAGGATGCATTATGGGAAGAAGATACGCCTGCAAAGGCAGTTTTATGCTCTTTGCAATGTTCTATTGGGAAACCATAGATCCTGGCATTCACTTGTCATGCCCCAAATAACTTTTGCTAGATAAATTGAGCATAAGATTTTATCTATACATTGTTATAGCTGTTGGGAAAAACATATTTAAAAATGGATTTTTCTCCCAGCAGTCAGTAAATACAGGCATTGAATACATTATTAGAGATGTCCCGAATAGTTCGCTGGCGAATAGTTCCCAGTGAACATAGCTTGTTCGCGTTCGCCACGGTGGGCGAACATATGCGATGTTCGGTCCGCCCCCTATTCGTCATCATTGAGTAAACTTTGACCCTGTACCTCACAGTCAGCAGACACATTCCAGCCAATCAGCAGCAGACCCTTCCTCCCAGACCCTCCCACCTCCTGGACAGCATCCATTTTAGATTCATTCGGAAGCTGCATTCTTAGTGAGAGGAGGGACAGTGTAGCTGATTTAATAGAGAAATCAATAGCTAGGCTAGTGTATTCAGTGTCCACTACAGTCCTGAAGGACTCATCTGATCTCTGCTGTAAGGACAGCACCCCAAAAAGCCCTTTTTAGGGCTAGAACATCAGTCTGCTTTTTTTTGCTTTTTCCTGTGTAATCTAATTGCAGTTGCCTGCCTGCCAGCGTGTGTCAGGCTCACAGCGTATACTGTGCCCACTTGCCCAGTGCCACCACTCATATCTGGTGTCACAATAGCTAGCATTTAAAAAAAAAAAGCTTTTTTGACTGTAATATAATAGCAGTCAGTTTCCTTCACACGTGTGCGTTTCAGGGCCTGCCAGGGCACAGTGTCACACCAGTGCAACTCATATCTGGTGTAACAGTAGTGTACATTTAAAAAAAAAAAATACAATTTTGACTGTAATAGATTGAATAGCAGTTAGTTGTCTGCAAGCGTGTGTGTCAGGCCTACAGCGTCTACTCTGCCAACTTCTGGCAGTGCACAGTGCCACTCATATCTGTTGTCACAGTAGCTTGCACGCATAGTACCACTAATCGAAAAAAAAATGACAGGCAGAGGCAGGCCACCCCGCAGGGGCCGCCGTGGTCGTGGTGCTGTGATTCCCTTTGACTCTAGAATAATGCCCGGTGTTCAGAGGCCACGTATAGTTGACTGGCTAACACAGGACACCCAATCTTCTACAGCTTCCGCTCGGAACCTTGACACACCATCCTCCTCCAGCTTAGCTTTGGGCACCTCTCAAGTTACCACTCGCCCGCCTGCCGCCACCACCAACACTAGCACCACAGCCGCTTCACTTGATCTGTCAGAGGAGTTATTTACTCATCAGTTGGAAGAAATGAGTGATGCGCAACCATTATTGCCAGAGGATGTACATAACAGGGATATGTCTCAGTCAGGCAGCAGTACACACATGGACATACGGTGTGATGATGATGATGTTGTACCCGCTGCTGCTTCCTTTGCTGAGTTGTCCGATACAAGTGAAGCGGTTGATGATGACGATGCGTCCGTGGATGTCACGTGGGTGCCCGCTAGAAGAGAAGAAGAACAGGGGGAAAGTTCAGATGGGGAGACAGAGAGGAGGAGGAGGAGGAGACGAGTTGGAAGCAGGGGGAGGTCGTCGCAAGGAGCTAGTGGCACAGTCAGACAGCATGCATCGGCACCCGGGGTCAGCCAGACAGCACGCCAATCAACGCATGCTGTTGCCACCACCAGAATGCCGTCACTGCAGAGCTCAGCAGTGTGGCATTTTATTTGTGTGTCTGCCTCTGACAACAGCGATGCCATTTGCAACCTGTGCCAAAAGAAACTGAGTCGTGGGAAGTCCAACACCCACCTAGGTGGGGAGACAGAGAGGAGGAGGAGACGAGTTGGAAGCAGGGGGAGGTCGTCGCAAGGAGCTAGTGGCACAGTCAGACAGCATGCATCGGCACCCGGGGTCAGCCAGACAGCACGCCAATCAACGCATGATGTGTCCACCACCAGAATGCCGTCATTGCAGAGCTCAGCAGTGTGGCATTTTTTTTGTGTGTCTGCCTCTGACAACAGCGATGCCATTTGCAACCTGTGCCAAAAGAAACTGAGTCGTGGGAAGTCCAACACCCACCTAGGTACAACTGCTTTGCGAAGGCACATGATCGCACATCACAAACGCCTATGGGATGAACACATGAGTACAAGCAGCACACAAACTCAAAGCCGCCATCCTCCTCCTGGTCCAGCATCTTCAGCCACGTCAACCACTGCTGTCCTCCTTGCCCCCTCTCAACCATCCGCCACTCCGTCTCTCGCCTTGAGCAGTTCCTGCTCATCTGCCCACAGTCAGGTGTCTGTCAAGGACATGTTTGAGCGTAAGAAGCCAATGACACAAAGTCACCCCCTTGCCCGGCATCTGACAGCTGGCTTGTCTGAACTCTTAGCCTGCCAGCTTTTACCATACAAGCTGGTGGAGTCTGAGGCGTTCCAAAAATTTGTAGCTATTGGGACACCGCAGTGGAAGGTACCCGGACGAAATTTCTTTGCACAAAAGGCAATCCCCAACCTGTACTCGATTGTGCAAAAGGAAGTAATGGCATGTCTGGCACACAGTGTTGGGGCAAGGGTCCATCTGACCACCTGGTCTGCAAAGCATGGTCAGGGCAGGTATATCACCTACACTGTGCATTGGGTAAACCTGCTGACGGCTGCCAAGCATGGAATGCGTGGCTCTGCAGAGGAGTTGGTGACACCGCCACGACTTGCAGGCAGTCCTGCTGCCACCTCCTCTACTCCTCCTACTCCATCCTCTTCCATAACCTCCTCGGCTGAGTCCTCTTTTGCTGCTGCGTCTTGCTCCACATCAACGGCTCCCCCCCCCAGCTCCCCAGGTACTATTCCACATCCCGGATACGGCAGTGTCACGCCGTCTTGGGGTTGACTTGCCTGAAAGCAGAGAGTCACACCGGACCAGAACTCCTGTCCGCCCTGAACGCACAGGTGGATCAGTGGATGACTCCGCACCAACTGGAGATCGGCAAAGTGGTTTGTGACAACGGAAGAAATTTGTTGGCTGCATTGAATTTGGGCAAGTTGACACATGTGCCGTGCATGGCACATGTGTTTAATCTGATCGTACAACTCTTTGTGCATAAGTACCCAGGCTTACAGGATGTCCTGAAGCAGGCCAGGAAGGTGTGTGGCCATTTCAGGCGTTCCTACACGGCCATGGCGCACTTTTCAGATATCCAGCGGCGAAACAACATGCCAGTGAGGCGCTTGATTTGCGACAGCCCGACACGTTGGAATTCAACACTCCTAATGTTCGACCGCCTGCTCCAACAAGAAGAAGCCGTTAACGACTGTTTGTATGACCGGGGTGCTAGGACAGCCTCTGCGGAGCTGGGAATTTTTTTTGCCACGTTACTGGACGCTCATGCGCAATGCCTGTAGGCTCATGCCTCCTTTTGAGGAGGTGACAAACCTAGTCAGTCGCACCGAAGGCACCATCAGCGACATCATACCATTTGTTTTTTTCCTGGAGCGTGCCCTGCGAAGAGTGCTGGATCAGGCCGTAGATGAGCGTGAAGAGGAAGAGGAAGAGTTGTGGTCACTATCACGACCAGAAACAGCCTTATCAGCATTGCTTGCTGGACCTGCGGCAACGCTGGAAGAGGATTGTGAGGAAGAGGAGTCAGAGGAGGAATGTGGCTTTGAGGAGGAGGAGGAGGAGGACCAACCACAACAGGCATCCCAGGGTGCTCGTTGTCACCTATCTGGTACCCGTGGTGTTGTACGTGGCTGGGGGAAAGAACATACCTTCAGTGAGATCACTGAGGACGAGGAACGGGACATGAGTAGCTCAGCATCCAACCTTGTGCAAATGGAGTCTTTCATGCTGTCGTGCCTGTTGAGGGACCCTCGTATAAAAAGGCTGAAGGAGAACGACCTGTACTGGGTGTCCACACTACTAGACCCCCGGTATAAGCAGAAAGTGCCTGAAATGTTACCGAATTACCGCAAGTCGGAAAGGATGCAGCAGTTCCAAAATTAATTTAAAAGTATGCTTTACACAGCGTATAAGGGTGATGTCACAGCACAACGGGAATCTAACAGGGGAAGAGGTGAAAGTAATCCTCCTCCTCCCACGACCACGCCGGCAAGGACAGGATGCTTTACAGACGTGTTGTTGATGGAGGACTTTTTAAGTCCTACGCATAGCCACAGCCCTTCGGGGTCCTTCCTCAGAGAACGACTCGACCGACAGGTAGCAGACTACCTCGCCTTAGCTGCAGATATCAACACTCTGAGGAGCGATGAACCCCTTGACTACTGGGTGTGCAGGCTTGACCTGTGGCCTGAGCTATTCCAATTTGCGATAGAACTTCTGGCCTGCCCCGCTTCAAGTGTCCTGTCAGAAAGGACCTTCAGTGCAGCAGGAGGTATTGTCACTGAGAAGAGAAGTCGCCTAGGTCAAAAAAGTCTAGATTACCTCACCTTTATTAAGATGAATGAGTGATGGATCCCGAAGGGACTGACAGTGGGCGATACATTCGACTAAAAAAGGTCCGATGAGGAAGACGTAACAGGGATTAAACTGATAAGAATAGTACTACTTAACACACCACTCCTATCTGGTGGCACATTAGATTTCACGCGCAGTGCCCCAAATTTGAAGTAGGAGGACCGACCAAGCATCTTTTTCCATCTCCCGGTTCCTAAAATCAATGCCATATACACGTCCCCTGATAGGGGACGTAACAGGGATTAAACTGATAGGAATAGTACTACTTAACACACCTTGTAATAATGCAGAGAGAGGCAACGCAGAGAGAGGAGTCTGAAGAAGAGGAGTCAGAGGATGAAGGTGCCTTTGAGGAGGTGGAAGACCAAACACAGCAGGCGTCCCAGGGGGCTTGTTGTCACCTTTCGGGGACCCTTGGTGTTGTACGTGGCTGGGTGGAGCAAGAGACCTTCAATGACATCAGTGAGGACAAGGAACGGGACATGGCTAGCTTGGTATTCAACCTTGTGCAAATGGGGAGTTTGCGGTTGTGCAAATGTACTGTTTGCGGTTGTTTGCGGTGCGTTAAAGGGGGAGTTTGGTCTGTCACTGTGAAGCGGGCGTAACTCTTACACTACCTGATCGATACAACATCATACCTGATGTTTTAAAGCACGTTATTCCAAACAATTTAGGAATGTTAGGTGATTTATGCCCTTTATGGATTAAAACCAGACTCTGCATCAACTGTGTAATTTTCCATGGGAGTTTTGCCATGGATCCCCCTCCGGTATGCCACAGTCCAGGTGTTAGTCCCCTTGAAACAACTTTTCTATCACTATTGTGGCCAGAAAGAGTCCCTGTGGGTTTTAAAATTCGCCTGCCTATTGAAGTCTATGGCGGTTCGCCCGGTTCGCGAACATTTGCGGAAATTCGCGTTCTCCGTTTGCAAACGGAACATTTTATGTTCGCGACATCTCTATACATTATGTATTATCATATACAGTGTATCCAATGTATCAGAGAGCGATTTTAGGTAAGTGAATTTTTACATAGGTTCACTTTAAAGAATCTGCTGCTAATGTCTTGGTGCCGGATAGCACAGGTCCACAAGCTCATGCCTTCAAATCTCTACATAATGCTGCTCCCACCTGTCTATCCTTCTTAATACTCAAGTAGGTCCCGTCTAGGCCCCTACACTCTGCTGAAGACCTACGTCTAACCGCTGTTTGTACTCCCACCTCTGATTCTTCAAGACTTCTCTAGGACTGCACCGTTCCTGTGGAACTCCCTTCCAATCTCCGTTAGACACTCATCCAGTCTCCACTCCTTCAAAAAATCATTAAAAACTCACTTCTTCACAAAAGCGTATTCATTAAACTGTTAATAGCTCCCAACTGATTCCTCTCCTGCAACTGTCATTTAAAAAAAAAAAAAAACACCAAGTTTTCAGTGAATACTACACTACCAATCTACTTCTCTAATACTATCCTTACCTTTTGTGTCACTATACCCCACTCCCTCTAGCAGGTAAGTTCATTGAGCAGGGCCCTCAACCCTTTTGTTCCTGTGCGTCAAACTTGTCTGGTTACAATTACATGTTTGTAAGTCCACCCATTGTAAAGCGCTGCGGAATTTGTTGGCGCTATATAAATAATCAGTGCTGTTTTGGCAGCTACACAATATTAGGCAGGTGGTTTTAATGTTGTGGTTGATCAGTGTATGTTTGAGGTTCATTTTTTATAATTCTGCATATTTCTTAAAACTGCAGAACTGATGTGGGTTTTCTAACGCTTTATGACTCCATTACTGCAGAGAAAATGAGTAGATCTTAAAGTCGCACATTCAGTCTAATTTATGTATGAAATTTCTAATAATTTTACTCAGACAACCCATGATGTGGATGCTTCTACAATGGAGAGGGAAATCTTTTGTGGTGAAATAAAGGAGAACCCAGTGCAGTGTCTGAAATCTATACTAAATGAACTCTGTATCCCAATTCTTCGAGCTCAGAAAGACTGGGGTTCTTGCAGCCAGGAGAGTGTTACTAATTTCCTAGCTGGCCTGGATAAATATGCTGCAGCTATTGAAGATGCTACACACATTGCCAATTCTGAAAAGCAACCTACAACAGTAAGTAATTGCCAAGATAATGATATCTGCTATCGGTCATAGGAAATCTTGTATTCTGCTTAGCCACAAATAGATCAATGCTACATACATCTCTTTGTCTATTGTAAGCTCATTTATTTCTCCTAAAATAAATTTTAGAACTAATCTAATTCATGTTGTAGCTTGGTAGTTAATGGTTTGCTCCAACCAAAAAAAAAGGTTTTAATGAAAGTTCTTGTGACGTTACTCCCCATCACTGCAGAGGTAGCGAAGTCCTAGAGGCAGGGCTAAGGGAGGGCTTTGATGTCCACCGCCAGCATGCTACGCGTACTGGCAACGGATGTTTTTTATGCACAGAATTGGCATTAGCTTAAACAAGCAATTAATTGATCTCACACTAAAAATTATCTCTTGTGATCTCACACAATGAAATATTGTTAAATGAAAATGCTAGTTCATGTAAGTTATATTTTCGATTTGCATTTAAATTACTTTTGTTTGCAATGATATGTTGTGTGTTTATTTTTAGCTGCAAATAAGGAAAACAGGAAAAAAACAATCATAGTTGCAACTTATTTTATTTCATACACAGTTTATTATATTATGTTTTTTTTATTTCACTAGATTTACATTTATTTTAATAAGATTATTAGAACATACTGCTATTTATTTATTTTGTGGGATAAAAAAACAAAAACTGAATACACTTTGTTTTGATTTTGCAAACTATATCTGATGCAGATTTTGAGAAGGCCACTAAATATTTTAAGCTCTGACTTCATACAACAAAGATCTGCAATTGTGGATTCAGAGGTCGTTGAAGAATATGAAACATTGGTTTCTGAGTGGATGAAAAGGATTGATCAGATTTTGATGGAGGCTGTGGATGAAAGGTAAAATGCAATGATTTTTAAGAATGGTTAGATATTGATGAATACTGGTAAGGATAATTGTTTTAGACATTAAATTACAGCTTGTTGTAATTGTAGACATCAATGGGGTTGATACTGCCTTAAATATCTGGACTTCTTCGTTAGTACCAACTGACCATTCTAAACTCATAGAAGCTGTTTTAACAGAGAGTAGTCAGAATATCCATATGAATCGTATCATTCTATTGTATTAAATTGAGATAAAGGGGTTTGGGATAAGACAGTGCTCATGACAGTCATATTACATGCTGATAGTATTAAGTGACAATGGAGTCACAGTGACTTAAGGTCTTGTGTCTCTTTGGCATGCACATATATCTGTGACAGCTCTGTCATGCTGCACAGGTCATTTTGATAGAGGCTGCAGGGACATTTGATGACACACCTCATGACACCAACAGCCTCCGTCCGTCCAAACTATGAATCACATTCACTGTATTGATTCGACCATTCACACAGAGGTCTGTGAGTTTAATGCACAAGACAAATTCATATGTTTGTACTTGTCCCTCAGCACAAATGATTCCAGCCTGTTATGGTTTACTAGCCATAAATACATGCAGCATAGCCGATAATTACCTGAAAGGGGAATTAGGGAGAGAGGACAACCAAGTGACACATTTCAGTCCAGTAATTCTCTAAACTCTTTTTTATGTTTGGCAAATTCTGCCTACGGTACATTTTGCATCACAATTAGTCACGTACCACAACTCACTGTTTCTACTAGCTTATTCTAGGATTCTTAATAGGTTTGTAAAGCTTTACTTAATGTACACTTCTTTCCACTTTTGGAAAACAGAGAATAACTGAACGTAATAATAGACTCCTATTCACAGAGTTCAAGATATCACATCAACTCCTCTGACAGAGCTGGAACGATGGAATAAGAGACAGAAAATGTTGGTGTTTCTTATAGAACAACTGCGTGGCAAAGAATGTAAAGCTGTTGTTGGCTTGTTGATTTCTGCTAAATCCCGTCTGCTGAAAAAATGGAAGGCTGTGGATATCAGGTATTCAATGAGCTGATGTGCATGGTGTATTCACCCCCTTAGTACATGAGGAATGAGTGGCACTATTAAGGTCCAGAGTGCTGGGTACTTTCGGCATACCATGGCACATAGCAAGTGTGTGGAGTAATCTGCGGATATGTGTTCAGGAGTTTGAACAGGTGGGGATTACATTTTTAGCATTATTGTGATTCATTTTACACATAGGGTGAATTAATTGGGGTACACTGGGGTTTAGTGTTTTTTTAACTATACATTAGATGAGGATGCCAGTCCTGGCTCACATTTGGTTATTACCCCTGGGCAGTTAGGCTGAGAGGGGACCTAGCAAATGATTATTTTTCCTCAGCTCCTTCTCTTCCACATTTTAGCAACAGGACAGTAACTTCAAACAGCAACTGCTGGACAATATAAATTGGGCTGGAATATATACCTGTATTTCACGGTGCAGCCAGAAGATCATGAGATTAAAAGACCTTACAAAGACCTTACATTAACTATAAACCTTGCCCTAACTTTAAACAATATATATATATATACAATATAATAGATATTTAATAATGAGGATTTTTTAAAGAGAAAATAATGACATCTTGAGTTTTGTATATATAATAATTTTTTATTTTTTTTTTAGCATTACAGATGCAGCAAATGTTGCCAAAGATCGAATTAAGTACTTGGAAGCACTATGTCGCCATTTGGATAGCCTAGCTACTGAACATGACCCAGTCACTCTAACCAACAGTGTTCTCCCAGCCTTCTTCAACGGCATACGGCAAATGGAAACCATGTCTCGTTTCTTCTCTAGGAATGGATATCTGGGCCTGCTGCTCACAAAGGTACAACCTTTAAATGCTGGTGTGATTGCCTTTGTATTTTTTACTAGACCTTGTACAAACTGCAATTCCTCTGAATTTGGACTGTTCAGGCGATCAGTCAAATTTCCAAAGACCAAGCCAAAATGTGCCAGATTTACGAGCCAACAGAAATGCGCAATGGCCGAGCTTGCCTGTTCCAGTGAATTTGAATTATGCCTGTGACACCAAAAAAAATAGATGATTTGTCGGGAAAAAAAAGATGGTTTGAGGACAGTCACTAAATGTTTATTTTATTTACAGATCAAGTGAGAAGTGAGCAATAGATGGAAAAAAGGGGAAGCAGTAAAAAAAACAACTGTATTTCTGTATTTCTATATCATATACATATATAATATTTAAATATATAAATACATGTTGTTTTTCTTAATGTCTATTTTTCCATCTATTGCTCACTTGATGTATGAACTAAATGGCATAAAATGCTCCTATTTATATAAAATATATATATAAAATATAGCCACCTTGTGACACTTACTACTCTATATCTCTACCTAGGTTCTAAGTTACTGGAAAGTCTCCTTTACAACTGCTTATCTTACTTTTTCCTCTCTAATTCCCATTTTATCCAATGCAATCTGATTTATGTCTCCAGTAAACTGCCGAAACTGCTCTAACTCCCAAGTAACAAATGAATGCTTGACAACACAATGGGTAAATGCAACGTCTCTTTACTCATCTTCCTGGATCTGCTTGTGACCATTGACATAGCAAATCGTTCATCCTTTTGCAAACTTTTTCACTCTTTGGGGATCTATGGCACTTTATTGGGTATAAGTTGTAGAACTCAGATCTTAAATTCTGTATTGCTCTTCTCCATATACACATCCTCTAATGACAAAGTAATTGAATCCTTTGGATTATGCCTTTATGCGGTCAGTCCTCTCCACCGCCATCTACTATTGATCTCCCAACCTGTCACCTTTCCTACCGTCTTGTGTCAATCAACATCTATCTGAAATCTCTTTATGATTGACTATCCCAGGACTTACATCTCTCTTTTGCTCCTGTTACCTCATTCCACTTTGATATTCAGGACATCTCCTGCGCCTAGCCGTATAATCTACTCTACCTACATTCCACAACTTTAACATTCTTTGAAAACTCTACGTTTCACATTTGTAATACCCTATAACATTGTTTCCCAAACCAATTCTCCATGGTAATAAATGGTGACCTGGAACTTGTATATTACTAAAGTGCCAGTCCGTCCCTGCCATACAAATATGGCCAAGTGTAGCAGATAGTGAGGGGTTGGACTGCTCAAAAATGCTTTTACTATTTACAGAACACAGGCTGCTTGCACAACAGTGACTACAAGAACTTAATAGTTCTTGTTCGTAGGCTGCTACTTGAACAATGTTTTAAAATGTAATAATAAAATTAAAAAGATGTAAAAGTTTCTGAGGAGGTGCAAATAATTCCCTTTTGTTAAGGTGTCAAATCAGTTGGCGCAAAACTGCCAAGCATTTTTGCGAGAAAGCCTTGTGTTCAGAGATTCAGAAGATAGACTCTGGGACATGGTAAGAGAACACATGTTGACACGTGAAAGTGAGCCCACGTCATTGACTGATGTTTATGCACCACAGAAGAGCATTAAAAAAGAGAAACATAAGGTGGAGACATCAAAAAGCAACAGTACTTTGCATAAAAAGTGAGTACCATAGAAAATTACTAATAATATGTTTGATCATCTAGACTGTAAGCTTGTTTGAGCAGGGCCCTCATCAATCTATTTTTCCTGAAACATTTTGTAATTGTCATATATTGTTAAATTTCCCCCTTTTTATAATATTGTAAAGTGCTGAAGAATAGGCTAGTGCTATATATGCAAATAAATCTAAAAAAAATAATTTTACATTTTTTATAGCTGTATTTGACCTTTGAGAAAAAGTTAAGCCTTCGGCACCAACATGTAAATATTTATAAACTCTGCTAAAAAAAACAAAAAAATCATTCTTTATTGATACATTTATGCTATGAATTGTAGTTTTACGTGGGTTATTTTCTAGTGTATTTTTAAGATGGCAATTAGCATTGGTTGACTGTTATATGGTCTTTCAATATATGGACTGGCAGTTGTGAGTTTTGTATATGTATATTTACTCTAGTCTATACATTAATATTGTCAGCACTCATTAATATTGTCAGCACTCTGATTTTAACTCTAATGTAAAATGAGTATGATTTTGTATTATTGCAGGATCCGTGCTTGCGTGGCATTGCATACTTATTTTCAGGATGCTTTGTGTTACTTACGTGAATGGTTATGGGGAACACATGGAATGCATCAATATTCTGCTTCAAGTTCCATATCCAGCATACCTGGAAGATTATCTTCTACACACATGGTGAAAACTAGCAAGACTGGCGCCAGGAAGCTGCAATCAGTAGCATCTAGTTATGGTACTTGTATAAAATATTTTTATCTGTATTAAATATTTCAAACACGTTTATTCTAATGTCAGAAGGTATTATTATTAGTAGTAGTAGTAGTAGTACCACTAGTGTCATTGATATTTACAATAGTTGTTCAAGCACACTTTATGGTGTATATATAAATTTGTGGTCGGAGACAATAAACCGAGAAAAAGTATAAACCAGTTGTGGTGTGCCAAAACTGACGTTCGAAATGGTGGGTGGGCTGAATCAGGCAGGAACTGCCTAGGGGAGAAGGCAGTCTTAGTCTAAATAGGCTGGGTAACCCCTCCAACAATTCCACCTTAATATTCGACAGTGAAGGTGATTAACGTTTAAATGGAAATTGCTCAAAAGAGGGTATTGCTGAAATAATTCCGTCATTAAATTAAATAACTCTTTCATTCAAGCAAGGCTAATTTTGGCTCAAAGACTAGTGAAAAGCTGGATGTATAATAATATAAAATATATATATATGTGGCAGGCTTATGCAATGTATGATCATATAATGTAACTAAATCCCCATTATTTTTTGCCTAGATAAGGTGTTTTTAAATAAAACCTTTTAAAAACTAATAAAATCTGTCAACATTGAAGTTGCTGTTTAGTAGATAGGAGAGTGCGCTGGATCTTGTGTATTGTTTATTGTATAATATGGCCCCCAGCAGCACCCCATTTAAGCATGTTCAGGTGAGTGCAACCAACCCCCCATGTTCTATATATATATATATATATATATATATATATATACACACATATATGTATTAACCCAAATTAGGGCTGACAGAACTTGAAACCATCGGGCTGCAATACCTAATCATAAAAAGTTAATGTAGGCCAAATGAGGGCTTGATATAAATAGTGAGCAGACTTGTAAAAAATACTTAGAGGCCGATAGTCTGCACAATAGCTACCATTGATACTCAGTGGTGAATGAGGGCCGAATACAATTTGCAGAAAATCACTAAAGCCGAATGAGGCTTAACAGTACTACCCACACATTGTTAAAGGAGAAAAAAGAGAGAGAAAAAAAATGCACTACAATTACGTGAAGATCCGGGTGCTAAACTGGATCAAGGGCCAGCCCCAGCCCCAGGGAGTAGATATTAGTGGAATAAAAAGGATCTGGGCACTCCAAGAATCTTCAATTTTATTTATTAGGATAAGTGAGACACCACAATGGAAGAAAGAAGATTTCGTCTAAGGCAAAGGAAAGGTTTTTTTACTGTAAGAACAATACGGATGTGGAATTCTCTGCCTGAAGAAGTGGTTTTATCAGAGTTCATACAGATGTTCAAACAGCTACTAGATGCATACTTGCAAAAACAGAATATTCAAGGATATAATCTTTCAATGTAGGTTAATAACTGCTTGATCCAAGGATAAATCTGACTGCCATTCTGGGGTCAAGAAGAAATTTTTTTCCTAGCTTGTTGCAAAATTGTGCTTTAAACTGGGTTTTTTTGCCTTCCTTTGGATCAACAGCAAAAAAACAAATGTGAGGAAGACTGAACTTGATGGACGCAAGTCTCTTTTCAGCTACGTAACTATGTAACTATGTAACAATGTTTTACCCCTGAAAGGGTATTTGTCAAGCGTGTCAAAGACCCTTTCAGGGGTCAAAACATTGTTGTGTCTCACTTACACATTGTTAAAGACCGGACTGAGTGGACTGAAATGCGATTGCTAAAGATTTCGATATGGCCGAATGAGGTGTGCCGGAAGGCATTGAGTTTCTGGGGCCAGAACTGGAAGTTGTGGGTCAACTCTGAATCAGGCGGTAACGGCCCATGGGAGATGGCAGTGTGAGTCTAAATAGGTTGGGTAACCCATTCCACAATTCCAGGCTCCGTCTTAACGTATGACAACTTTGGGAATTTGTACAGTTCTCAGAATTGTTTAATTAGCAATGGAATGGAAACTCCTCTTATTTGACATAGTTACATAGTTACATAGCTGAAAAGAGCGTCCATCAAGCGTCCATCAAGTTCAGCCTTCCTCACATATGTTGTTGCTGTTGATCCAAAAGAAGGCAAAAAACCTAGTCTGAAGCGCTTCCAATTTTGCCACAAACTAGGAAAAAATTCCTTCTTGACCCCAAAATAGCAGTCAGATGTCTCCTTAGATCAAGCAGCTATTACCCCACTAATTAAAATTATATCCCTGTATGTTGTGTTTTTGTAAGTATTTATCCAATTGCAGTTTAAACATCTGTAGTGACTCTGAGAAAACCACCTCTTCAGGCAGAGAATTCCATATCCTTATTGCTCTTACTGTATAAAAACCTTTTCTTTGCCTTAGATGAAATCTCCTTTCTTCCAGCCTAAATGTGTGACCTCGTGTCCTATGTATAGCCCTGTTTATGAATAGATTTCCAGATAAAGGTTTGTACTGGCCCCGAATATATTTGTATAAAGTTATCATATCCCCTCTCAGGCGCCGTTTTTCCAAACTAAACAGATTTAATTTTTTTAACCTTTCTTCATAACTAAAATGCTCCATTCCTTTTATCAATTTTGTAGCTCGTCTCTAGTTTTTCTAGTGCCATGATATCATGATAACAGGCGCCCAAAAGTGCACAGCATATTCTAGGTGTGGTCTTACCAGTGATTTATAAAGAGGCAAAATTAGATTTTCATCCCGAGAATTTATGCCCCTATTTATACAAGACAAAACCTTACTGGCTTTAGCAACTGCAGATTGACATTGCATATTGCTGCCTAATTTGTTGTCTATAACAATTCCCAAATCCTCCTCGTGTGTGGTTATCCCTAATTTACTACCATTTAGTGTGTAAGTTGCTTGTGCATTCTTAACCCCGAAGTGCATAACTTTGCATTTCTCTACGTTAAATTTCATCTGCCATTTTAGTGCCCAGTCCCCCAATCTATCCAAATCCCTCTGCAGCAAAGCAATATCCTGCTCACATTTTATTACTTTACAAAGTTTTGTGTCATCTGCAAACACTGATACATGGCTTTCAATGCCTATTTCAAGATCATTTATAAATATGTTAAATAGAAGTGGTCCCAAAACAGAACCCTGAGGGACACCACTTACCACTTTTGTCCAGCTTGAAAATTTACCATTAATTACAACTCGTTGTACTCTATCCTTAAGCCAATGTTCTACCCAAGAACAAGAGTATTCATCTAGACCAATTTATTTTAGTTTGAAGACTAACCTATTGTGAGGAACCGTATCAAATGCCTTGGCAAAATCCAAGTAGATCACATCCACTGCAACACTCTGATCTATACTTCTACTTACTTCTTTGTAGAATGCAATTAGGTTAGTTTGACATGACCTATGTTTAATAAAACCATGCTGATCATTGCTAATAACAAAGTTCTTCCCAATGAATTCCTGAATATTATCCCTTAATAGCCCTTCAAATATTTTCCCAGTTACTGAAGTTAAGCTCACAGGTCTATAATTTCCAGGCAAGGATTTTGAACCCTTTTTAAAATATAGGAGCAACATCTGCCTTCCTCCAATCCTCAGGTACAACACCTGAAACAAAAGAATCTTGAAAAATTAAATACAGAGGTTCACTTATTTCCCCACTTAGCTCCTTAAGTACTTGTGGGTGAATACCGTCAGGCCCCGGAGCTTTATTTACATTAATTTTCTTTAATAGCTGTAGCACCTTGTCTCGAGTTATCCAATCACAAGTTATCTGCAAGTTTTTTGCAGCAATGGTTGCATATCTCTTGCCATAGGATCCTCATTAATATATACTGAAGAAAAATAGTTATTTAAAATTTCTGCTTTTTCCTGGTCTTCATTAGCTAATAAACCCAACTCTGTTTCCAGTGTACCTACACTTTCATTTTTTGTTTTTTTAGAACTGATGTACTTGAAAAAAAAATTTGGGGTTGGTTTTGCTTTCTTTAGCTATCAATTTCTCATTTTCTAGTTTAGCCACTTTAATTGCCTTTTTGCAAGCGTTATTGGCTTCCTTATATCTTAAATAGGATGCCTCTGATTTGTCTGATTGAAATGCCCTTTTCTTATTTTTAATCTCTTTTTGTAATTCTCTACTAAGCCACATTGGTTTTAATTTGTTTCTTTTATATTTATTACCCAATGGTACATACTGAGAAATGTACCTTTCTTATATTTGTTTGGATAGTTTCCATTTATCCTCAGTGTTTTTATCACTAAGGAGTTTATGCCAGTCGATATGTTGTAGAGCTGCCCTAATCTTATTGAAATTGGCTTTTTTAAAATTATATGTTTTAGTATACCCCACTTGCTTTTGCTTTTTTGAGTTTATTTCAAAATTTACCATATTGTGATCACTATTTCCCAAATGCTCCCCTACTTGAATATTGGTTAAAAGATCAACATTGTTTGTTATGACGAGATCCAGACAAGCATCCTTTCTAGTTGGTGCTTGTACCAGTTGTGACATAAAGGTGTCATTTAACACATTCAAAAACCTGATTCCCCTTGCTGAAGTACTAGTCCCTCTATCCCAATTTATGTCTGGGTAATTAAAATCTCCAATAATTAACGTTACCTCGATTTGCAGCTCTCTCAATTTGCTCTAGCAGCTGTTCTTCCTCAATAATATTTACATTAGGTGGTTTATAACATATCCCAACCAATAATTGATTTCCATTTGTTTGCCCCAAGCAGATATCTACCCATAAAGCCTCCACATTTTCCTCATCACACTCCACATGCCTAAGATTTGACTTTAACTCATGGTTGACATATAAACTTACCCCACAACCCTTCTTGTTTTTCCTATCCTTCCTAAATAACGTGTACCCATTTAAATTAACTGCCCAGTCATGTGTCTCATCCCACCATGTTTCTGTTATGCCTATTATATCATATTGTTTAGTGTATGCTATTGCCTCTAGTTCCCCCCATTTTGTTATATTGTACAGCGCTACGGAATTTGTTGGCGCTATATAAATAATAAAATAATAATAATAATATAGGTTCCTTGCATTAGTAAGCATACATTTAATATTATCATGAGTCTTTTGTACTTTTTGTGAATTATCAATATTACATACCTCCTCTGTTCTGAGCTTTCCCCTCCCCCCATCTCCACCCCCTTTGTTCTGAGCTAAAGCCCATCTCCTTTCCATCCTATCTCCATTTTCTAGATTGCTTTGACCCTCCCCCCACCACTAGTTTAAAATCTCCTCCAACCTTCTAGCCATCCTACCCCCCATGCTGTTAAGAATTCTCCAAGCTTGTCACACGCATTGGTGGAAGTCGTGGTCCTGCTCGGAGATGTTCCCCCCTGAGTGGAGACCTAAAGTTCAGGGGTTTCGATGGGTTGAGTTTCACACTTTGGCATGTTTCAATACATCCAAATATGCAATAGAGTTAGGGCAAATTCATAAACCCATAAGGTAAACACATGATATAGGTTAATTATTCTTTTCAGTTTCCTTGCTCTTGTACCATAGATACTGGTGAATACATTATTATTGCAAAGTTACCCAGCTAGTGATCATGAGCGTAGGTGGTGGTTGGAGATTTTTGACATTGGGAATCTGTATCCTACACCTAAAAATGGTTAGTCTACGTTCTCTTGGTATTCCGGCATGAAAGCGAATTGGAAACTAACTGAGAAACACAGGTTTTCATAATATGGTTATGCTGGTAGAATTGGAAAGTAACCATGGAAGAAATGCATGTAGAGATCAATATTGGTTTTAATGGTACAGATGGCTTTGTATGATTGTTCTCATTATCTTGTTGCATTTGACGACTCCTGGGTCCTGCATGACTGGTTGTACTTATTATGCATGGGGACCTGCACCTCTCACTGTGTAACATTTACAATTCTTAGTTACAATATTATTAAAAATAAGATTTGCAATGAAAGAAACGGTTTACAGTTCTTACACTGCAGTTATGGATCCTGGTTAGGAATATGGATATGAGATACAATTATCTTTATTATATTTAAAGGTTTTATACAAGGACCTTTTAGAATATGTGTTCTCAGGATAGCTTTTCAAACAGTCTAGGTTGTCTGGGATGTGAAGACGTGCTTCTTTTAATACTGGCTTTCAGAAAATTTCTGTTTCTGTAGTTATTGAATTTGTGATTAATGTCAATATACACACATATATACCAAACAAATGGTCCTTTTTTTGCTGTAGTGTGTGTGTGTGTGTGTCAATGTGTGTGTCTTTTGACAGAATTTGTGAAATATTTGGGTCATCATATCAACCAAGATTTCAGATAATTTTACCTAATTTGTATTCAGTAAGAGGGTTCTCAAGTCTCTTGAACTCATGGTGTAGTAAATTTCTCCATGATTATGATCTATGTAAATCTGCAAATTGAACAGCCAAATATTTACATGTGTGATCGATGTAATGTTTTGTCTGCTAACCCTTTTATAGATCAACAACATGATTACCAAAACACAGGTGTGGCTATAACTGATGATGACACCATATTGTACCATTTGGAAGTGCTTTGTGCAAAACTGAAACAAATAGATGACATCATGGAGAAGCTCCTAGAGGTAAATAATTGTATTTTTTCCGCTTTCTTATTCTTGGTATAATTTTTTTTCCATCTTCCATTCAACCACACTTTTTGTGTTGTTCCATGAACAGTGCATGTTAACTGAATATTAAGTGCAAAACGGATATATTTGAAATATGCTGCTACATTTATTCAGTACCCTACTCTACCAATAGTATCTCTCTTTTAGCTTTGAATAATAATATGTATAATATATAGATATATATATATATATACTTATATATATGTTTTATACTTTTAGTTCAAAATATTGTCAGAGCAGGCAATAGGCATGAGAAAGCCTGCCAGAGAAGATCTCATTCAAGATGATGATAGTGAATCAGGAAGTGTATGTGACATCATTGACCAAGGAGATGCCAAAGAATCAGGTTTGTTTGTAGACGTTACAATGTGTATCTGCAGTTCGTGAATTGTTTGACACTCTAATGCCCTCCTGGACACCAGTCGATTCTATTAAAAATAGTGCAATGCAACAAATGCATTTATACTGTGCAGAGTTACTTTGCAATAAACCATAATGCATTGCGGCATAGTGAATTAAAACAGCTGGCTGTTTGTTCCAGGATTTTGTCCATTTCTTAACAAAATACTGAAAAATGAGGAGATGTTTACTCCTTACTGGTGGAGTTATATTAGAACAGACTTGGCATCGATCTGATTATTGGTGTGTTGATTTTGTGGGAGACCGTCTCTGAGACTGTAACCATACCTCTTAGAGATTAGCCCATCTGGTCAAACTAAAACTCATGGGGATCTCTGAGGCTGATACATTCTTTTAAACTATAGAACAAACACTGAGATTCTATGTACTTATGGCACTCAATAAACTTATCACATACACTGGGGACTTTCTAACATTTACCATTTTGACTCCTCAATTTTTCATTAGGTCTGACCTAAACAAGATTGTTCAGAGATCCTTTTGCCTATGTTCCCTTTTACTCTTTTCTAGATTTGTCTTTTTAATAGGTGCTTCTTTATAGGACTGTTAATATAATGACTGTCCTTAGAAAAGATTTCATGCCTATGCACAGGAATAATTACTATTAATTACAAGGGAGGCATATCATTGCTCTGAAGATTCTTTTTTCAGTGTCCACATTCGTTAAGCAATATATAGTTTTTCAATTGATTGATTCCGTGTCTGTATCTGTTATGTTCAACTGTGCAATGAAAATGTGATAACAAGTGCAAATTTTACATAATTACCATTTTACTTTTTTACAGCCATTTATTAAGAATTGTACTTTGATCTTCTTGCTCATAGAAACAAGAAATAAGTTATCTTTAAAACAGTCAAAATGTGAATTATTTTGTAATTCATGTCACTGTATATTAATGTTTAGCATATTTAGATGCCTACAGTGATCCAACCCAACTCCAACCACAAACAGGAAGACAAAATTCAGTTTCCCCATTAAAACTGCATACCCTGGTTGAAGAAGATGAGGCACAGGTACTTGTTACTTTTTCTTTGCTAAAATAGTTTTTATTTGTTTTAGCAGTTTTCATGACATACTGTGTTTTTGTTGTCTTAAACACACAATACAAATGGAGATTTCTCATTCTACACTCTCATAACTTGGAAGCTATTTCTCTGTTAAAGGACCACTCTAGGCACCCAGACCACTTCAGCTTAATTAAGTGGTCTGGGTGCCAGGTTCCTCTAGGATTAACCCTTTTTTTTATAAACATAGCAGTTTCAGAGAAACTGCTATGTTTATAAATGGGTTAATCCAGCCTTCAAATCCTCTAGTGGCTGTCTCACTGACAGCCGCTAGAGGCGCTTGCGTGATTCTCACTGTGAAAATCACAGTGAGAGCACGCCAGCGTCCATAGGAAAGCATTGTTAATGCTTTCCTATGAGACCGGCTGAATGCGCGCGCAGCTCTTGCCGCGCATGCGCATTCAGCCGAAAGGGAGGATCGGAGGCGGATCGGAGGAGGAGAGCTCCCGGCCCAGCGCTGGAATAAAGGTAAGTTTTTACCCTTTACTCTCCATCCAGCCCGGCGGGAGGGGGTCTCTGAGGGTGGGGGCACCCTCAGGGCACTAAAGTGCCAGGAAAATGAGTATGTTTTCCTGGCACTATAGTGGTCCTTTAAGTCTTATCTCATTCAAGATCATTATGGAAAGTGTGGATAATATTTAAAACATATAATGGTATTATTATGACCATTTTTAAATTATTTATTTTATAGTTTAATTAACAATATATTCAAATTCATTCATTAATGGCAAACAACATTACGCTTTGACATGTCTAATGTGCATTGGGATTGTCTTGCAGATCTCTGTGGGAGATTCATTGGAATCCCTAGAATTGCCAGGGAAATCTAAGAATGTTATGAACTCAAATGATGAACCATCCAATTTTGAAAGTGAGGAGCAAGTACTGGACAGAGAAGAAGACAATGAATTATTACTTTCAAATGAGGAAAAGCATATGCTTGGTTGGTAACTTGAGATTGATTGATTGAGTGCTATTTATGGTCATGTATGCTATTATTATTTCAGTTAAGTACTTTGGGTATGAAAAACACTTTAACTTGAATGTGGCTACTTTTTAAACTAATGTGTATTGGTTATTGTCTTTGATTCTTTGATATTGGGAATTGAATGGGATAATATATGGGATGGTAAGTAATATTATGTTTTGTTTGATATGTGTTTGCACAATTTAAAATAGAAAATTGCCTACATGTGGTCACTTTGATACCAAAATCAAAGAATGGGAAACAAATGTCAAGATGTGTGAATTGGATATTGTTTTCTCCCCTGTTTTTTTTTGCCCATTTTAGCCTATATCTTGCTAGTCATATCACCTTGTTGTTCAATGAAAATACTGCACGGAAATGGTGTAGCATAACACAGTAACGCGTATATCACTTAACAGGACGTTTTGTCATTTACTTTCTGTTTGCTAAAACTTCGTGAAGAAACATACAAAGATATAATAAATGTTGGTCTCTTTCTAGCTAACCTTTACAGTGCGGATGACATGGAAGATGAGGAAACAAGCTTGTCATCCATTCTGATGAAGAAACTAGAGCAGATAATTGATATGCTGAGACAGTATCTCTACACTGATACAATGCTGGATACAGAGAGAAGGTTAGACACATTGGTATAGTAATACTTGCCTAATTAACTGAAACATATTTTCATTTATTTCTTTGCTTAATTATTGCATGTATAGCTATATTAACTGAATACCATCATTCCATAGGTTTCATCATATGTCCATGTTATTTTTCTTTTACATACAGCTTTAGGTTGCTGGTCATTGTCATATACTGTTAAGGGTATAGGCCTGTGGTATAGAGTAGATCTGATTTTCCCTGCGTGAGGCTGGAAAGGTGAACATGTTACAAAGGGACACTCTGGACACCATGTCATCTAATTAATTAGCACCACTAGCGTACTTAAAGCGTCACTTTCATGCCGAACTTACCTTTCCCCATTCGCTTCTTCTTCTCTTCCTCTCTCAGGATCTGTTCTTCATTTCTTCCTTTCTGTTCTAGTTTTCTTTAAAACATAAGACAAATTAGGGTCTATTTCCTGTGTGACTATTTCCTGTGGTCAGAGCAATTTCCCACAATTCTCACCGTTCCTCACTGATCTTGCGATGCCTCCTTTCACTATTCCCGAACGTCCTGTCATTTAGACAGAAGGCTGGTGAAACTACCGAATTTCATCCTAACAGAATAAGAACAGTCTGTTAATTCATGTTAGGAGGACATTCGGTACTTTTAGTTTAGTTTGAAATTTCATTTGAATGAATGAAATTCCTATCCGATCTGTGCTGTGGCTGCATCTTGCAGCCGCTTAGTAGATAGCTCCCTAATTCCCATGGTATTAGGGAGCTATCTTCCAAAAGGCTGAAAGACCAAGATTGGTCTTTCAGCCAAATTTACTAATACTAAGTAAAGATGACTAAGTATAAGTAAATTCTGCCTCGTGAGCAGCCAGTGGCTGCTGACTGTTGTAAAAAAAAAACTCCACTCCTATTGAACTAATAAATGAGGGGAGGACATAGTGTCCCCTCTCCCGAGCCCCCACTTGAGGCTGAGCAAGTGGAGGTTATTAAACTAAATGGGAACCTAGCATACCATGAGCGACAGGTTGGGGCCATAAGTATCAAAAGGAGGAGGACCTATTGTCTCCCCCTACAACCTCCACCCATGAGCAGCGGGTGGGGGCCCTAAGTAACAAAAGGGGAGGACCTATTGTTTATTGTTTCCCCCTCTCGGCCCCCATACATGAGCGGCGGGAGGGGGCCAAAAATTGGCAAAGCCCCCTATAGTGTTCAACCCAAGAAGCAGAGTACTCGGCCATGAATCACTTCGGATCATAATATGTGCAAAAAAACGTGCATTTAAAATTGAAAAAGAGTTAAACTAAAGTAGATGAAAACATACACACTTGGGTATAAATTGCAGTCAAGCTGGCCCATGAGATGCGTTTCGCCTCTTCCTGGGCTTTTTCAATTGATTTCTCTTTCCTCTTTTTTTAAAGGGGTTGTAGTACTGGGCTAATTGTTGCTAGTCTTCCAGGGGGCGGAGTGGGGTGTATGATGTTGTAGGAGTTGACACGCCCCCTCTGCCACACTTACATCATTCCATTCCTCCCACTGGTCGGGTGTTTTGCTGATCAGTAATGACGTATCGATTATCCCCATCCCGACACATCATTTCCATGAACTGAATGAATGGCAGACGAACGCTCTCATTCGCAAATGTGAATTTAAATCCACAGACTACAAAGTCAATAATCCATTGCGCCTCCAGCGCTCGATTTTTAGTCTTTTAAAAACATTAATGGAATGAATAAGAAATAAAGCGGGAGAAAAGGGAGGGAAAAAATAAATATAAATCTATGATCATAACAGCATATGCAATTAAATAAGATAATGTCTAAAGCTTTTATATAGTTATTGAAAAAGAAAGAGAAATATATAAAATGAATAGAGTGGAAAAAGGGGAAAAAAATTAAATTTTCTCAATTAAAAAAAGGAAAAAAATGGATAATACACATATTTTTGTTGCAATACTAATATAGAGGGGCTTATTTGAAATTGAGAAATAAATCATTATAAAATATAATATATAGCCAACATTTTATAATATTATATATATAAATAGACTATAAAAAACACACATTTTTTTAAAAACACCAATTTTTTTTAAAATCACCATTTTTTTTAACTTAAAACACAAATTTCTTAAAAAAAAACACAAATAAAAAAATATATATAAAAACAAATGGGAGGCCGCAGAAAGGTAGTGCAAGATTTATCAAAAATCTATTATAGATGACTAAATATTAGGATATGTTATTGAAATTTTATTTCATACTTAAATTTAAATAAATTTTAAATAAATAAATTTATTTTCCTGGCTATTTATCATGGCATCATCACTTATGGGTAGCTCCACCCTCAGCCGGATCAGGACAGGAAACAATGAAACAATTAACTAGACTGTAGGCATAAAAGGTTCCTCATCCCTCCATACCTCAGTCCAATTTAATAGCTCAGATAAAATGCCGGTCCGGTACCTGATGCTGCCATGATAAATAGCCAGGAAAATAAATTTACTGGTAAGTATGAAATAAAATTTTGATATTCCTGACTAATCATGGCAGTATCACTTATGGGTAATACCCAAGCTCACAAGAAGAAGAAAGGTGGGATGGGGAGAGACACACAAAAGTACTGCAAAAACACACAAGTTTATTATACAAAAGTAACAGAGGCCAAAACACTTCTGACAAACTTTGTGGTAGAAGAGCTCACATCCAGTTTGTAATGTTTAATGAAGGTCATAGGTGAAGACTAAGTTGCTGCCCTGCAGATGTCATCAGAGGAAACCTCTGCCCAATTAGCCCATGAAGTAGCCAACGACCTAGTAGAGTGAGACTTAACCTTGTCTGGAGGAGATAGACCTTTCAGAGAGTAAGCTTTCATGATGATATTGGAAATCCATATTTGTAAGGTAGAGGCAGAGGCAGCTTCACCTTTCCTGGAGCCCTCAGGAACAATAAACAGATGGTCTGTCTTATGACGAGATACTGATAAATATCTGATCAAATATTCCCTAACATCCAGATGATGATGTTTGACCTCTAATTCTGAGGATGGAATTGGAAAAAAGGAAGGTAGAACAAAATCCTGATTCAGATGAAAATCTAAAACTACCTTAGGTAGAAATTCCAGCTTAGGTTATAATACCACTCTGTCATACTGAGTATACTTTACATCACAAGAAAGTGCTCGAATCTCAGAAATTCTCCTAGCCATAGTAATGGCCAGCAAAAAGAGTGTCTTATATGTTAGAGAATTGAAATCCAACTCTTCAAGAGGAGAAAAGGGAGCTTCAGACAAGGCATCTAGGACTAGAGGAAGGTCCCAGGAAGGCATATAGTTGGTTGAGGTGGTCTGATACGAAGAGTAGCCTTAAAGAATCTAGTAATCAAGGGATTAGAAGCCCATGAAACATTACATAGGGTCGATAGAGCAGAACACTGGACCTTTAGAGTACTCAGACTTAAACCTTTTTCTAAGCCAGCTTGTAGAAATTCCAGGATATGGTTCTGATCAGGGTGCAAGAAATCCACTCCCCTGGAGAGTGTCCAAGATTTAAACATCTACCATATACAGTGATAGCACTTGAACGTAGAAAGCTTTCTAGACTGCAGAAGATTATCAGTCACTGCCTCAGATAATCCTGATTGCAGGAGTCTTTCGCTTTCAAAAGCCAGTCCGCCAATCTCAGCTGTTCAGGATTGGGTTGGAGCACAGGACCCTGACTCAACAGATCGATCCTCTTTGGCAGCGGCCAGTATGTTTCCAAAGACATCTTGCACAGAAGAGGAAACCAGGGTCTCCTTGGCCACACTGGAATTATGACTATTACCACTCGTTCTTCCTTCCACATTTTCTTCACCAGGCGGTGAATGATAGGTAGGGGAGGAAACACATGCCCCAGATCGAATTCCCAAACTTGTGACAGAGCGTCCTGTCCCACTGACTGATGGTCTGGGTGAAATGAGAGAACTTTGTTACTTACGAGTTCCGAGCAGATGCCATCAACTTGATCTGGGGAATGCCCCAGCGAAGAGTTATTGACTTGAAGACTTCTGAATGAAGTTTCCATTCTCTTGGCATGACTACCGATCTGCTTAGATAATCCACCCAAAAGTTCTGTGGCCCTGGTAGATACACTGTCTTTAGACCTTGGAGATGTTTCTGAGCCAATGACATAAGAGGTGTCAGTTCCTTCAAGAGAAGTCTGCTTCAGGTCCCTCCTTGGTGGTTTACATAAGAAGCCACTGCCCTGTTGTCTGTCTGAATCATAATCCAAGCATTCTTCGCATAAGGGAGAAATCCATTAAATGCCTTGTAAATTGCTCTTAACTCTCTCAGATTGGAGTGCAACTTTCTTTCTCTGTTGGACCACCGTCCCTGTTTCCATAGTGACCCAAAATGGGCTCCCCATCCTTGTAAGCTCACATCTATCGTGACATCTGTCGTGACTATCAACAAGTCTAAAGGGTAACCGTGACAAAGATTCTTCTGGTTTGTCCACCACTTCAGCTGATCTTTCGTATTCTTGAGAAGAAAAATCTTTTGACCCCAGTTGGATCTGTCCCTGTCGAATTGCCTCAGAAATTCCATCTGAATAGGTTGAGTCTCCCAATGGGCCCATCTCACTAGACCTATTGTAGATGTCAGGGACCCCAAGAGGCTCATATAATCTCTTGCAGAAAGGAACTGATGCGCTTGAATGTTCACAATTGTCTCCTGAATCTTTACTATTCTTTCTGGAGACAGAGTTACCGTTGCTAGACACCTGTTTATTACAGCACCCAGGAAAATGATCTGTTGAGATGGAACCAGATAACTCTTCTCTAGGTTCAATATCTATCCGTGATCCTGAAGACAGTGCATAGTCACCTGCGTATGAAGTAATACCTCTTGGATAGTGGATCACACTATAAGTATGTCGTCCAGGTAATGGAATATCTCGATCTTCTGTAAACGTAGGTTAGCAATCAAAGTGATAAGAACTTTTGAGAAGGTCCTTGGAGCCAGACTTAGTCCAAAAGGAAGGCATCTGAACTGGAAGTGTTTTCCACAGATCCAAAAAAGCAGAAAATTTACATGGGACTGGTGAATGGGGATCTGATAATACGCGTCTTTCAGAATTATAAGTCATCCAATCTCCCTTCTTTATGTTTGATACCATAGTGGCAATGGATTCCATCTTGAACTACTTTATCTTTAAATTGGTGGTTAAGACCTTTAGATCCAGAATCAATCTCCATTTTCCTAGAGGTTTTGGAGCCAGAAAGATTGTAAAGTAATTACCTTTGTACCTTTGTAGGGATACACACTTGCTGCCTTATTCTTCAGAGTTGCTTTTTTCTCTGGTCTACTCCACTCTTGAGGTATGACTTCTTGAATAGTCGAATGAACCAGAAAAGTTGGTCTATTGGACCTTAGGTCCTCAAAATACCTATTAGATTCTTGGACCTCTGATTTTTCTTCCGGAATCTTCAAAGTATTCCTCAGCAACAAAATCAATTTCTCCACTGATCTAGAATCCAAAGATCTAGAAGAATGATCCATCTCATCATCCTTATCATCAGAGACAAATAAGCCATCCAAATTATCTTCAGACTCAGAAGTCTGGGATTCATGTCTGGAATGCTTAGTTGGGATACATTTTTCTGATTTGGATTTGAACCTGTCAGCTATAGCCTGGGAAATCCATTTCTTAAGATCTTCTTGAGGTGAATCCCCTCTACTGCTTTCTCCAGCAGCATCCAATAAGCATGACCTGCACAACTTCTTCTCCTCCATAGAAATCCCATTGCAATTTATACATCTTTTGGTCTTTTCCTTATGTTTTCTAGGAGAAGATCCCAGTGCTTTGATGGGGCTGTAAAATAGTAAGGCCATATATAAATATATTACTGGCCCATTTGGCACTCTTTTTAGTTCCCTCAATTATTATATATATATTTTTAGATTAGCTTACCTATTTCTTCTTTCTGAATGTCTGGAGGCAGAGGGAGAAGCCATACTAAGAAGAAGAAGAAATTTGCAATTTTTACTATAAAAAGTGTAACCAAATGTAAGAATAAAGAAAAACTTCTAATAAAATTTTTTTTCTTACCTTCCAAGCAGAATATAACTGTTTGGGCAGCACTACCTAATAGCAGAAATAACAAACGAGCACCAGAACAACAACACGGTAGAATTTAAATCCTACTTACTACGTTAACGCGCATGCCCGGAGACTACCTCTACCTGAAAGTTAAACTCTTTTTCCCCAGAATGCACATGCGCTCGCCGTAACAATCTGTTGATGCTGTCATCATCTGAGGCTCCACGCTGACTTCAGAGCGGCTTGGCAGAAATGACGCGAAAACGAAAGTAATGTTCAGAACGGAGAACCAAGCAGATCAGGAGAGAAGCCCCACACAGCCTGTACCCCACTAATGCTACTCCACTTAAAAGCAGCGGGTAAAACATACAGATGGTCCATGACTCCAAACCCATGTACCAGCCATCCACCAAGCAGAATTCACTGTTTGACAAAAGAAACTAATGAATGAAATTAAGGCAAAAATGCTTGTTATTGCAGTCTAATACACCAAGTATTGCTTCTCCAAAATACTTTGCCTCATATGGAAAAAGAGCGGAAACCCAATTCCATAAATGGGGAACTCATGGAAGGGAATTTTTAAGGATAACCGACCCTTGCATATAGAATAATTTAGTATCAGTATAAGGTATTATGAAAGGAATACGAACCCCTGATACCATGATTGACATTTGAATCCAGCTTTCCACTTCTTGTCGAACAGTATGTAAACTGAACACACCCAACTCACGTAGTTCTGCCCGTGCAGCCTGATTACTGAGTTCTTCAGTTGAAGAGAGGCTGAACTTCATTTGGTAAACCCACGGTAAACATGGGATGTGGCCAAAAAATAAAAAGTAATCAGAATAAAATTTCTGTTGTCCGACTGAGGACAGAAAAAATACTGAGGTATAGAGGGAGGAGGAACCTTTTATGCCTACAGTCTAGTTAATTGTTTAATTGTTTCCTGTCCTTATCCAGGTGAGGGTGGTGCTACCCATAATTGATGCTGCCATGATTAACCAGGAAATATATATATTATTTTTAAAAAGTGACAAAGTTTTAAATCCACATTAAGGCCCTAGGAGTTCAACATGTTCAAATTAGAAATCCACTTAATCTTTGCTTGTCCCAGATTGTTAACAATATCTCCACCTCTCCAATTTATAGATACCAGTTGTATTGCACAGAATTTTAATTCCAGTGGGTTGTTATGATGGTCTTTAAAATTGAGAGATAAATTATGTTTGTCGTAACCTTTTTTAATGTTTCTAACATGTTCTTCAATCCTTGTAAGTAGTGTACATTATGTTCTACCTATGTAGAATAAATTACAACTGCATTGAAGCCAGTTTGAGGTCTTTCCGGTAAAATATCTTTTAAAATACAGTCACTTTTTAAAATTGGCCTTATTAAAATCACAAAAAAAGTTATTTTAAGCCTTATTAGCTTGGGTATTAAATAGTTTCAAGTCAGTACAATTCCTCCTAATCCTGAGGAATTTAGATTTTGGTACATTCGGCTGCCAAGGGTTAAAATGGCAACTATCCAACTGTATAAAATTATTGACATCCGCTTTCTACCGTGTGTTCATTAAAATTTGTGGATAATATTATTCTCCAGTTATTGTAAATTAGAACCCTTCCAGATAAAAACCATCATCATTGTACCGCCGATAGCTCACCTGGTTTGCAACCCAGCCATGCCCCTCATTCACATGTTGGAGTTCCCAAAATGCCATAATTAATTTATCATATCATGGCTCAGAATTTATTCTTTGTGGTCCTACATAAATACACAAAAAATAGGTAATAAAATAAAAAACATAATATTCAATTATATAAGTTTTCAACTGTAGGGTAATAGCTTCTTGATGCAAGGATAAATCTGACTGTCATTCTCTGGTCAAGAGGGAATTTTTTCCTAGTTTGTTGCAAAATTGGAAGTGCTTCAAATGGTTGTTATTTTGCCTTCTTTTGGATCAACAGCAAAAAACAAATGTGAAAGGCTGAACTTGATGGACAAATGTCTCTTTTCAGCCTATGTAACTATAAAAATTTAAACAATGCTAAATACACATGTGCATGGGGGCAGGGAAATGGTAAATTTTCTTTTTTGTTATGATAATTCTTAAATTTGTTAATTATTTGTTTATTGTTAATTTGTTATTTGTTAAAATGTGTTAATTATTAATTCAGAACGAACTGGAATTTGCCCCAAAATATTTGAAAACATCCAAAATTTGGATGCTTGTCATTCCCTATAGGGTGATGTTTACTTGGTATCCTTATGTGGTATTACCTTATTTAGGATACCAAATTAGGGCGCTGTTTAGTAGATAACACCCCTTATTTGGTACACTTATGGGGGATTGCCATACTTAGGATATCAATTTATAACACTGTTTAGTAGCTAGCGCCCTAATTTGGCACCCTTATGTGGGATTGCCTTTATGTGGGATTAGGGTGCTGTTTAGTAGATTCCTGTAATTTGATACCTTACACTGTACTTTTTTTCATGTTTCATTTTTTGTCACGTTTTCGCAGTAACACATAACTTAAAATATAACGTCCACAACCGCAATGTCTATCATTATACAATCATGAATAATTACAGCCAGTTTATAGTTTCACATGTTGCTAAGAAGGAAAAATAGAAACATGCATGCCCTGAGTTGTGTAAGACTGTTTTAAATAGGTTGTGTTAATGTTGGATATCCCCAGTGGTCCACACTTCCTTCTATTTAATACCAGTGAATTTTGTATAGGTTTGTTCCCATGTCACCCACACTCTCTTGCACTTTCTGACCTTACATGTATGTGGTGTTCAATGACTCCAGCACCAGTGATATGGAGGGTGAGGCAGTGGACTACCACTGCCTTGCAATGCATAGTCTAGCAGCACCGGCTGGACCCATGAGATTGGTTGAAAACATTCCTTGTAGGAATATTTCAGGGAGGTCAATATTGGTGACCGAATAAGAGATTGGATATGTTTCCAGAACTCCACAATGACCAGACACTGCCAGAAGACATGTGAGAAAGATCTCACATCCCCAGAGCATCTCCAGCACTGGGCAGATTTGTAGGGAAAACATTTGCGTCAATGTCTACGGCACTAGATACCATCTGTTAAGGAGTTTGTAGCATGTTTCCCAGTGATTTATATTTAGAGACACTCTTTTAATTAGAGAAATAGCCTAGCATTTATTGAGTGAGAACTACCGCCCAAGTTTCTACTCCCATTTAATCATATTGGGTAACTTAGGCAGTGTGGAGACACATGCCAATGAAAAGTAACATATGACCAATGGCTTCTTATTACTTTATATGCCTTGACACATTTGAAGGACAAGTTGAGATAGGTCTCGGTCTTGCGAGGACACCTCCTGGTTGAGCAAGATATTTTTGATTCTGAGATATGTAAATAACTCCCTGGAAGATAGTTGGAACTCCACCTGAAGTTCTGGTAAATTGCTGATGTGAGAGTTAGATATAAGTTGTTGGACCTGTCTTATACCTGCTATCAACCTCTGCTGAAGGCTAATACAAATGCAGGATTAATAAAAGGGCTAACTTTAATATATGCATAGGAGCTATGAGTTTACCTATCCATTTATGCCATATAGATAGGGAGAAAATAGTGTTTTGAAGTATTTTAATGGTCAGAGGGTGAATATCTGGAGAAACCCATAGCAGCTAGTGAGTGGTGAATGGCCTGAGGTTAGTTTCCTCTAGGGTCAACCATAAAGGTCGCCTCTCATTGTAGGCAATGCACAACTTATCAATTTTCCCTTCTAGTGTGTCAGTAAAGGCTCCCAGTGCACTGCTGTCTTTATGTAGCTCATAATTGTCATTATTCCTTTAAAGTCTTCTGCATAAGAGCCAGTGTTTTATACTCCATGATGGGGGAATCTTCTGAAAGGGAGGGTGGAGGCTCGGAGTCTGACATTGGAGACAAATGGGTACTTATTATCTCTTGCTTTAGGTCAGTATGCCTGTGGTTACATTTATATATGGGTTTATATTATGAGCACTTTATATTGAGGTTCATGTGGTTATGTGTATGTTCCATACTGTTTGCATGCCTGTACTGTATGTATACTTGCACTTTGCTTGCATGATTTTACTGTTTCATTATATGAATAAAAGTATTCTTATATGCAACTACTATTGGTGTGCTTTGGGTTTGGGTGCTTTGGGTGCTTTGGGAATTACCTATTTACCTGTTTACTAGATAACTCCCCAATTTGGTGCAATAATTTGGACAATTGTGTAAATTACTTGGGAGGTAAATTATGACGCTATTTAGTATCCAAATGCACATGTCTAGTGCTAAATAAATCCCTTTTAAATAGCAAAATGTATACAATCCACTTATCTCCTTCTACCCTATACTCACTTGAGATGTAAAGAAAAAAAAAATCTTACCTGAAATTACAAAACATTCTTATATCTTATAGGGATAGCAACCCCTGTGAAGAAGGATACACTGAATTTTTAGTGATGAACCAGCAGACAGAGAGATATATATCTGTGTACATACAGGCTTTATTTCTCCGGAAAATGCCTACAAAAGAAGCCCTCTCCATTCTTCAAAGGTAAAACATATTGAATAATATTAAACATGTAAAATTTTATAGGAATTAGAATAAAACATGTCTCAGTGCTGGAGCATTGAAAACAATAATTACATCTTAATGAAGTCTCAATATAAAGTCTAAATATGATAATAGGAGGTTAATTAATAAATTGTGGTAAATTGATAATCACATTTTACTTCAGTCAATTCAGATATTCACAATATAGCATGGAAAAAGTGTGTTTTTTTTAACAAAAGCTAATTAGAGTTGCAAATTGGCAAACATGGTGTCCAATTAATAAAACGAGATTGGTGGTGTGGGTTGCAGTTACAGTTAAGTCCAGAAATATTGAGACACTTTTTAAAATAATTTTCATAATTTTGGCTTTGTATGCTGCCACAATGAATTTGAAATGAAACAACTGAGATGCATTTGAAGTTCATACTTTCAGCTTTAATTGAAAAGGTTAAACAAAAATATTGTATGGAACATTTAGGAATTGCAACCATTTTTATACACATTATACTTATTGCAGAGGTTCAAATGTAATTTGACAAACAAACACAATCATAAATAAAATGTTAATTTTCAATATTTTGTCAAGAATCCTTTGCAGGCAATGACTGGAACACATAGATATCAAACGCTGGGTTTCCTCCTTTGTGATGCTTAAGCCAGGCCTTTATTGAAGCTATCTTTGTGCCTTAAAATGACACTATAATCACCAGACTATATACTATATTGTAGTTATTCTGGTTAGTAGAATCATTCCCTGCAGCTTTGTTGCTGTAATCACTGCCTTTTCAGAGAAAAAGTTGTGTTTACATTGCTCCCTAGGGACACCTCCAGTGGCCACTCCTGGGTGCTTCTTGGGGTAGTGATGCACAGGATGCAGCACTGTCGTTCAGCGTCTCCTCGCTATGCATGGATACATTGAACTTTCCCCATAGAGATGCACTGATTCAATGCATCTCTATGAGGAGATGCTGATTGGCCAAACCGTCATTTTGCCTAGCCCTCGCCCATTCTCCTTGATGATCTTGCCCAATCCACTGCTTTGAGAAAGCATTGGATTGGCTGAGATAAACAATTGGAATGGGGCCAGCACTAGCAAACCCACCCGAGGCTGGAAATAAGAAAAGTGTATTACCCTTTAAGGGAGGTAAGCCATCTAAATAGTTGTTTTAACACGACAGGGTCAGGTATACATGGTTGTGTTTCTGACCCTATAGTGTTCCTTTATGTTTTGTCTTCAGCAAGTGAAATACATGCTCAATTGGGTTGAGATCAGGCGATTGACTCTGCCATTGCAGAATATTCTGCTTCTTTGCCTTAAAAAACATTCCTGGGGCGGAGCCTGCAGTGCACCGGAGGAGTGGCCATTTCCAATAGCTCTGATAACCCAAAGCGAAATCCAAGTGTTATTGGTGAAACTAAAGCCCATTGACTGAAACAAACTACGGACTCAGGGCACTCTGCTAAATCTGCAGATGCCTTTCTTCCAAACCCCGGGCACCAAACGCTGCATCAAAGGCACTGGGGCCTACTGTGCAAGTGCCCGCCAGCATGATCTGGCCGGAGAGTTAGCAGCGTGGATCGAGATGGGCTCACAACACTGCGGAAGAAGTGGAACAGGTGTCCCAAAAACTGACCCCATGCACACCCCAGCCACAACGGGACATAGGCATCATGCTACAATCCCCTACACCGGCACCGACCCGGGCCACCATGGACGCCTCACCCACAAGGTCTGAAGATGAGAACTCCGTGCACAGCATGGCCACAGCCAACACAGACGGAGAAAATCCACAGACCACAGGATAATCAGCCACAGCGACCAAGGATATTCAGAACATGCTTGCTGGACTCCAACACAACTTACAGCAAATGTGGCAGGCAGACCTGAAGGGGCTCGCTGCAGAGGTACAGGTGGTGACAGCTCGCACTCAAGCTGCGGAAGGGGAGGTGAGAGACCTGCGACATGATCTAAACGCACTGAGAGATACAGTTACCCAGATGCAAACTACACAGACCACTATCACCAGGCAAGTTAATCTGCTAGATGACAGGGGCAGGAGGAAGAATGTTAAGATCAGGGGGTACCAGAATCGGTATCACTGGAGGAACCCCCCATTTCATAAGGCACTCACTCCTACCCGTCAAACAAGCAAAACACTTCCCGTTTGATGGCGTGTATCGCATCGCCAAATCACTGCAAGCTCCAAAGGCGGCGCCCTGCGACCTCATCTTAAGATGCCAAACGGATAAAATAGCCTTATTGGCTGCTATTAAAGGAAAAAATGCCCTACAACTTTGAAACACATTAAATGGCTTTCTTACAAGACAGACCACAACTCCCTAAGTGCAATATAATTAAAGGTGTTTTTATTCTGAAATTGGTACACTAGGTTTCTATTTCTTTGTCTCTTCCCTATGTACATATGAGATAAGAGAGAATAACCAAAGGCTACATTGCTTAAAGAAACCCATATGAGCCTGCAATCAAGTTATATCTTGTGAGTGCAATAATACCACCAGCGTACTATAGAGTCTATAGTTCTACACTATTGCATATATTTTTTTTCCTAGATTGCACATGTTCCATCTTCCTGGACATTGTTCAGTTCTAATCCGCAGCTACCAAAAACGCTTGGTTGAGATTATTGCTGCCAAAGAGGAGCTATTAAATGGAAGTGTTCACTTTTTGCACAGCCCTGTGAATGTTTAATGAGATGTGTTCAATAAAGAGACAAACTATTATAAATCTCTGATTGTTAACTTAAGCACATTGTGTTAGTTTATATTTGTGACTTTGATGAAGATGAGATTGACATTTTATGACCAATTAATGCAGAAAACCAACTAGATCCAAATGGTTTGCATGCTTTTTTCCTGCCACTGTAAATGCATTAGCTGAACATATTTTAAATGCAATTTATACTTGGATATTTTGAATTAAGAATTAATAAAGCACTAAGCCTTAAAAGGGTAACTTGGAATTCCTAGAAATCTCTAAGTGTAGGGTATTTTAAGAGAAGTGTGTATACAGTGTATATATATCCTAATGTATCACCCTCCATCATAACTTTGTAACACCATTTAGTTATATTAATATTATATTATAATGTATTAATACACTTTGTTTTCAAATTTCTTAGTTATGGGGTCACTAAGAGCTTTCCTTATTTTCCATGAAAACAAATATGAATTAAGTTTAACTTGAAAGAGTGTATTTTACTACAACCAAATGGGGTTACAAAGTTATGATGGCGGGGTTAAAACATTGATCATAACTTTGTAACACAGCTTGTAACACAGTTTGGTTTTATTAAAACACAATTTGTTGAACAAGGGGGGGGGGAGCGATGACGTAACATCTGGCTTCGCTCACGGTGCTAAGAGCGGAGGAGGAGAGCATGTAGGATGCGGTCTGATTATAACACAGCGAGCAGGCTCATTATTTTACCAGACCGGAAACACTAAACCTTGCATACTAGCGATGATCTCAGATGATCTGAGATCAATAACATTATAAAAGATATCAAAGAACATCAACAGCAGCTAAGGAAACAACTCCAAGAAAATGAAGTACCGTATATACTCGAGTATAAGCCGAGTTTTTCAGCCCATTTTTTGGGCTGAAAAACCCCAACTCGGCTTATACTCGAGTCAGAGTCTGTATTATGGCAATTTGCATTGCCATAATACAGACTGGGGGGAGAGGGGGGCTGGCAGAGCTGTACTTACCTTTCCTGCAGCTCCTGTCAGCTCTCTCCTCCTCCGCGCCGTCCGTTCAGCACCTCGGTCAGCTCCCAGTGTAAGTCTCGCGAGAGCCGCGGCTCTCGCGAGATTTACACTGGGAGCTGACAGAAGAGCAGAACGGACGGCGCAGAGGAGGAGAGAGCTGACAGGAGCTGCAGGACAGGTAAGTACAGCTCTGCCAGCCCCCCTCTCCCCCCCACTGAACTGCCACTGGACCACCAGGGAAGGAGAGCCCCCCTCCCTGCCATATATCAAGCAGGGAGGGGGGACGAAAAAAATAAAAAAAAATAAAATAAGAAATAAAATAATAAAAAAAAAATTAATAATAAAATAAAAAAGGGGTATAAGGACCACTATGGGAGGGGGGGGGGGTATAAGGACCACTATGGGAGGGAGGGGGTGGGTTAAGGACCACTATGGTAGGGAGGGGGGTATAAGGACCGCTATGGGAGGGAGGGGGGGTATAAGGACCACTATGGGAGGGAGGGGGGGAGGGGTAAGGACCACTATGGGAGGGAGGGGGGGGGATAAGGACCACTATGGGAGGGAGGGGGGGGGATAAGGACCACTATGGGAGGGAGGGGGGTATAAGGACCACTATGGGAGGGAGGGGGGTATAAGGACCACTATGGGAGGGAGGGGGGGTATAAGGACCACTATGGGAGGGAGAGGGGTATAAGGACCACTATGGGAGGGAGAGGGGTATAAGGACCACTATGGGAGGGAGGGAGGGGGGATAAGGACCACTATGGGAGGGAGGGGGGGTATAAGGACCACTATGGGAGGGGGTGGGATAAGGACCACTATGGGAGGGAGGGGGGGTATAAGGACCATTATGGGAGGGAGGGGGGGTAAGGACCACTATGGGAGGGAGGGGGGGGATAAGGACCACTATGGGAGGGAGGGGGGTATAAGGACCACTATGGGAGGGAGGGGGGTATAAGGACCACTATGGGAGGGAGGGGGGGGGTATAAGGACCACTATGGGAGGGAGGGGGGATAAGGACCACTATGGGAGGGAGGGAGGGGGGATAAGGACCACTATTGGAGGGAGGGGGGGTATAAGGACCACTATGGGAGGGAGGGGGGTATAAGGACCACTATGGGAGGGGGTGGGATAAGGACCACTATGGGAGGGAGGGGGGGTATAAGGACCATTATGGGAGGGAGGGGGGGGTATATGGACCACTATGGGAGGGATGGGGGGGGATAAGGAACACTATGGGAGGGAGAAGGGGGATAAGGACCACTATGAGAGGGAGGGGGTGGGATAAGGACCACTATGGGAGGGGAGGGGGAAGTAAGGACCACTAGGGGAGGGGAGGGTAAGGACCACTAGGGGAGGGGTGAGTCAGGACCACTGGGGGGGGGAGTGAAGGAACACGGGGGTGGGGAGGTAAGGACCACTGAGGGAGGAGGAGGGGAAGTCAGGACATATGGGGGGGGAGGGGGCGGCAACATTTTTTTGCAAATATCCTTGCACCGGCCCTGCACACACTGCATTCACACACTGCATTCATGCACACACACACTGCATTCATGCACACACACACTGCACTCATACACACACTGCACTCATACACACACGCTGCACTCATACACACACACATACGCACACACTGCATTCATTATACACACACTGTAAATAAATATTCAATTAATATATTTTTTTTAGGATCTAATTTTATTTAGAAATTTACCAGAAGCTGCTGCATTTCCCACCCTAGTCTTATACTCGAGTCAATAAGTTTTCCCAGTTTTTTGGGATAAAATTAGGGGCCTCGGCTTATATTCGGGTCGGCTTATACTCGAGTATATACGGTATGTACGGCACAATTACAGGACACTATTCAACAACAAGAAGACACTGTTAAAAAAGACGACAGAATTAGCATTATAAGTAAAAAGATAGCCAAACTGGAAGATAGATCCAGAAGAAATAATTTAAGGCTCAGGGACATTCCAGAATTCATATCTCAAGATAGACTGGAAGCCTATTAATAGAGTTCATAAAAAGACTTTTAAACCACCTGGAATGCATAGCTCTAGGCCTCGTGATGTTATCATTTGCTGTGTATCATCTAGACCAAATTATTAAAACGGCACGAGACACCCATTTATCTCCTGTATACGCACAAATAAAAATATTTCCAGATCTGTCCTTCCATACTAGATATGAAAGAAGACGCTATGCAGATCTAAAGAAGATAAGAAACAAAGAAATCAAATACAAATAGGGATATCCCACGAAGATTATTATTTTTTATGAATACAGTACAATTGTCTGTGAATCCCCTGAAAAACTCGTTGGCTTAAAATTGGCTTAGGGGTTGGGTTAGGGGTAGGGTTAGAGGTAGGTTGGGGTAAGGGGTAGGGGTATGGTTAGGGGTAGGATTGGGTTAGGGTTAGAGGAAGGTTGGGGTTAGGAGTAGGGTTTGGGGTAGGGTTAGGGTTAAATTCCTGTCATCATTCCCCTAATTTTCCCTCCCTCTCCTGTTTTGCCACTTTTCAGAAATCCGAAGCACTTCGGCACTTCCGAAATTTGCCAATTCGGTTCGGTTTGGCACTTCCGAAATTCAGCACTTCCGAAATTCGGCAATTCGGACATTCGAAGGCGTCCGAATGTCCGAATTGACGAAATTCACCTGAATTTAAATTCGGACAGAAACAAATTGCACATGTCTATCAGCTATATAATCTACCTTGTACCTTATAATCTACCTTGTACCTTGTAAGATCCTGTTGAATACTTCGGAAATAAGACTCTTCCGAAGATCACAAAGACACAACTGAGTGACTTAAACGTCCCAATTACTTCAAATGAAATTCATACACGAATAGATCTGTTGAAAAAAAGATAAAGCCCCAGGCCCAGATGGGTTCACTGGTATTTTCTACAAATTATTCAAAACTGATATAACTTATCCAAAAACCATTTTTAATGAATTCATGCTGAGAGCTAACATTCCAGAAGAACTACTTAAAGGCAACATCGTCCCAATATTAAAAATCGGAAAGAACCCAGAGAGAGTAGATAGTTATCGACCAATTTCTTTATTAAAGGGAAACTCCAGTGCCAGAAAAACAATCCGTTTTTCTGGCACTGGAGGGTCCCTCTCCCTCCCACCCCCCAACCCCCGGTTACTGAAGGGGTGAAAACCCCTTCAGTGACTTACCTGGGACAGCGGCGATGTCCCTCGCTGCTGTCTCTGCCTCCGCGACGCTCCTCCTTGTGATTACGTCGGCCGGTGGGCGAGACTAATCTCGCCCACCGGCCGAGGAGACCTAATGCGCATGCGCGGAAATGCCGTGCATGCGCATTACGTCTCCCCATAGGAAAGCATTGAAAAATCATGTCAATGCTTTCCTATGGGGTTTTGAGCGACGCTGGAGGTCCTCACACAGCGTGAGGACGTCCAGCGACGCTCTAGCACAGGAAACCTGTGCTAGAAACTAGGAAGTGACCTCTAGTCTGTCTTATAGACAGCCACTAGAGGTGGAGTTAACCCTGCAATGTAATTATTGCAGTTTATGAAAAACTGCAATAATTACAGTTGCAGGGTTAAGGGTAGTGGGAGTTGGCACCCAGACCACTCCAATGAGAAGAAGTGGTCTGGGTGCCTGGAGTGTCCCTTTAAGTGAAGATATTAAGATCTATTTGGGTATACTGGCAGATAGAATGAAAAAGGTCATTGGTCACCTAGTACACAAAGATCAGGTGGGATTTATTCCAGGTAGATCTTCAACAAACCATACAAGAAATACGATTGGAATGATGGAGCAGGCTAGAGATGAGTGCAGGCCCATGCTGACCCTGTCAGTGGATGCAGAGAAGGCCGTTGACAGGGTCGACTGGGCTTTTCTGAAGGAGTCCCTGGTCTCTTTTGGGATTTTGGGAGGGATACTTGGGGTAAAATTGGGAAACACTTGGAAATTTCATGGCTAGGGAAGATAAATACGTTAACCTCCCTGGCGGTATTCCCGAGCGTGACTCGGGGTTAATTTTCGCTGCCAGAAGTGGTAACCCCGAGTCACGCTCGGGGTAGATAAGATTTACTTACCTCCGCCGCGATCCGCTTCGGGAGGACTGCCTCACAGCCCAGGCAGCCCTCCCACGGCAAATCAGGCCCCCGGGGGCCATGTGATCGCTCTCAAAGAGCGATCACATGGCCCTCTATAGCTGGCTGTGGATCTGCCAGCAGGGGGACTGTTTGAAATATCAGACAGTCCCCCTGCTGGTGGGAAGTATAAAAAAAATAACAAAAGACAAGTGTAAAAATAAATTAAATATATTTTTATATATATATATATATATATAATATGTATATATATTATATATATAATAGATGTACATATATATATATTATATATAAATACGTATAATTAAAATAATAAATAAATAAAATAATAAAATAAATAAATAAAATATTGAAACAAAATTTAATATAAATTATATATGCATATGTAATTTCATTCTAACTGTATTTTGTTATTAATATATATATATATCGGTAACAAAATACACTTAGAATGACATTCTATATATATCTATATATATATATAAAATACAAATAAGCGCAAATATATATATATATAGATAAATACATATAATTACATAAAAGATTACATTAGTATACACGTAGAATTTAAATACCTATAAATGCATATATATTAAAATTCTACATGTATATTTAAATAATCTTTTAACGTAATTATGTGATTTGATTAATTAAAATTTGATTGACATGCCTGACATGGGGGCGGAACTGGGCGGGTAATTCAAATGCAAAAAAATGGTACCGCTTTTGGTACAAAATTCCTGACATAATCATACCGCCAGGGAGGTTAAAAGCATATATAGTACTGAAATTTTCGTACATCATGAGAATGATACCCCTGAGAATCCCAGAATGTTGGCTTGAATTAATACAATCATCATTTATTAAATTTATATTGTAAGGTAAAGCCCTAGAATAAACCGAGCAACAATGTCACAGAAAAAAAGGATATTGCACAAGCCAATCTATTGGCACATATTTTAATTGTAAATAAGGAAGAATCTAAGAATGAAAACTGGTAAATCAGGGAACAGAATTTAACTATAGACAACAAGGATTATAAGTAATTTCTGTGGTCAATAGATAAAGAAGATATACATTATATCAAAACATCAAAGTCATTAATAGTCCAACACATTTTTCCAACTTGGTTTCTTTAAAAAAAAACAAAAAACTTAATGGTAGATACAAACCTAGAAATCTGGATTCACCAAGGTTTGAAAAAGATCTCTAACCTAATAAGAGGAAATATTTTTTAATCTTTTGATCAACTTCAAGATGAATATAGTCTACCATCTACTGAATGGTTTAATTATAAAAAAATAATATCCTTCTTAAAAGGTCGTTTAAAATTCAACTCTCTTGAGCCCCCAGTTAGGTTTTTAAAGTAATAGAGGTCCAGGCACTCCTTGGGTCAAGACAGGTTCTTTATTAGGAACCACAACAGCAACGTTTCGACCCCAAAGGTCTTTGTCAAGCTGATACATCAATTTTACAATATATATACCGTATATACTCGAGTATAAGCCGAGTTTTTTAGCACATTTTTTGTGCTAAAAAACCCCAACTCGGCTTATACTCGAGTCAATAGTCTGTATTATGGCAATTTGCATTGCCATAATACAGACTGGGGCTGTGGGGGCTGCAGAGAGCGTTACTTACCTCTCCTGCAGCTCCTGTCAGCTCTCTCCTCCTCCGCGCCGTCCGTTCAGCACCTCGGTCAGCTCCCAGTGTAAGTCTCGCGAGAGCCGCGGCTCTCGCGAGACTTACAGTGGGAGCTGACAGAAGAGCTGACCGGACGGCGCGGAGGAGGAGAGAGCTGACAGGAGCTGCAGGACAGGTAAGTTACAGCTCTGCCAGCCCCCCTCTCCCCCCCACTGAACTGCCAGTGCTGGACCACCAGGGAAGGAGAGCCCCCCTCCCTGCCATGTATCAAGCAGGGAGTGGTCACGAAAAAAAAAATAGTAATAATACAAAAATAAAATTAAATAATAATACAAAAATAATAATAATTAAATAAAAAATAAATAAATAATAATAATAATAAAAAAAAATAATAAAAAAAAAATTGCCCACCCCCCACCAAGGCTCTGCAACACACACACACACACCACTCATACACCACTCATACACACACACTGCACTCATACACACACTGCACTCATACACACACTGCACTCATACACACACACTGCATTCATACACACACACTGCATTCATACACACACACTGCATTCATACACACACACTGCATTCATACACACACTGCACTCATACACACACACTGCATTCATACACACACACTGCACTCATACACACTGCATTCATACACTCACACTGCATTCATACACACACACTGCATTCATACACACACACTGCACTCATACACACACTGCATTCATACACACACACTGCATTCATACACACACACTGCATTCATACACACACTGCATTCATACACACACGCTGCACTCATACACACACTGCATTCATACACACACACTGCATTCATTATACACACACTGTAAATAAATATTCAATTAATATATTTTTTTTAGGATCTAATTTTATTTAGAAATTTACCAGTAGCTGCTGCATTTCTCACCCTAGTCTTATACTCGAGTCAATACGTTTTCCCAGTTTTTTGGGGTAAAATTAGGGGCCTCGGGTCGGCTTATACTCGAGTATATACGGTATCAAACTTAAACAATCACAATTATAAAATACACATGTGAATCAGTATCCTAAGCAAGTAGTTTAACAGCTGGAAGTAGTATACCACTTATCAACAATACATAAATTAATTACATTAATTAGAAAGAAAGTCTAATACATAATTGCCAATAACGAACGGGCTTTGAAAGACTTATTATTTGTTGATACAGGAAAAAGAAATGCATATATTATTTTTATATGGCTACTGACATAACATCCAAGTGTATATAGGACATAAAATACACGTATACAACATAAATACAGTACAAAGATAAGACCAGAGTATACGAGTACAGAAATTTCCATTATCGATTAGAAATCCTTGATCAAAATCACAGAGTATTAATATTAAGTATCCTTAACACATAAAGCACATCAAATTCAAAGAGTTTTCATATATAGAAGAAAGTGTGTATAAAGAGATGCCCTTAAATAGGTTATTTCCATTATCGATTAGAGATCCTTGATCAAGATCACAGAGTATTAATATTAAGTATCCTTAACACATAAAGCACATCAAATTCACAAAATTGTTATATATAGAAGAAAGTGTATATGGAAAATTAACCTTAAATAGGCTAGAACGACTCATTTGGAGTCGAAGTGTATATAATATGTGTATTTTAAAGAGACAAAAATTTGAGTATAATCACTGTAGGTGATAGAAAAGTGCAAAGTGTATAAAATTTAAACCAGTGTTAGAATTAGATAAGTGGCTATATATATAGAAGAATGAAGCCATTGGTTATGAAATTAAAATATATACCATACAGAGTAGGGAAGTATATGAAATATTAGAAGTGTTAATAGCGCAAACAAAGTGTAAGGAAGTGTAAATAAAAAAATATAAAAAAAGTGTAAAGAATGGTGCAAATAATGGTGCAAAAAGTGGTGCAAAAAGATAATAATGAAGAGAGATGACAGTAGTAAAATGTTAATTAAAGAGATATTCACAAAGGATATAGTAAAGGACTGTCATCTCAATTCAACTACAAATATAATCTGGATACTTAAAGGAACACTATAGTTACCTAAATTAATTTAGCTAAATAAAGCAGTTTTAGTGTATAGATCATTCCCCTGCAATTTCACTGCTCAATTCACTGTCATTTAGGAGTTAAATCACTTTGTTTCTGTTTATGCAGCCCTAGCCACACCTCCCCTGGCTATGATTGACAGAGCCTGCATGAAAAAAAAAAACTGGTTTCACTTTCAAACAGATGTAATTTACCTTAAATAATTGTATCTCAATCTCTAAATTGAACTTTAATCACATACAGGAGGCTCTTGCCGTGTCTAGCAAGCTATTAACATAGCAGGGGATAAGAAAATCTTAATTAAACAGAACTTGCAATAAAGAAAGCCTAAATAGGGCTCTCTTTACAGGAAGTGTTTATGGAAGGCTGTGCAAGTCACATGCAGGGAGGTGTGACTAGGGTTCATAAACAAAGGGATTTAACTCCTAAATGGCAGAGAATAGAGCAGTGAGGCTGCAGGGGCATGTTCTATACACCAAAACTGCTTCATTAAGCTAAAGTTGTTCAGGTGACTATAGTGTCCCTTTAATAGAAGAGTAAGAATATAGATGTAAATAACACATTGATCATATAATTATATTATTATATTAAGGAATTTCATGTTCACACTATAAGACTGGTCAGATTATAAGATATAATGTATCTAGAAGACTAACACCAGCAACAATCCCCTCAATTGAGGAATGTCTGTAATGTCAAAGAAAAAATAGCAAATTACATAAAACAGAAAAAAAATATTTACAAGTAACAAAAATTAAAATCAAATAAAATTTACGAGATTCGGTCAAATTCCTGATTTAAGCCCTTCACTTACTAAAGAATACTTTGAGTCTCAAACTACGAAAGAATCTACATGGAGTAATATCTAGAGCTTTGGGAGTATACATTGGACACAAATGCAAACCTTTTTCTAACACCACCAGTTCCCACTAGATAGTTCTTTTAAAGAAAGATTAATCACTGTATCTTCTTTCTTTTCTGTGGTGCTTAGTTAAGTTTTTGACTGAACTGATTGAACAAGCAGATTACACTCACCTAGTTAATACATGTCAAAAACTAATTTACAAAATACAAGTAAAGCCAACTCCTCTGGCAAAAATTGAATTATGAGTTAAATATAAACATACGCATGAAAGAATAGAACAATTCTCTTACGACATTGTACAAAACTTGCCATTGCTTAAATATGCTTGAAGCTTATTATAAGATATATATTTAGCATACAATTTAGATAAATAGGTTCTATTGGGATCTTCATTCTTTTTGTAACAATATCTATATTAAATGTTGGTTGACTAATTGTTCAAGTGTTTATGTATAAAAATGATTTGTAAGCAATATCTCTTCTTTTTTAAAGGTTCTCTGTTGTGAACCATCGTCAAGGAATAAAACACATTCTGAATGAGTGTTACTTACTAGTATTTGACTGGTTCTATGAGGAACTAAAGAATATTAGACACATTTATGAAACATTTAAGGTATGTCTCCAATATCTCCATATCATTTATTATTATTTCCCTGCTTATTATTTATTTGCTCTTTAAGATTGTGCTGTCTAAGTTACAGTTGAGGACCACCTATCATTCAGAAGCTTTAGCCATGAGCATTAATGCTAGACGTCCTAGTACTGAACTTATAGACTGTAAGGGGCAGAGTGGTCACTGTTTGCTAAAGGTTTGCTATGCCCTAAAGCATCTATTTTTTTTAAACCAATCATGTCACACTTTTCATCTCAAATTAAATTGAAGTGAACATTCCAAGCACCTTAACCACCACTGTGGTTAGGGTGCCAGGAGTGCCCTGGTGCACCCCCAATGTAAGTAGTTAAACTGCTTTCTAACATTGGGTCTGCTGGAAGGTCTCTTCATTGACCTAAGCCTAGTTTAGCTCCTTGGCTGAGAGTAAGCAGCTGCGCACTACAGAGCTTACCTCAGGACCACTAATGGAAACTCAAAGCAGGAGCTTCTGGCTCTCACTTCCTGCTGCAGATGGATAAGGAGAAGTGTCTGATCAACCCCAGGTAAAAATATATTTAAACTGTTAGCAAGCATTTTGACTACTTATATGGGTTTTTTTCCAGGGCACTCATGCTCTTCTTATTTGATTAGTTAAAGACATGTAAACAATATATCTAAAGTAGCCAGATCAAGTGAATTTAAACTTATCAATCCTAGAACTGTTAAAACATGTTTATTCAAACTTCTTCTTGTTGACCGAGAACCATCAGAACATCTTAACATTTGAAACTAGTCCACAAAAAAAACACATTCAGATTAAAATCTAGGCATTTCCTTGTTGTGATATGAAAAAGAAACATAGAAACATAGAATGTGACGGCAGATAAGAACCATCTAGTCTGCCCAATTTTCTAAATACTTTCATTAGTCGCTGGCCTTATCTTATAGTTAGGATAGCCTTATGCCTATCCCACGCATGCTTAAACTCCTTTACTGTGTTAACCTCTACCACTTCAGCTGGAAGGCTATTCCATGCTTTCACTACCCTTTCAGTAAAGTAATACTTCCTGATATTATTTTTAAACCTTTGCCCCTCTTATTTAAGACTATATCCTCTTGTTGTGGTAGTTTTTCGTCTTTTAAATATAGTCTCCTCCTTTACTGTGTTGATTCTCTTTATGTATTTAAATTTTTCTATCATATTTCCCCTGTCTCGTCTTTCCTCCAAGCTATACATGTTAAAATCCTTTAACCTTTCCTTGTAAGTTTTATCCTGCAATCCATGAACCAGTTTAGTAGCCCTTCTCTGAACCCTCTCTAAATTATCAATATCCTTCTGGAGATACGATCTCCAGTACTGCGTATGTAACGGGGTTTTGGGGATGCCCCCTAGTGTCTTTGGGGTCCTTAAACCTAGTTAACTCACTATGCCTGACAGGCGGATCCTGAGCCTCCGCTATCTGGGAGTTGGGGTACATGTCTGCGGCAGCGCCTCCACCCAGTGGAGCATCCGGGGTAGGGATGTGGGGTTCCACTGGGAACATACTTGGTACAATGAGACTGACACAGCCTAACTGGAACTAACTTTATATGGTAAATAGCAATTGAACCAACATACATAGAAAAATAAAATGGCGTAGCAGATAACAATGCAAATGTGGATTGTCCTCACTCACCCACCAGCACACCTGCGTCCCACCCCCTTATCTTCGCCCTAGCGGCCGTTGGTGCACATAGGAGAGTTGGGGCCCTAATAAGTCCTGCTCCACAGGGTCACTGACGCAGCCTCAGATGTGTAATGTCCGTACAGGACCTCAGAGACTTTACTGTGAGTGAGGAGACAGGTGCCCTGGGGTGATACAGGGAGAGGCTTGGCTTACCCTCACAACACAATTAACCAGGAGTCAGTAGCAGTCTCCTCTCACTGGATTCACCAAACGTCTGGACTCAATGCTTGTCTTTGCCAGCAGGTCCCTCTCTCATCTGGTATGATCTTGGGTAAAACAAGTTCTCTCTGCCAGGTTCCATCTCTGTGCTCAGTCTCTCACATGTCCTCCTTTTCAGCTCAGCATGTCATCCTCTAGAATCCTTTAGGCCCTCCTCCCCAGAGCTGTGCAGGAAATCCTAACAGGAACTGCAATGATGCCACACTCCTCTCACTGATTTCAGCAAGTCATGTGATCAACGCTCAATGTTTTATTAACAACATACTAGGGCCATGTGCCATCTACTGGGCATTTCAGATAATGCAGCCTGTGTAACTTCACAGGGTTACACGTACAATACTCCAAAGTGAGGTCTCACCAGTGTTCTGTACAAGGGCATGAGCACTTCCCTCTTTCTACTGCTAATACCTCTCCCTATACAACCAAGCATTCTGCTAGCATTTCCTGCTGCTCTATTACATTGCCTGCCTACCTTTAAGTCATCAGAAATAATCACCCCTAAATCCCTTTCCTCAGATGTTGAGGTTAGGACTCAAATAGTCAAATAGGTTTTTTTTGTTGTTTTTTTTTTATTCTTTATTTTTTCATGTGCACAAGATAATACAGAGGTTCACAATGCCACAACAGCATTAGTAAACAGTGAAAACAATGCAGAGCATATATATGGCATGAGAAAATAGCACAGTTTTTAAGTATATTGATACATAGGCTAATCCTGCTTGTTTAACCCCTTAAGGACGGAGCCAAATGTACAAGTTGTGATCAAAACAAAACGTAAACAAACCACAGAATTTGGCTCTATGTCTGTTCAACTATAATTTACCTCTTTCATACTAAGTGCACCCACACTTATTATATATCGTTTTGTTCAGGGGAAACAGGGCTTTCATTCCATATCAAACATTCATATATAGAACTCCACTTTATATGAATAAAATCTAAAAAAGTTAGAAAAATTAAGAAATTTTGATATTTTTCAATTTCTGCATGTCAATTTAACTGTTAATGTCACAATACTGTTTGGTTTTACTGCAATAAAACATACATATTTGTATTCAGAAATGTCTCATGAGTAAAACAGTAACCCCCATGTATAGGTTTTATGGTGTTTTGGAAAGTTACAGGGTCAAATATATGTCTTGTCTATTTATTTATTTTTTACATAGAAGTTTCACAGATTGGTTTGCTGGGCCTAGGTTGCCTTTGAGACCGTATGGCAGCCAAGAAATGTAAGTTACCCCATCATGGCATACCATTTGAAAAAGTAGACATCCCAGGGTATTCAAAATGGGGTATGCCCAGTCTTTTGTAGTAGCCACTTGGGCATAAACGCTAGCCAAAGTTAGTGTTATTTTTTTTTTTTTTTCATTTTTCAAATAAAAACTGTACTTTTACTGAGAATATTATTGTCAGTATATAGTTTACTGCCCTGAAACACTCCTAGTTCTTTTCAGGGATGTCTCACGAGCGCCATGGTACCCCCCATGTATAGGTTTTATGTTTTTTTTTCAAGTTACAGGGTCATATATACGGCTTATCCATTTATGCTTTTTCACAATGGAATTTGTCAGATTAGTTTGCTGTGTCTAGGCTGCCTTTGAGGCCGTATGGCAGCCAAGAAATGAAAATTACCCCTTAATGGCATACCATTTGAAAAAGTAGACATCCCAGGGTATTCAAAATTGGGTATGGCCAGTCTTTTGTAGTAGCCATTTGGGCACAAATGCTAGCCAAAGTTAGTGTTCTGTTTTTTTTTTTGCGTTTTTCACAAATAAACTGTACTTTTACTGATAATATTAACGTCAGTATATAGTTTACTGCCCTGAAACACTCCCAGTTCAGTTCAGTGATGTCTCACGAGCGCCAAGGTACCCCCCATGTATAGGTTTTATGTTTTTTTTTAAAGTTACAGGGTCATATATACGGCTTATCCATTTATGCTTTTTCACAATGGAATTTGTCAGATTAGTTTGCTGTGTCTAGGCTGCCTTTGAGGCTGTATGGCAGCCAAGAAATGAAAATTACCCATTAATGGCATACCATTTGAAAAAGTAGACATCCCAGGGTATTCAAAATTGGGTATGGACAGTCTTTTGTAGTAGCCATTTGGGCACAAATGCTAGCCAAAGTTAGTGTTCCGGTTTTTTTTTTGCGTTTTTCACATAAAAACTGTACTTTTACTGATAATATTAACGTCAGTATGTAGTTTACTGCCCTGAAACACTCTCAGTTCTGTTCAGTGATGTCTCACGAGCGCCAAGGTACCCCCCATGTATAGGTTGTATGTTTTTTTTTAAAGTTACAGGGTCATATATACGGCTTATCCATTTATGCTTTTTCACAATGGAATTTGTCAGATTAGTTTGCTGTGTCTAGGCTGCCTTTGAGGCCGTATGGCAGCCAAGAAATGAAAATTACCCCTTAATGGCATACCATTTGAAAAAGTAGACATCCCAGGGTATTCAAAATTGGGTATGGACAGTCTTTTGTAGTAGCCATTTGGGCACAAATGCTAGCCAAAGTTAGTGTTCTGTTTTTTTTTTGCGTTTTTCACATAAAAACTGTACTTTTACTGATAATATTAACGTCAGTATGTAGTTTACTGCCCTGAAACACTCCCAGTTCTGTTCAGTGATGTCTCACGAGCGCCAAGGTACCCCCCATGTATAGGTTGTATGTTTTTTTTTTTAAGTTACAGGGTCATATATACGGCTTATCCATTTATGCTTTTTCACAATGGAATTTGTCAGATTAGTTTGCTGTGTCTAGGCTGCCTTTGAGGCCGTATGGCAGCCAAGAAATGAAAATTACCCCTTAATGGCATACCATTTGAAAAAGTAGACATCCCAGGGTATTCAAAATTGGGTATGGACAGTCTTTTGTAGTAGCCATTTGGGCACAAATGCTAGCCAAAGTTAGTGTTCCATTTTTTTGTGTGCGTTTTTCACATAAAAACTGTACTTTTACTGATAATATTAACGTCAGTATGTAGTTTACTGCCCTGAAACACTCCTATTTCTGTTCAGTGATGTCTCACGAGCGCCATGGTACCCCCCATGTATAGGTTTTATGGGGTTTTGGAAAGTTACAGGGTCAAATATACACTTGTCCATTTTTGGTTTTACACATTGAAAATTGGCAAAGCGATTTTCTGGGCCTATCTTGCCTTTGAGAGAGCATGGCAGCCTGGGTAATAACATTTCCACTATTATGGCATACCATTTTCAAAAGTAGGCAACCCAGAGTATTTCAAATGGTGCATTTTATGATGTTTGGTCGAACCACTTTATCAGAAATGAAGGCCCCACATAGCGGTAATAGTTTTATTTGTGCTTTTTTCCACACTTGAACTCACTTTTCACAGGACATTTCTTATTCCTGGTATGAGTTATTGCAACAAAGCCTCACTATTTTCTTTTAACATTGTCTCCTGAATATAACAGTACCCCCATGTACCGGATTTTCTGTTTTTTGGGGGGAAGTCACAGGGACAAATATATTAGATGTCCATTTCAAAGTTGGAAATTTGACAAGGTGATTTCCTGGGCCTATTTCGCCTTTGAGAGAGCATGGCAGCCTGGGTAATAACATTTCCACTATTATGGCATACCATTTTCAAAAGTAGGCAACCCAGAGTATTTCAAATGGTGCATTTTATGATGTTTGGTCGAACCACTTTATCAGAAATGAAGGCCCCACATAGCGGTAATAGTTTTATTTGTGCTTTTTTCCACACATGAACTCACTTTTCACAGGACATTTCTTATTCCTGGTATGAGTTATTGCAACAAAGCCTCACTATTTTCTTTTAACATTGTCTCCTGAATATAACAGTACCCCCATGTACCGGATTTTCTGTTTTTTGGGGGGAAGTCACAGGGACAAAATATTAGATGTCCATTTCAAAGTTGGAAATTTGACAAGGTGATTTCCTGGGCCTATTTCGCCTTTGAGAGAGCATGGCAGCCTGGGTAATAACATTTCCACTATTATGGCATACCATTTTCAAAAGTAGGCAACCCAGAGTATTTCAAATGGTGCATTTTATGATGTTTGGTCGAACCACTTTATCAGAAATGAAGGCCCCACATAGCGGTAATAGTTTTATTTGTGCTTTTTTCCACACATGAACTCACTTTTCACAGGACATTTCTTATTCCTGGTATGAGTTATTGCAACAAAGCCTCACTATTTTCTTTTAACATTGTCTCCTGAATGTAACAGTACCCCCATATACCGGATTTTCTGTTTTTTTGGGGGGAAGTCACAGGGACAAATAAATTAGATGTCCATTTCAAAGTTGGATATTTGACAAAGTGATTTGATGTGGCTATTTAGAGAGCATGGCAGCCTGGGTAATAACATTTCCACCGTTATGGCATACCATTTTCAAAAGTAGGCAACCCAGAGTACAACAAATGGCAGACCTTGAGATGTTTGGTCTAGCCATTTTAACAGAAATGATAGGCCCATGTAGCAATATCTACTTTTATTTTTGTCTTTTTAATCACATAAATTGCATTTTCACTAGAAATGTCATCATCCTGGTATTAGTTAGTGCACTAAAACCTCAGTATTTTGATTTAACACTATCTTCTGAATATAACGGTACCCCCACGTATCATTATTTCAGATTCTTTCCGATAAGTACAGGGCAAAATATATTAGATGCCCTTTTAGCTTGTAAGTTTGACAACGTGATTTGCTGGGCCTATGTGGCTATTTAGAGAGCATGGCAGCCTGGGTAAATACATTTCCACCGTTATGGCATACCATTTTCAAAAGTAGGCAACCCAGAGTACAACAAATGGCAGACCTTGAGATGTTTGGTCTAGCCATTTTAACAGAAATGATAGGCCGATGCAGCAATTTCTACTTTTATTTTTGTCTTTTTAATCACATAAATTGCATTTTCACTAGGAATGTCATCATCCTGGTATTAGTTAGTGCACTAAAACCTCAGTATTTTGATTTAACACTGTCTTCTGAATATAACGATACCTACATGTACAATGTTTCCAGGTTTTTAGTATATCACAGGAATAGTACAGTACCCCCATATACACTTTGATCCGAAGGCAGAGAGAGGCAGATAGATCTTTGACTCAGATACTGTAGCATTAACCCTGTGATTAGTTTTTTTGCTTTTTTTGTGAACGCACATTTCAAGTACTACAAATATAGTATTTTGAGTTGTTTGGTGTAGCCACTTTAGAATGGCTAGCATAAACAGGGCCAGGCCAAGGTCAGGGGAATCCAGAAATCAGAGTAGTCGGTAAAACAAGCCAATGGGTCGGTACAGGCAGCTAACGAAGCATAGTCAGGACAAGCCGAGGTCAGGGAATCCAGGGAAATCAAGCAAACAAACTGCCAAAGTACCATACAGAGTGATTTAGTAGTTCAGCTCTGTATGGTAGACTTTGAAACAGTCTGTTATGCAGAGGGCGGGTAGGGATGGACAGGAGGGACAATAATAACTGGAGTCCTTTCGGACTCCTCTTTTCCAGCAAACACGGCATTTTCGTTGGGGTGACCTTTTACAGGGTGTGGGGGGGATTCGGGAAGGGAAATGTTTGCTGGTAAGTCGTTGGACATCTTCTGATTCCAAAGGAGGGTTAGGATTTGGGGTCTGGGCAAATATAATTTGGGACAAAATTTGGACCATAAACTCTAGAAATGGGCATGGTCTACCTATGGCTTCCTTTTTATAAAGCACATAGGCATTGAAAATTGCAATCTGGGTTATGTAGACTGCAATTTTCTTGTACCAGGTCCTACTCTTCCGGTTCACCAGATAGGGCTGTATGCACTGATCAGCCAAGTCTACTCCCCCCATAAACTTGCTGTAATCCACAATGCACTTCGGCTTCTCCAGCTGCTCAGTTCCACCTCTCACAGACACTGGCACTGAAGTTTCGTCGTGCATTGTAGACAACATGTACACATCTTTCCTATCGGTGAAGCGAAGGGCAAGCAACTCATCCTGGCGGAGCGCTGAAAGGGAGCCTCTACTGCGTCTACCTCTTGCCAGGGTTTGGGGGAAACCTCTACGATTCTTACGCACTGTGCCACAGGCTACGGTCTCAAAGCAAAATAGAGTTTTAAATAACTCTATGCTTGTGTAATAGTTGTCGACCCATAGCCTGTATCCCTTATTTAACAAGGGAAGGATTAGGTCCCACTATCTTGCCACATGTACCCACAGAATCAGGGCATCCTGGTGGGTCAAGATGGCTATCCTTCCCCTGATAAATACGAAACGCCCATGTATATCCAGATTTTGATTCACACAATTTATAAAATTTTACACCGTATCGGGACCGTTTAGAAGGGATATACTGTTTAAAAAGTAATCTGCCCTTAAATTTCATTAAGGACTCATCTATACAAATATTTTCTTCGGGGACATAATTTTGGGAGAATTTGTCTGACAGGAGTTCAATTAGGGGCCGAATTTTGTACAGCCTGTCAAACGATGGGTCGTTTCTTGGGGGGCACAGTGTGTTGTCGTTAAAGTGGAGGAAACGCAGCAGCTGCTCATAGCGATCCCTCTTCATAACCCCAGGGAAAAGAGGGGTCGCCAGGATGGGGTGCTTGTACCAGTAGGACCTGATACTCGGCTTTTTGACAATGCCCATAACTAGAGTTAGGGCCCAAAATTTGCGCATTTCTGCGAGATCCGTGGGGTGCCACATATTACGCCGATTGTAATGTGACCCCGGATTCGCAGTCAGATATTTGTTGGCAAATAAATTGGTTTGCTCAACCAATAACTGAAATACGTCCTCTGACATAAACAAATCAAAATATTTTAGGGGCTCCCAAGCATCCACCATAACCGTGATGCCAGGGGTCGCCGTAAATGGGGGAATATCTGGGGCCGTCAGGTTTGGGGGCACCCAGTCTCCATCTGGCATTGGGCTTGCTGAGCGTCCTCTTGGTGGTGGTGGTGGGGCACCATCACTAGAGGAGTCAGTCATAGCCTCAATGTCAGAGGCAGTGATAGTGTCACTATCTTGCAGAGTGTCACTATCACTGCCTGCCAGAATGGCGTACGCCTCCTCAGCCGAGTAGCGACGTGCCATTCTAGGGGGGCTACTCAATAATTAATAAAAAAAATCTAAGGGGGAAATTACTAAATTCCTACCTGCCTAACACCCTACTACCCACCCTCAGAAACCCACAAAAAATAAAATAAATGTACTGATCGCAGTTTAGGCTGCTGCGACCAGTACAGAAAGGGTTAATTTTTATTTTATTTTTTGTTTTTTTAATAAAAATAACCCCCCCCAAAAAAGTCAGCCTGATCAGAGAGCCCTCTGATCACAGTGATCACTGGTAAAATACTGTACAGTAGCGATACTGTACAGTACAGTGATCACGGCAGCGGGGAAAGGGTTAAGGGAGATTTGGGTTGCTGCGGCTGACAAAGGGTAAAAAAAAAATGTCAAAAAATGTTTTGACCCTAAAAAAAATTAATTAATAATAGTACAAATGTACTAAAATCCCTAAACAGGCTGATCACAGTGTTAAATGCTGTGATCAGCACTGGAAGGGTTAAAAAAATGTTTTTTTTTTACTTTTTCTCTCTTTTTTTGACAATTTTCTCTCCACAGGGCTCTACAGGAACGATCTCTCTGCCTCTCTCTCTCAGATCGAAGTGAGGTGAGGAGAGGGGCAGAGACAATGTGTCAGCCAGTGATTTAAAATCATTGGCTGACACATTGTAACAGTGATCGCAGTGACTGGCTGTCACTGCGATCACAAACTGCAGATCACCACGGATTGGCCACAGGGGACCTGCCTGGGTTGCCAGGCAGGTCCCCCAACAGTGATCTGCAGTTTGGGAGGGATCAGGGACCTGTGGGAGGGCTAAAACGCCGCGGCGTGCTATGCCGCCGTGAAGGCGTTTAAGCCCATTAACGCCGGGACGGCATAGCACGCCGTAACGGCGCGAACGGGTTAAATGAAAGTCACAGAAGTAAAGATAGATGCACATATTAAACAAGTAACGTTAGAGACTTCGCATAGTATATGTTTGCACGGTAACAAGATTAACATTAGACTATATATTTAGTATTGAAGATCAAAGTTTTGCTACTGCAAGGTATGCCAAAGCGATAATTGAACATGCAGTGAGTTACTCTTAATGGCAATATGCAAGCTAAGTTTGCCACCCTGAGTGACTGTAGTGGTAGGTGCTAGTGTGGGGATGTTTGGGACAATGGTGCAGCCTTATGGATCAGTTTTTCTGTCTGAGTGTGAGGTGATTGTGGATCCGACAACTTATTATGCTTTCAGCCTTTGCCTGTCATGGGCAGAGTGCAGTACCCGGTATTGGGATGAACGAAAAACAATGTGACCAATAGCTTATATGTTTGTAATAAGTTTAAGCAACTCAATATAGTAGAAAGTAGTATACTGTAGCATAAAGTATAGGATATAAGATGGTAATTAGGCTACAGTATAGCGTATACAATAACCGCAGTATCAGGATAACAGGTTTATGTCTAACTTTGCGAAGGAACAAAAAAGAACAAAATACAGATATGCTTTGCTATAGAGTGGTCGACAGTTTACTCAGCCTATGCCTGTAGAGGGGGGGGGAAACTGTCCTTAGCCAGCTGGAAACTAGAGTCCGTCTCGGTCACCCAACCCCTTCCCTGGAGGCTGGACATGTGCGCTGGGAGTGAGGGCAGGCGAGGTAGTCAGTGGAGAGAGCAGCCAGGAGGCTGGTGTTGCGTGCAGGAACCCTGTTGCCATGCGGCGATAAGGCGTTCCTCCTGCCAGCATTCTGTTCCGGTGCCTGTTTCACGGTGTCTCGCATTAACACGGTGGTCCCGTTGTAGCCCAGCAGATTCCTTTTAGGGAATGGCAGGTAGTGCCCCCAGGCCTGCGGGTGGGTGCTTGGTGGCAGCCCTTGCTCCTCTGCTTGCGTGGCCCGCATGTCCTGGGCTTCACCTGTCTCCTCCGCCTCTTGTCGGAGTGTGTCTCATGAGCCTGCCGGCTGATCAAGCTTGGTGCGTAGCGGGGAGGGTGAGGTGAGTCAGGTGGCGGTTTTGCGGTTCGCGTTCTGCTCTCGAGCCTCTTCCAGAAGGCTGTGAATAGCCTGTCAAGGCGGACCTCAAGCGGCTCCAGTAGGTCCCGTGTGGTGGGGGTCCGTGCGGAGTCCGCCATCTTGTCCACGGCTGCACAGAGTGTCAGTCGTTTTCGGGTTACCCCGTCATCGCTTGGCAGCAGGTAATGGGTAGCTGGGACCGGGATAACCCCCGCCGGTCCATAGGTGGGGGAACGTGGGCCCAGTCTCTTTCTGTAAGCCTGTCAGGGTACCTGTGGTCTCTACCTCCGAAAGAGGTAGAGACTTAGCTGTTCCTCCATCCAGACGGTCTGATGGCTCCCTTCCCCGCGGTCTATCCGGTCATGCTAGGCCGGCCGCGAGGGAGTGACTGCCTTTTACAGCATCTAGGCAGGAAGTAGTCATCAGGACACTCCTCCGGAACAACCTGTCAGTCAATGGCTGCAGGACCAATCAGGACGCCTTGGGGGCGTGGTTACTGCTCTGAACAGGGTATTTAACAGAGCTTCTTTCATTAGCTCATTGCCCTGTCGTGGTTCTAGCTTGTTCTAGTCACTCAGTGCTTGTGTATTCTATTATCCCTTTTGGTTTTGACCCGGCTTGTTTACCTTACTCTGCTTATCTCTGTTACCCTTGATTCGGCTTGTCTCTCGCTTACCTGTCTTCTGTTACCCTCGACCTCGGCTTGTCTTTGACCATTCTATACTGTACTACTTACGTTAGTCCGGCCATTCTAAGGTCCGGTATACGTATCTGGCTACTGTTTGTACTCTGCGTGTTGGATCCCTGTCCCGATCCTGACATTACGACAGGGCCAATGGATCCTGCAAGTACAAACAGTCAGCTGGCTGCTCCTGATCCTAGGTTTGAAGCCATGGATCACAGAATGGATCAGATGGCGCTTGCGCTACAGGCTCTATTAGCTTGTGCCAATAACCCACCAGAGGAGATACGTAATACCCCTGTTTCTCCTGTCGGTTCAGGTCTAGAGGTAGCCACAGTGGGTGCTTCTTCTCACATTACCCCCCCAGTACGCTATGGTGGGGCTCCTGAGAAGTGTCGTGGTTTTTTAAACCAAATTAGTATCCACTTTGAATTGCAACCTCGCTCTTATCCTACAGATAGGGCAAAAGTAGGATTTATTATCACCCTACTCATTGAGAAAGCTCTGAGATGGGCCAACCCACTATGGGAGAACGATAATCCATTAGTTTATAACTATAACGCATTTGTAGCTGCTTTTCGAAGAACATTTGACCCTCCAGGTAGAAAGGTTAATGCAGCCAGATTACTGTTGCGTCTGAGACAGGAGAACCAAACACTGGTGGATTATGCACTAGAGTTCAGGTCTCTGGCGGCAGAAATCAAGTGGAATGAGCAGGCGTATATGGATGTATTTTTGAATGGCCTATCTGATGTAATCCTTGATGAGGTTGCTACCAGAGAACTCCCTGAGAATTTAGAGGATTTAATTTCGTTCATCTCTCGTATAGATGAACGTCTAAGAGAGAGACAGAACACTCAAGAGAGGAACCAGAGACCTTCTTTTAGGTTAGCTCCCGCTGTTCCAAGTCCTGACTCCACGATATCTTTGCTTACTGAACCTATGCAGATAGGGTATACCCGCCTCTCTGAGGAGGAAAGACAGCACAGGAGAAGAGAGGGTTTGTGTATGTATTGTGGAGCCAAGGGTCATTTACTCTCGAACTGTTCTAACCGCCCGGGAAACGCTCGCACCTAAGTCTCTCTAGAGGACAGGCCTTGGGTGTTTCTATTTTGTCCTCTACTCCTGATTATAAAGATCACAGGCTTCTGCTACCAGTTTCCTTAACTTGGGGGAAGGAAGTAGTAAGGGCTATGGCATTGATAGATTCCGGTGCTGCTGAGAATTTTATCGACCAAGCCTTTGCTAGTAAGAACAATTTCCCATCCCAGCTAAGAGAGACACCTTTGGCCGTTGAGGCCATAGATGGTAGACCACTACTAGACCCTGTTATCTTTCGTGAGACCATACCCATTAATTTAAATGTGGGTATCCTACACGTGGAGAATTTATCTCTTCTGCTCATTTCGTCTCCTTCCGTTCCCATAGTTCTGGGGTACCCATGGTTGAAAAAACATAACCCTATTATCGATTGGGAGTTAGGAGAGATACTCTCGTGGGGCCAGGGCTGCCAGGATCGGTGTTTGTGCAAGGTTTCTCCATTAGCTAATATTAACATACCGGAGAATCCTACTCAGTCCACAGAAAGACAAATACCAGACCTTTACCTAGACTTAAGGGCAGTGTTTGACAAGAAGAATGCTGATTCTTTGCCTCCACACAGGTCATTTGACTGTAAGATTAAGCTTCTACCCGGCACTATGCCTCCGAGGGGCCATGTATATCCTTTGTCTGTTCAGGAAAACTCGGTTCTAGAGGAGTATATTCGGGAGAATTTAGAAAAGGGATTCATCAGGAGGTCTTCTTCTCCGGCCGGGGCTGGGTTCTTTTTCATTAAGAAGAAGGATGGCACGCTGAGACCTTGTATCGATTACCGAGGCTTGAATAAAATAACTGTCAGAAATGCCTATCCTATCCCACTGATTACCGAGTTATTTGATCGTCTTAAGGGCTCCAAAATCTTCACCAAGTTAGATCTCAGAGGGGCTTACAATTTGGTGAGAATCCAGCAAGGTCACGAGTGGATGACGGCATTCAATACCCGGTATGGCCATTACGAATACACTGTTATGCCATTTGGACTATGCAATGCTCCTGCAGTATTTCAAGATTTGATTAATGAGGTACTTAGGGAGTTTCAGCATAATTGTGTTATTGTTTACCTGGACGACATACTAATACACTCTAAGGAGATTGAGACTCACCATAGACAGGTCAGAAAGGTATTACACAAGCTGCTGCAACATGGTCTATATTGCAAATTGGAGAAGTGCAGTTTTGATCAGTCTCAGGTAGACTTTCTTGGATACGTGATTTCTGGGGAGGGTTTTAAAATGGATCCTGTAAAACTCCAATCTATTTTAGACTGGCCCTTGCCCAAAGGACTCAAGGCTATCCAAAGGTTTATTGGTTTTTCCAACTACTATAGGCGCTTCATTAAAGGATACTCCTCTATCATTGCGCCTATTACCAATATGACCAAACAAGGGGCTGATACTAAGTTCTGGTCTAAGGAAGCTCTGGGTGCTTTCAAGACTCTCAAGGAACTTTTTGCCTCGGCTCCCATTCTAGTCCATCCTGATACGACTCTGCCTTTCTTGCTCGAGGTCGATGCCTCTGAGACAGCAGTTGGGGCTGTTCTGTCTCAAAGGTTAGGGGTGGATAAACCGTTACACCCTTGTGGCTTCTTCTCTAAGAAATTTTCTGGGCCTGAGAGCAGATATGACATCGGGGAAAGGGAACTGTTAGCAGTCATTAAAGCCTTAAAGGAGTGGAGACATTTGTTGGAGGGGACCCTACACCCTATTACGATTTTGACGGACCACAAAAACTTGTCCTATATTGGGGAGGCTAAGCGCTTATCCTCTAGACAAGCTCGTTGGTCCTTATTCCTGACTCACTTCAATTATGTACTGACTTACAGACCTGGTTCTAAAAACTCTAAAGCCGATGCATTATCTCGCCAATATGAACCTTCTACTGTACCTGAACCAGTTCTTTCTTCTATAGTTCCGAAATGCAATATCATTGCTAATACGAATCTCAGGATTCATTCTCCATTACTGGCCGAGATCATTAAGTTGCAACATCTAGCACCTAAACAGACTCCTGCGGGCCGTCATTTCGTTCCTCCTGCTCTTCAACTGGAACTTTTACAGTGTTTACATAATAGCAAGATGGCGGGACATCCTGGTATTCGCAAAACTTACGCGTTGATCTCTAAGGACTTCTGGTGGCCTGCTTTACGGAGGGACATTGAGGAGTTCATCGCTGCATGTGAAGTTTGTACTAAAACCAAACAACCCCATACGCTTCCATGTGGATTCCTGCAACCCTTGGAGGTTCCAGAAAAACCATGGTCCTGTTTGGCCATGGACTTTATTGTCGATCTACCTATCTCTAAAAGACAGACTGTTATCCTCACCGTGGTTGACAGGTTTACTAAGATGGCACACTTCATTCCCCTGCCTAAACTCCCGTCTTCTCCGGAATTGGCAGAGATATTCGCTAAGGAGATTTTTCGCCTACATGGGATACCCTCTCAAATTGTATCGGACAGAGGCTCCCAATTTGTTTCCCGCTTTTGGAGGTCCTTCTGCTCTCAACTTGGTATTAAATTAAACTTTTCTTCTGCCTATCATCCTCAGTCTAACGGAGCTGCTGAACGTACCAACCAGAAAATTGAACAATATTTACGATGCTTTGTTTCTGAACACCAGGATGATTGGGTCGGTTTGATTCCTTGGGCGGAGTTTGCACACAACAATCTCGTTTGCGATTCTACTCATTCAAGCCCCTTCTTCATGAATTATGGTTTTCATCCGTCTATTCTTCCTTCGGATTCCCCTTCCCAGGGGGTGCCGTCGGTTGATGTTCATGTTGCCAATTTGAGGAAGTTGTGGGATCAAACTCGACAAATCCTTGTGCACAACTCTATGTTGGTCAAGAAACACGCTGATAAACGTAGAAGGGCGGCTCCGGTCTTTGTTCCAGGTGATAGGGTATGGCTGAGCACGAGGAACATCCGTTTAAAAGTGCCCTCCATGAAGTTCGCTCCTCGTTATATTGGACCCTACAGGGTGCTGACCCGTATCAATCCAGTTGCGTATCGTTTAGCTCTTCCTAATACCTTACGCATCCCGAACTCGTGTCACGTTTCATTGCTGAAACCACTCATATGTAACAGATTTTCCTCCACAATAGCCCCTCCTCGCCCCGTTCAGGTGGAGGGTCAGGAGGAGTATGAGGTTAACTCTATTATTGATTCTCGAATCTCCCGGGGGAGAGTACAATATCTGGTTGATTGGAAGGGATATGGTCCTGAGGAGAGGAGTTGGGTACCTCAGGAGGATGTTCATGCTCCCCGTCTCCGCAGGGCGTATCACTCTCGCTTCCCATCTCGTCCCGGTTCATTCCGCCCGGTGGGCGTATCTGAGAGGGGGGGTACTGTCAGGGTACCTGTGGTCTCTACCTCCGAAAGAGGTAGAGACTTAGCTGTTCCTCCATCCAGACGGTCTGATGGCTCCCTTCCCCGCGGTCTATCCGGTCATGCTAGGCCGGCCGCGAGGGAGTGACTGCCTTTTACAGCATCTAGGCAGGAAGTAGTCATCAGGACACTCCTCCGGAACAACCTGTCAGTCAATGGCTGCAGGACCAATCAGGACGCCTTGGGGGCGTGGTTACTGCTCTGAACAGGGTATTTAACAGAGCTTCTTTCATTAGCTCATTGCCCTGTCGTGGTTCTAGCTTGTTCTAGTCACTCAGTGCTTGTGTATTCTATTATCCCTTTTGGTTTTGACCCGGCTTGTTTACCTTACTCTGCTTATCTCTGTTACCCTTGATTCGGCTTGTCTCTCGCTTACCTGTCTTCTGTTACCCTCGACCTCGGCTTGTCTTTGACCATTCTATACTGTACTACTTACGTTAGTCCGGCCATTCTAAGGTCTGGTATACGTATCTGGCTACTGTTTGTACTCTGCGTGTTGGATCCCTGTCCCGATCCTGACAAAGCCGTCGCTGGCGGCAGGGGAGCGGCCGCCTCCTCCACGCCTGCCATGCTTGTAGGCCTAGGGTTGCGTTGCTGGGTGTTCTGCAGTCGGTGCCTGGTGTTTGGCACCAATGCGTAGCCCTTGTCAGCAGCTCTTTGTTGGTGGCCCATTTGACGAGTTTTGGAGTCATTTTGAGGCTTTTTATCCGACAGATTTGGCGTTTGGAGCGGGTGCAGCTCTGACCTGCGCCCGCTCGGCTCTGCGCCAGGCCCCGCCCAGAAATACAGATGTTTATTCCTAACACTATAGTGCCCTGGTGGCCATTTAGGTGATCAGCTCCCATCTCTGCCCTTGGGTTTTTATGTCCAAGATGCATTATCTTGCACTTATCCACATTAAATGTTAGTTGCCACAACTCTTACCATTTTTCTAGTTTACCTAAATCATTTGCCATTTGACTTATCCCTCGTAGAACATCAACCCTGTTACATATCTTAGTATCATCAGCAAAAATACATACTTTACCATCAAGACCTTCTGCAGTATCACTAATAAAAATATTAAAGAGAATGGGTCCAAGTACAGATCTCTGAGGTACCCCACTGGTGACAAGCCCATGTTTGAGTATACTCCATTGACTACAACCCTCTGTTGCCTGTCACTCAGCCACTGCTTTACCCATTCTACAATATTGGAGTCCAGACTTAAAGATTGCAGTTTATTGATGAGCCTTCTATGTGGAACAGTGTCAAAAGCCTTATTGAAATCTAGGTAAGCAATGTCTACTGCACCACCCTGATCTATTATTTTAGTTACCCAATCAAATAATTCAATAAGATTAGTTTGGCATGATCTCCCTGAAGTAAATCCATGTTGTCTCTGATCTTAAAAAAACATGTGATTTTAGATGTTCAAAAATCCTATCCTTTAGCATGGTTTCCATTACTTTCCCCACTACTGAAGTAAGGCTTACTGACCTATAGTTGCCTGACTCCTCCCTACTACCTTTCTTGTGAATGGGCAAACATTCGCTAACTTCCAATCTTCTGGGACTACTCCTGTTAACAATGATTGGTTAAATAAATCTGTTAATGGTTTTGCTAGTACACCACTAAGCTCTTTTAATAACTTTGGGTGTATTCCATTGACTTTTTTGTCTTTACTTTTGACAGTTGAAATAGAACCTCTTCCTCTGTAAACTCACATGTAACAAATGACTAATTTGTCATTTTTCCTAACTGAGGCCCATTTCCTTCATTTTCATCTGTAAATACTGAACAAAAATATTAATTGAGGCAGTCAGCTAGACCTTTATCCTCTTCTACATACCTTCCTTCTTTTGTTTTTAATCTAAGTAATCCTTGTGTTACTTTCCTTTTCTCATTTATGTATCTAAAAATTTTGTGTCCCCCCCTTTTTTTTTTTTTCTGACAGTGCTATTTTCTCTTCTGTGTGTGATTTGGAAGCTCTTATTTTGCAATGATATGTTGCAATGATATGACAACCAAGTTACAATACGGGGGTAGATTATATTATTTCCCCAATAGACTTCAATAGAAGAATTGCAATTCAGTAAACAGAGTAAATTCTGATAAGAGAATCCAACCCATTATATCTAACATAGTTAAGTCAGAGAACATCTTCAACTCAAGTTTAAAGTTCTTAAACAAGTTGCATATGAAAAAGAGAAAGGAAAACATGTTCTCTCTATATAAAGGATGTTAAATTAATTTGATTGTTGATAAAATGGAATTATGCAGGTCAAGGTCAAGGAAGAAAAACCTCTGCCTTATGCTGAAACAGCTGGGAAAAACATATCTTGGGCAAAGTCAGTATCTTCTTAAGACCTGAAGAATGTGCATTGGTATTTGCTAATTTATTTGAGTGCCAGCTGTATGAGCTTCATTGGTTCAATATGTACATTTCTGTTTTATTTATTTGGCCAAGATGATTTTCGCAGCTGTTTCAGCATAAGGCAGAGGTTTTTCTTCCTTGACCTTGACCCGTGTAATTCCATTTTATCAACAACAATCAAATGAATTTAACATCCTTTATATAGAGAGAACATGTTTTCCTTTCTCTTTTTCATATGCAACTTGTTTAAGAACTTGAAACTTGAGTTGAAGATGTTCTCTGACTTAGCTATGTTAGATATAATGGGTTGGATTCTCTTATCAGAATTTACTCTGTTTACTGAATTGCAATTCTTCTATTGAAGTCTATGGAGAAAATATAATCTAGCCCCGTATTGTAACTTGGTTGTCATATCATTGCAACATAATTTTTTAAATTTCGTTTAGTGAGTAACAACCATTGCATTATCTGAGATTAAGAAGTTTCCCTTTTCTTTAAAATTTACAGGAAGATCCAGTGCTCCCCAGAAATATGCCCCCTGCAGTGGGGGCAATAATGTGGTCAAGAAAATTATTGTCAAATATTGAAAGCACAATGAAGGTGAGTTAATGGCCAATTTGCTGCATTTTATAATATAAAAACAAAAAACATAAGGGGATTTAAAAGTATTAATTGATCAAGACAGAATCATTTGGTCTGATTGTTTACCAACCTACAAAAAGGGGATTTTAATAATTACTGCAAGTCCAATTTTCTTCTGACAAAGATTTAGTAAATTTTTCTTTTACAGACTCACTTAGTTTTAATTATTAGTTAAGTGGCATTTGTTTCCGTTATTACTTCTAGTGCTTATGGCTGCTTATGACCCCTGATAAGATATCAGAATCACCATAAAGTTGTCATCTATTTGTACTCTATCCTTACCAGCTATCTATTTGTATATTTTAAACAAATAACACCATTAAACAAACAAGTATTTAATAATTTACATAAAAGCAACAATTTGTGCATCTACATAACCCAGGTATTCATATGCCACATTGTAGTTTACAAATGACAAGAATGTACCCATTTTCTTCCATTTCTGTGAGGAGCTTCTGGTAGGGCTTGAACACTTTTGAATGTTTTTTATGCTAGAAATTAAAACATGTTTTTGATTACATTATAAATGTCACCTATAGTTTTATTTCACTTGTGCACTGTTGTTATAGAGTTTACTTTTCCAACATAATAACTCCATTTACTTGAATAGAGGCTAATTACATATATCCGTAAAAATATTGAATTGTTGAACATCTTCAATATGGGTGAAACTAAAATTATTTTTTATGATTTTAGGATTCAGAATTAATTATGCATAGTGATCAGAACAGTATGCACCATGACATATTAAACATGAAATATTAAATTCCAACAATGTCTCTTGTCATAGGTTAAAAATAGAAAAATAAAACGGAAGGCGTAAGAGGAATTCATTTTTTGTCTTTTAGCTTGCTCTAACATCCCCATTAATCGGAACCCCAATCCCAAACAAAATCTTTACTAATTACTGGGGCTATAGTCCCACATCAGGTTTTTTTTTCTTTATTATCCTATTTTACATTGTTCTTTGTGCGCTTTCTTTGATGTTTCACCATGTAAAGAATGAGAAATTATTAGAAAATATAAGCTATAAGTGTCTTAATTTATGATGAACAATGTAGCTTCATTTTCTATTCGTTTTTGTTCAGGTTTTCAGAAGTGTACGAATTATTACAATGTGCCTGACATACTCCCAAACTGTAAAACTGTACAATCGGTTAGCCACTGCCTTACTGAAGTATGAAGAATTGTGGTATCAGAAGTGGAGGACACAGGTTGACAAAAGTCTGAGTGGTCTTAATTACACATTACTTGTTCAAGATCCAGTTACAAAACAATTTAAAGTCAACACTGACTGGAGGTAATAACCTTTCTTAGCAAAGTATAAAAAAAAAAATGAAAAAAAAATCTGAATTTTAGTTAATAACGTTATATTTAAATGTATGGCTATTAATAATTATGCTGTACCAGATAGTATGTATCTAAGTTGAGTTTCCTTTATATCAAACAAATTCAGAATAATCCACCTGATGGAAGAGACTAAGTGGATGTTGAGGCTTGGGATCAATGTTCCAGAAGCTGCTCTTGTTGCACTTAATCAGGTATTAAACTACGACGTGATCTATAAGTTGTATATACAATCATGGTTTGGTATAAAGAATCATTGTAGTGTTGAAATATAACATAGATAACTGGAGTAGCATTCCATTTGTTGACAAAATCTTACACAAGGAACCTATGAAAAGTGCTTTAACCAAAAAATTGAACATCAAAGAGTAGCTTATCATATCTTTAAACACAAACATGGATCTGAAGGACCAAACTCATGGAGGAGACTGCTGACCTTAAGGTTTCTCAATTGTGCCAGCTACATCTGTAAACCAATTATATCGAATGTATTGATTATGGACTTTTTATAGGATTGCATGGCATTGTTAATCAAATGGATCAGATGCCCAATGGTCCAAATGCTTTCAACTCGAGCATCCCTGTTTTTCTTAGGTACCTTTCTGACAAACATCTTAATCTTTACAATTAATTATATTGTTTTACGACAGGCTTCAATAAAATTGCATGTTTTACTGATTATTTTTTGTATTGTATTGTCATTCTTCAGTTACGTATGTTTTATTTTATATAGAATTGTTCTTTGCATTGTGTGTTACCTCACAATACCAGATACAATAATCTTAAATTATGTTTAATCAGTGCTATGAATGTGCACATTGCAATTAAATGTTAACAAAGTTTTTTTTGGGCAAATATTTTTAAGGCTGACAAATTCAAGATGTATAAGAGTGAATTGCAAGACATGGTTGAAGAATATAGAAAACTTAAAAAGAAGATCCCACAAAGCTTTTCTGCATTATTTGCTCCACATCTAGAGAGAGTAAACCACCACTTTCAACCAGGATTATTTACCTTATCGTGGAGCAGTGTCAACATAGAAGGACTTCTTCATCAGGCCAATACAGCTGTCAAAAAGTACAAATATTCAAAAATGTTGTCATAATACCATCTAAAATAGACTACTATCTAAAATAGACTATGCATAGTCAAAATTACTAGAAATCTCCCTTTTTGTCTGTCGCACACTGCCTCCACTTCTACTAACAGAAAGCCGGGAGCTCTCTGAGCAAAGCCCCAAAGTACATCTCTGTGGCCAATAAGCCTGCACTGCAATACCTTGATTAGGATGACTACTTGCTCAGCCGTAGCAAGCAAAGTCTTTAAAGACAGATAAGTTATCATTTTCTATACAATTTTACATTCAAATATTTGCATAATCAACAATATTTTAAATTTCTCATCCACTACCTCTTCCTATTAGTTCCTCGCTCCAGTTTATGACATGTTTTTAAAAATAAAAAAACATAATTTCTTATTGTATACATTGTAATTAACCAGCTTTTTTCATGTAGATTGGAAGACATTTTTAACAAAGTCTCAGACATAAAGAGGAATGTGATTGAGAAAAGCCTTGAAGAGATTTGTTATTATGATTTATATCCTGTGGATGAAATAACTAATGGACCAAAGGTATAGCAACTTGATATGTCATTAATAATCTGTTAGGTTCAAGGTTAGAATTGTTGTGGACTTAAATCTGATTTAATAACAGAACAGACATAACGGTGATCATAGCTTAAAATACAAGGATTTATTGGATGCTTAATTTTAATTAAAAATAATCAGAGTGAATGATGTAGGACTGGGATAGGCAACCTTCAGCAGTCCAGATGTTGTGGACTACATTCCCTATAATGCTCTTACACCCATAATGCCTGCAAAGCATTATGGGAGGTGTAGTCCAAAACATCTGGAATGCCAAAGGTTGCCTATGCATGATGTAGGATATCAGTCAACTGCATATTTCTTTTCAATGGTTGGTGTCATAATGTGAGTCATAGAGCATATTACAGTGTCTCTGTAATTAAATATGTAATTAAAACGCCTATGCAAATGCAATCTGTTTTGTCTTATGAGGAAGCATGAGGTAACAAAAGGTGTAACTTTGCCATCAACTTTAGTCAAATCACAGCAGCCGTTAGAAGTGATGTCTGTGGAAACCAGGTCTTGTCTCGGTCATCATGAGACCAAATCTATGATGTCTTCCGCTGTCTCACGGGATCCTCTATAGATCTCAGTATTATACCCTCGATGTTTGGACACAGAGCATGGTATAGGATGAAGCTTTGTGAGGGGCCTTAACATTTACCCTTGGGCAGAATCCCCGCGGTCTTTTTACCACCTAGCATTATGCGCCTCCTGTCAGTAAAGTTTACAGATGCAGACATTTTCTTTTAACTGATGAATATAATTATTAAAGGGACACTATAGTCACCAGAACAACTACAGCTTATTGAATTTGTTCTGGTGAGTAGAATCATTATCTTCAGGCTTGTTGCTATAAACGCTGTCTTTTCAGAGAAAATGCAGTGTTTACATTACAGCCTAGTGATAACTTCACTGGCCACTCCTCAGATAGCTGTTAGAGATCCTGAATACATGTTTGTGTTCCTGACCCTATAGTGATCCTTTAATATTATTTATTTACTATAAAATAATGATAATAATATTTTAACAAAAATAAGTATATAATAGCCACATGTATGTATATTTGTGTGATTGCTGACTTCTCCACTTGTCTACGTAACATAAATCTCAAATGTGTCCTAAAGAAAAAAAACAACTACACTGTTTAAATTATCACTATTTTGTAACTGTGGCTATTTAGTAAAACAAATGAATACTTAGAGGGGTTATCTGATCTTTACATTTGCTTTTTTTACAGTATCTGAAAACTACCATTATGGATAGAATATTAATTTCTCAAACACAAGAAGCAGAGATCGGATCTGTTTGCCCTGCCTTCTTGAGAATGTTTATTACATTATTAAGTTAATAATAATGTAATAATTAATACTTAGTAATAATTCAGTTTTACAGCTCTGTAGATGGGGCAGTGCCTGAGGAGAGTCATTTGTGGGAATGTAATCCCATATTAATAGGGGGGTTAAAATCCCTGAATGAAGATTCTGTACTTGCACTCAAGTCATCAGCCTTAATACTGATTAAAATTGTCCTGAAGAATGCAGCCGATATTCTTATAACTATTACACAGATAGTTCTCAATATTTGCATTGAATCCTTGTGGCTTACCAGACATACTGATTTTGTCTCAGACATACCAATGTCTCATAGGAGCACAACACAGCTCACAGAAAATAATGGAAATTAATCAAAGTGCAATCTTAACTAGTTTAACCTTTTTTTTCTACAAATAAATTGTGCTTGGAGAATCTCACTATAGTGCAATGCATTATAAACATTTGATGGGTGAAGGGGAAGGTCCAGGCAAATCTGTGTAGGTAAGATGGGCTGAGGAAGGTAAATAAAGCCATATCTGCATTTCCTGAAATTTAAAGAAGCCGCAGTTTGGCAGTTGCTTAACACTTAAAGGGACACTATACTTATTCATCTTAATGAAGTGGGTCTGGGTGCAGTGTCCCTGTCTTTTTGAGGGAAAACTATAGTGCCAGGAAAACAAAGCTGTGTTGTGCTGGCACTACAGTGCCTCCTCCCTCGCACCCCCCAACCCTGTGTTGCAGAAGGAGTTAAAAACCCCTTCTGTCGCTTACCTGAGTCAGTGCCAATAAGAGTGACGATGTCAGCCACTAGAGGCGCTTCCGCTGCAATGACCAATACATTTTGGTTACGGATGTGTAAGTCCCCACAGGAAGGCAATGAATGAATGCTGTGGAAAAATTTGAGGGCACGCATTAGGTCTCCAATGCTCCTCAATGAGGAACATTGGATTGGACATTGGTGACATCACAGGAGGGAGAAAGGTGAACAGCACAGAGGTGAGTAAAACTTGGGTGTTTTTTTTACACTGGTTTATGGCAAACAGGGCTTGGAACTATATAGAGCTATGTATAGATTTAGGTTTGTATTCCTAATGCTATAGTTTTCCTTTAAGCTTTCTTGTTTCAGCAGTGAATATGTCTATGGAAGATCAGAAGTCTATATTATTTTTTTAAGATATGATGTCACCATAAAATGGCTTGCTTGGTTACCACTCTACTCATATCATATTTTCATGCTAAATGTAAAAGTAGATTATAATTAAAATAAAATTGATCATAATTGGTTAATCATGTATAGGCCATGTAATATGAAACCATACCATTGTAACGATTAATAAAACATTATCCATGCTGCTTTAAGTAATTATCTAACTTCAATTCCAGAGTCCTGAGGATTTTTTACAGTTGATCAAAAGTTCTGTACTGGAGAGAAAACGTGTTTTAGAAGGGATGGCATCTACAATTAAAAGTGCATTTTCTGATATCATTGGAATGTTAAAGAGCTTTCCGGTATAGTACCTACAAGCCGTACTTCATCTCTATCACAGGAAATGTCCACTTTATTGTCTGCTTTCTGCTTAGATATTCTCAGTAGAGATACTTCCTCATCAACAACAGTTTATCTAATTATCAAATCATTTACTTTTCACATAGTACACTTAATAAACACATTTACCTAAATATTTCTTCTTTCTCTTCTAAAATGGCTGCACTAGTTAATCCCACAGTGGCCATATTTGTAGGCGGTGAAGGGGTCTTCTGCTATTGATTAAAGCACTAGAACACAACAGACATAATGCATTACCTGGTCTATAAAGTTATATTGTGGTCTTTTAATATAAATGCTTGGAAACTGTAAGGAAGAGGTCATAGAAGTGTTACTACAGTAATATGACTTTATGTTGATTGTGTCTATTTCTCAGGATACCACAGAAGAAAATCATGAAACAGCTTCAAATTTGAAGAATATCAAACTAACTTCAAATTCTTGGATCCAAAAATCATCACGTAAATTACAGCCAGTATCTGTATCCTCTGAAACTGCCAGTAATTGTTTCTCTGAAGAGATCATTAATCAAGTGTTTGGTATGTTGTAGATGGATTTCAACCCAATTAGACAAACAAACACCTATGTACACATACCCTTATACTTACACATTGTATTTGTTGAAAGGAAATGTCCAAATAAGCTATTTAAACCCTTGTGTATTTATTCATTTATTTATAAAATATTTTACCAGGATGGATACATTGAGATTTCTCTCATTTTCAAGTATGTCATGGATCCACAAAACATTGCAATATTACAAAAATGCAATATACAAACAATATATATATATATATATATATATATATATACACATACACACAAATTATATATATATATATGTATATATATATTTACGTACACACATATATACATTTAATACATAACAGGTAATAAATAAATATTAGATGTTTTAGATGCTTATTTGATAGAAAACAAGTTACTGATAAGTTGCTCTTGATCTTACATGTGACATTGCCTCACATCTGATTGCAGTGGATGCTGGCAGAACTCAACCTTATTAATTAGAAATATGTGGGAAAAATTCCTGGTCTAGGCAAGCTCTCCATGATATAAACTGGGGATTTACTGTAGCTGGCACTGAAGTGTCTGCATATACCTCAGCTGGGTCTAATGTAAATTCCAAGAGCACGGATCATATTATTACTGTGTTGGTACGAATGTGTTTTGAAAATGTAAACTGTGACCTCTATTGATCATATGACATTGTCCATGTGCATTATCATGTATTCTACCTGGTGTTCTTGTGAGGGCTGTCAGAATTTCTTATTATTTTGCGTTTAGCCCAATAGGGGCCGGTAATACGCTCTATCCGGTTTCCTCTGATTCTGACCTACGTTATGTTATATAGTATTGTATCTGGACATTCTCCCTGTATCAAAGGAAATAAATGTACCTTTATCAAACAGATTTTTAAGCCTTTGAAGACCGGCATACCTCAGACGAGCAAAGCAGGTCCGGACCTTGGCTGGTTTTCTTGTTTCTCTGTATCTCCGTAAATCTGACCTTGGCGTGTTCTGATCTCAGTGAGAATTTGGAAAGTCTGCCTAGGACACAGAAACTCAAAAAAGTATTTCCACAGACCTTATCCTATATAACTGCGTAAATGCAGGTTAAAGTATAAGACACAATGATTGTCTGTGCTTTCTTGCATGTCATGTTGGGAATTCAAGGATAGCTGTGTAAACATGTTTTATCATAGTTTCTGTGCCCATGGCGAACTTCTGAAATATGCAGGTGACACACAAAATAGTATTTTTTTTTTTAAATACATTATTTAAATAGTGCATTAAAATATGCAAAAAATGGAAGTAGAAAATGTAAGATTAAAAAGGTAAGTAAAATACTTTTCAAGTTTCCAGAAGTTCCCATAATTTTCAAAAGGAGCTATGTTTATCTCATGATATCTATTATTAAAATAATAATAGGACCAGTTTATTCTACAGTTTCTTAAAACAATACATGTTCTGTTTTCCAGAATCCCTAAGTGATGACCTCTACAAGGCTGTATATACCTGTGTATGTCGGTCACTTATCACCTTGGCTCAGCTTACAGGATGTGACATGGAAAACTTGGCTAGTGAATTATCAGTAATATTTATGCAAAACAATAAAGATACTAAAGATGAATCAGTTGAGTCTGAATTTATACGCAGAAGCCCTTTAGAGTCTATAAAAAAGCTGGTAACAACATCTTACACTGGGGCACAGAGATTAAGGTACAGTTATGTTCTAATGTTTCATTATTATATTTTAATACATTTAAGAGACTAAAAATATGCGTTCCAGTACTTTTCTATATTATAAAAACTATGAAAACATTTAAGGAAAACTAATACATTTGTGGGTCAGCTCTATCATGGAATGCCATTCAATCTTCCTGAACGACATCCCAGGGCTGCCTCCCACTTTGCCATAAATGGAAAGGGGAGAAGGTACCTTGTTTGAATCATCATGCTGTACAACAGCCAGACACCCCTATGCGAAAGGCATTTCTTCACAGCACAATAAATTCAGGGATCTCTTCAGGCACGTTTTTTTGGGGAATGGAGGAGGTGTAGTGAATTGTTTGATAGTATGTAATTAAAATGTTGCAAAAGCATAGGTGCTCGCTCAGGGAGAATCGCTTGCAGTGTGTTCAACTGTCCATAAGATAACGCCAAGTGAAAATCAATTTCACATAGCCTGTAGACCCTGCAAAAATGTTAGGATTAGCCCAGAGGGAAATAATGTATGGTTAAAGGAATTATCTAAGCTCTAAAACAACTTTAGATTAATAAAGCAGTTCTAGTGCATAGCTTCAGGTCTGGCGTGGCCGCTAGGTAAATTAAGCACCTCAGTCTGCACCTGGTCTGCGTCTTGTTAGATCAAGTAGAGGAAACAGAAGATCCTATACCGTGGTCCGCTGTTTGGCCACTCTGCATGAGGGAGGTGAGCTAGCACAGGGAGGGGGGTGAAACTACAAACGGGTCTGGAGGGGACCCTAATGGGACAGGGTGGGGGTGGGGGAAACCATAAAGGGATAAGGAAGAAACCATAAAGTGACAGGGGGGACAAAGAGGCACACAGATGGGCTGAGGGGACAAAGGCACACAGATGGGCTTGTGGGCACACACAAAGAGACACACATAGGGGCTGTGGGGGACAAAGAGAGATACAGAGAGGCTGGGGGGGGGGGGGAGGAGAACCACAAAGGAGTTTGGGGGGAAACACACATGGGGAAGGGGAAAAAGAGACACAAAGTTGGCAACTGTTTTTTTTGTATCTAGGGTGCGAAATAGTCTTGGACCGGCCCTGCATAGGTTATGCCCCTACAATCTCACTGCTCAGTTATCTGCCATTTAGAAGTTTAATCACAGGTGCTGGGTAATTTTAAAACTGGAGAATGTGTCAGCAAGCTAATGTCACTCGCATTATTTGTGTCCCTAAAAATTAAGAATTAATTAAGCCTTGGGTTCTCCCCAGATTTCATGACCAATGTGTCATTGTGATTGCTTAAGTACATTTTACAGCTTGTGAACTCTCTCAGAGAAATGTCTCTAAAATTAATATTCTAATACGGAAATCACTCAATTTGGAATATTTATGCCAATGGGTGAGACTGAGTTAGTGTAACTAAATTTATTTATAAAAAAAAGAACCTTAGTTCTCATGTTCTATATTATGTGGCACATTGTATTGTTTGTAATATGTTTCTTTGATGACAAGTACATGTGTTCTGTCTTCATAGGTTTAAGCTCATGTTGTCATTTAAGATTCCAAATATAACAATTGACCCACCTGCAGAGGTGACAGAAGAAGCTTTCCGTCAAGCTGTGATTTCCATTCTAAGCATTAGTGACTCCTTCACTTGGTGGGCAGGAGTGAAAAATGGGCAGTCCTTCAATGTGTTGATGACTGAGGATGAGCCTTTAAGACATGTTGTAAACCATATTTTAAATGCGGTTAATGGTGAGTATTGACAATTTATGGCATTAATACTTGGGTCTGCTGCACCAGATATCTTCAGGCTATATGTTGTTAGTAATAGGAGACACAGTCCACTACATTACCCAATATCTAGGCATACCTAATCCTAAAATCCTTAAACATTATACATGGGAAATACTCTACAATCATTATAAACAGCATTCTAACACCTATACTTAAATGTCAACAACTTTAAAATGAACCATGCTTTTCAGGCAGAATCTCTTGTCAAAAGGTATGCACTCTATTTTTGTGTCTCAAAGTATAGGACCTCTCAAGAATGTAATTTTATAGAAACCACATTCTGCCTGAAAAAAACCTAGCTAGCATTGTACTACTAATCAGATGTTTTGTGAACAATCTAGAAGTTAAACAGTGCGTTAAAGGACCACTATAGGCACCCAGACCACTTCAGCTTAATGACAGCCGCTAGAGGCGCTTCCGCGCTTCTCACTGTGATTTTCACAGTGAGAAGACGCCAGCGTCCATAGGAAAGCATTGAGAAATGCTATCCTATGGACTGACTAAATGCGCGCGTGGCTCTTGCTGCGCATGCGCATTCAGCGGAAGAGGGAGGAGAGTCCCCAGCGCCGAGGGAGCCTGGCGCTGGAGAAAGGTAAGAGTTTAACCCCTTCCTCTCCCTAGAGCCCAGTGGGAGGGGGGCCATGAGGGTGGGGGGGACCTATTAACACTATAGTGCCAGGAAAACGAGTTTGTCTTCCTGGCACTATAGTGGTCCTTTAAAGTGAGTAGGGCTGTGTAACATATTTCAGTACTTCTCCACACACAATATATCATAACCGAACATTGTATTGTTCTGCACTGGGAATCATCTACTTATATACAAAATAATATGCAACATCCTTTTCAATCCCAATCATCACATGTAGATATATAATATACATAGACATCCATTCTGGGTTATTCACTAAAGGGAGATTTCAATGTGCATTCAATGAGTAATATATATCATTGAATAGCACAGTAATAACTTTAATGGCGTCACTAATGTCAGTATTATACATATTTGAATTTAATAGGTATTGAAATTATAATGGAATATTACATGTAGTGTAGTTTGATATGTTTTCATGTTTTGCAGATTTGAAGCCTGTTGTTAAGAAGCAAGTGTTCAGTTTGAGTTCTTATGACTTTTTGTGGTCAGATGACATGTACAGACAGAGTGAAGAGTTTTTAGCTGGTAATCCTGGAATTACTACTATTCAAAAGGAAGTACAGCGGTTTGTAGATCTTGAACATAAAATCAAAGAGTGTCCTGAGGTGAGTTATCTCAGTTTACTGATTTATCTTGAAATTTCTCTAGAGGTTATCAATAGCTTGCGGTGAGAGCATATCCCATTGGTTCATAGTTGCCTCGATGACTAAGATACTTATTGACCATTCCTGTGCTAAAGCAGGATTATTATTTAGAGACCAATATAAAATACACAAATACATTTTCGTTACCATAACTTTAATGGAGAGTATACATTCTTTCTGGAACATGCACAATTATATATGTTAGCGTAACCTTAAGTAAAGTATTTGAAAATGTGTGATATTGCTGATGCACGTTACACTTCTATGTAGCTGGATCTCAAATAAACTGTAGCCTTGACTTAATATTGTTGGAGAAGCTTTTCAAATGACTTACTATTTTCTGGATAAACTTTTAAACTGATTTTAAAATTACGTAAACTTTTTTAATTTTGTAATATTTTGATCTACCACTCTTGCGAGGCCCTCTAGAATGTAAGTTTATTGAGCAGGGCCCTTCACCTCTCCTGCTCCTGTATGTCCAGTTGTCTGGTTACAATTACACGTCTGTTAGTCCACCCATTGTACAGCGCTACGGAATCTGATGGCGCTATATAAATAATAATATGATAATAATAATATATTATATAAAAAAAATTATATTTCAACTTCATAAAAAAATATTAATCTGGAAAGTTTATCCGACAATATAAAATTAAGGTCTATTTTGGGGCTTTTTGGAGAGATTTTAGAGTCTTCTTATTAAGACATACGCTCTCTCAAAACATTATTTTTGTCTTAATTTAAATGGTATGTGCAGAAAATTTTGTTATTGCGCAAATCCTGTCATGTTTTATTGTTATGAATTTAGGTAACGATGGGATAACCCAGAAATTATAGGTGCACATGAAATCTCCTTCATTTTCATTTGGTGTGATAACTCAAGCAGGGTCAATTTAACATTTCGTCCCTCTGAGATCAATCAAATACCAATGAATGGAGTAGTAGTAACATACTCCTGGATATGCGTGAACAGTCAAGGAATCTAAATACATTCTTCTTGGAAATGTTTTGTTAGATTTAAAATTTTTGCAGTAAATGTGTCATTGCACTCTGTGTACTTATTTTACTTGTGATTTTCCTTACAGACAGTGCAGTTAGGTTGTATCTGTTTGGATTACTCACTTATAAAGGATACATTAAGAGGGTTTGCAGGAAGTTGGAAATCTCACTACGCAAACATTTTACATCAGCAATTTAAGGTATGTACTTGTCATTAGCCTTTAGAATAGTACTAATGCTAATAATAATCATCAGCAATGCATATATATTGATTGTCAGTGGACAACTGACTGCTCCCTCTTCCGCATGCTATCATGGAGTTACACTGAATGACGTTGGTAATCTATTCTGGATTAACTGTCATTGTTCCTCTGTGCCTGTCTCTTCCATGCAGATCTATGCTTCTTTAAAATAAATGGAAAGTGAGTGAGAACAATGTTTTAAAGGAACACTGTAATGCTAAGAATATCAATATATATAATATGTTTTAAAGGTAGCTTTTGCTTAACTTTATGTCCTTGCTAAACTGTTGATCTCAGCCTGCATAATGCTTCCCAATAGGAAACCATCGGGAGGCTAGTGTGCACCAAAATGCTGTGCCAATCAAATGCTCTCTATGAGCAGAATTTGGTTAAAAGGCCCACTATAGTGCCAGGAAAACAAACTATAGGGTCATTAGGTCCCCCCCGTGGCCCCTCTCCCGCTGGGCTGAAAGGGTTAAAACCCCTTCAGCCATTTACCTTTATCCAGCGACGGGCTACCTCGGCGCTGGTGACCTCTCTCCCCTCTCCGACGTTGGCTCCCGAGTGGAACCGAATGCGCAAGCGCCTCAAGAGCCGCGCGTGTATTAAAAACGCCCATAGGAAAGCATTACTCAATGCATTCCTATGGACGTCAGCGTCTTCTCACTGTGATTTTTACAGTGAGAATCGTGTAAGCGGCCTCTAGTGGCTGTCAGTGAGAGTCTGACTTGGTGATTCAGTGGAGTGACTCTAGTGGCAGTGAGGAAGACAGCTACTAGAGGTGTGTTTAACCTTGCAATCATTATATTGCTGTATCTACTAAAGGGCCATGTTTTACATTGCTGGGTTGAAGCAAAAGGGCCACTTCTCCCAGATCATTAATTTAAGATGGAGTTGTCTTAGTGCCAGTGGTCTTTTAATGACGTTTGTAGATAGGGAAACCTAGTTTACAAAATAAAAATCCACAATGGGCATATTACCAATCCTACCATTATACTTGCATGATGTATTAACTCGAGGACAGACTGCACGCTTTTATTTCAGTGTTAATTTCCCTTTAGCTGATTAATATATTCCAAAATACTGTAAATATATTTTATTCTATTTTTTTGTCTTTGCCTACAGCAAACTCTTCTCAGTGTAGTTCAATATCGAGAGAATGTGTGGCAGCAACTTACCACTCCTGTCCAGAGCTTGGAGCAGTTACATTCCTGTATAACACTTCTAGAGGAGATACAGGACATGGAAAATAAAATTGATGATGTTTATCGACCAATAGAAATGATGTATGAGCAACTTAGGTAAGTGTTTACTGGGGATTACTTTTTGTTAAATTGCAGCATTTTACAATGCATGGTGATTTTTATTGAATATACTTTTTCCATTTTGAAATCTCAAATATTTATTAACATACCAAACCCTAATGGGATCAATACTAATCTGCAACATCCCAAATATAGGTAATTAGTATCTATATTAGTTATTAATTATCACTCTCACTTTGACCTATGAATTACAGTGCATTTCAGTTTCATTTTGTAGATGTTACAAAAACATTTTGAATAATTGTTTGGGAGATAAAGGGTGCAGGTTGGGGGAGGTGCAGGTACAAATAACTGAAAATAGTTTTTTGTTTTCCCATGGATTTGAAATATATCATATCTTGACAGTTTTTGTAGTTATTTGTTAATTAATGATTATGTTATGCATTATAGGTCCTATCAGTTACGCATCCCAAGAGAAGAGGTAACAGAGGTTGACAATCTAAGATATAAATGGACCGAGTTACTGAACCTTACATATGTTGTAAGTGAAAACATTCTATAAATATTTTTCCATTTTCTTTAACTGAATCTGATTATATGCAGAGTATTAACAAGTGGCCTGTTTAAAAAATGCCACTTTAATGCTCATTTTAATTTGTATTATATTATCACATTACTACTTTACACTATTTATATTACACATATATATATACACATACCTTTCAGTATTGGCCCATTTTGGTTTATCTGAATTGTTTTGCTGATTATTTTTGCATGCCATGCATGTAGCCAGTAGGTTGCCGAAACTTTGGGGAAGGTTTTGACTCATGCTCTGTACTGTTTGGCTTTTGCAAGAGATGATAATCTTTATATGTTAAAGGAACACTATAGTCACCTAAATCACTTTAGCTAAATAAAGCAGTTTTAGTGTATATATCATTCCCCTGCAATTTCACTGCTCAATTCACTGTAATTTAGGCGCTAAATCACTTTGTTTCTGTTTATGCAGCCCTGGCCACACCTCCCCTGGCTATGATTGACAGAGCCTGCATGAAAAATAAACTGGTTTCACTTTCAAACAGATGTAATTTACCTTAAATAATTGTATCTCAATCTCTAAATTGAACTTTAATCACATACAGGAGGCTCTTGCAGGGTCTAGCAAGCTATTAACATAGCAGGGGATAAGAAAATCTTAATTAAACAGAACTTGCAATAAAGAAAGCCTAAATAGGGCTCTCTTTACAGGAAGTGTTTATGGAAGGCTGTGCAAGTCACATGCAGGGAGGTGTGACAAGGGTTCATAAACAAAGGGATTTAACTCCTAAATGTCAGAGGATTGAGCAGTGAGGCTGCAGGGGCATGTTCTATACACCAAAACTGCTTCATAACGCTAAAGTTGTTCAGGTGACTATAGTGTCCCTTTAAGTATATTAGCTTTGATGCATTGTACCTGGTCATATATTTTCTGTTACTTTGTATTTATTTGTATTGATTTATAATAAAGTGTTATATTTTAGATTATTATTGGAGTGTGCATCCTTAATTATTTTCTATTTTGGAACAATTCTCCAACGCAGCTACAGTCACAACTTGGCAAATGTAGCCTCATTTCAAATTTAATTGATACATTTGAAATGTTGAAAAAAATGACCCTGACAGTGTCAAGTATTCTCACACTCAGCTTGGGTGAACGTAGCTGAGTACTTATGTCTATATAAAAATCATAATCATAATTTTAATATTATAATAATAGTCCCAGGCAGCTATAATAATAGTCCCAAATACTTCTCTTTTATGTATTATTATTCTGCTTTAAAGTGTATTTCTACAGTACATAGTTAGTAGAGTATTCCATGTTCTACATATTTAAAAATAACTTTTCTGAATGACTACTAACGTATTAGTACTTATGAGTTTTACTCTATGCATCATATGAATGTATTTGTCTTGTACAGGTTAAAGAAACCTTGTTAACGAAGAAGGAGGATATCTTTAAGCAAGAGCTTGACAAACAAGTAAAAGTATGAGTCAATAGTATTACATTATTTTAGTTTCAATACAACTCAGAATTCCTAAATGATACATCAACGTATTCTATTTACTTGGAAGTAGTTTGGTCTGTGATTTTTACTTCGGAGACATTACTAGTGACTCATTCTTAAAATCAACTCAGCTACCTTGTTCCTTTAGCTTGTTTGAGCTTAAATAATAATTATAATGTACCATATGCTTGTACAATATAATAAATGTTCCAGCAACTAATTAGCAATCGTATATCAGTGCACATTTATCATTCTGGCACATGTAGCCCTGAAATAGAGCAGCTTTTACATAACATCTATTATTTATGAATAATGTGCTAACTAGAATATTTTTATTGCGTAAAAGAGCCACTTTTCAATGATTTAAATTTCAAGTTGACTATTTTAGCAGTAAAATACCCTTATTTAAAGGGACACTACAGTCACAAGAACAACTACAGCTTATTGTATTTGTTCTGGTGAGTATGCTTTTTGCAGTAAACACTGTCTTTTTATAGAAAATGCAGTGTTTACTTTACAGCCTAGTGATAACTCTACTGGCCACTCCTCAGATGGCTGTTAGCGGTGCTTCCTGGGGAAGTGGTGTACACTGTGCAGTATTGCCATACAGTGTCTCCAACCTCTGCATGCAGACACTAAACTTTCCTCATAGAGATGCATTGATTAAATTCATCTCTATGAGGAGATGCTTATTGGCCAGGGCTGTGTTTGACTTGTGCTGGCTCTACCCCTGATCTGCCTCGTTGACAGTCTCAGCCAATCCTATGTGGAAGCATTGTGATTGACTCAGACCACCACTTCTGATGATGTCAGCTGTAAGATCAGGGACAGAGGCAGCAGATGCAGACTTAAACACAAGTAAGGTTTTACTATATTTAGGGAGGCGTGGGGGGGTGGGTAGGTGGTGGTTTTAACACTATATGGTCAGAAATACATACTTGTATTCCTGACCCTAGAGTGTTCCTTTAAATGGGTCTCAATAATATCCGAATATTCACTATAAGTGAACTTCTATTTTAATAAATTCCTCTTGTATTTTGTTTTTAAACACAGGAAACTAATAACTATACCAAAAGACACACACTTTCGAGTGAGTCATGGTATTTTTGTATTACAGAAATTATGAGTTCTTCAATGTGTTGTCTCAATACATGCAATTTAAAACATATTTTAAATTACAATATTTATGTATGTAAATTAATTTTAACCATTTCTCCCAGAGTTTTGTAGTAGAGGTGATCCAGTTTCGAAACAGTTTTGATACACAAGGCCCTGCCGCTCCTGGTGTGAAACCTGAGGAAGCTGTCACTCGGCTGCATGACTTCAAGCAAAAGTAAGGATAGATAGATAGATAGATAGATAGATAGATAGATAGATAGATAGATAGATAGATGAACATAGAACCAATTAGTAAACTAAATATTTCAAAATTTGCAACCACCCTGTGTTTTTAAAAAGGACCTGTAAGATTAATACCAGCGGAAGGTTTATCTCCATCGGCTCACAGCTATTAGATTCTTAAGTTGGGTTGGGGTTCTCTCAAGTGAGTAAAAGGTTGAAAGGAACTAACATTGAGGTTTTTTGTTTTTTTTTAAACTCGGTAAGCAAGTGGGAGTTTTGTACAATACTAAAGAACTTATTCTGCATGTGCTTATTTTATACTGCTCTGCTACTTAAATTAACTGAATATTTAAAAGAACAAATACTTGTTTTCTGTGTTTTAACACACTCAATTCTGCTTTTTTGTAGATACCAAGTTTTTGATGCAAAGAGAAGGACCCTGAATTCCGTGCAACGACTTTTCAATATTGTTCCAAAGGCATTTCCAGAACTAGACAGAACAGGAAAGGTAAAATAATGAATCAATAAAAAAAAATAAAAAAATGTTGTAAATGATAGTCACTTATATTTCATCTATGCACTGCACAAGTCAAACTGAGTGAAATTGAATTACAGTTTAATTCAACATTGAAGATTATATTTATCATTCTGTATCATTATGTAATTAGAAACAATAGCTATGAGAGTAAGTGAGATACTGGGCACATTCCACAATGGTTTTGGTTTAGTTGTCACTTCTTCTCACTGATTAGGCCCAGGAGAGAATATACTGCTGGTGATATATATTAACATTTAGATTTATTTAATCTTTGAATTTAGTGAATAAATCCCTTGCATATTTTTTCTTTTAGGATTTGCAACTTTTAGGAACACTTTATATCCTGTTCCAGAAGTTCATTGACTTTGACCTCATATTCCGGAATACTCTGTGGGCTGAAGTAGATCTATCAAAAAGTAACAAAGAGGTTTGTTCACCATTTCTGGATATGGTAATTCATTTTATAGTTAAAAGTTTAATGAATTGAAAATTGAATTAATTTGGAAACCTAGTAAACGTTATAGGCAGTAAGCTCAATAATAACCAAAGAAAAAGAATTACTTGCGCACTATCCCAAATCACTATGCACATTTAAATAACTGGTTTTTAGTATCACTCCAATGGCAATTAAAGTGTAAGCTCACCTGCCACGTCAAGGCAAAACCTCTCAGGCGAGTCCTAAACTAACAATTGACCTTGCTATTTTCAGCTAGAATGCAACATCTCTCATGAGACAGAGAGTGGTATTTTTCTAACCCCTACAGAGTTATTAACCCTTAATAGGGATCAAATGGGGTGGGCGGCAGCACTGTAACATGGCTGTGTAATAAAAAAGCAAATACAAACATGCAAAATCAAGCCCTGTGCTTAACCCCTTAAGGACCAAACTTCTGGAATAAAAGGGAATCATGACGTGTCAGACATGTCATGTGTCCTTAAGGGGTTAAACTCCCACTACTCCTGGGCAGTAGCAATCACTATAGTACACTTCAGCACCAATACATAAAATAAAAACCAAAGAAACTCCAATGTATCACTCCAATGGCCATTGCAGTCGCTATGGCAGTTGCTCTGCAAGGAGATGCTGATTGGCACAGCATCACGTTTTGCTGAGCAAGCGCAATAGCCTCCCAAAGCCTCCCAATGCTTTCCTATGGATTGGCTGAGATCATCAAAATTTACGATCTCAGCATAGCATGGGAGAAGAGGTGGGCGAAATCATCTTTCCCATGCAATCTTAGACGCATGCTTAAACTCCTTTACTGTGTTAACCTCTACCACTTCAGCTGGAAGGCTATTCCATGCATCAACTACCCTCTCAGTAAAGTAATACTTCCTGATATTATTATTTTTAGAGGGGCAAAGGTTTAAAAATAATATCAGGAAGTATTACTTTACTGAGAGGGTAGTGGATGCATGGAATAGCCTTCCAGCTGACGTGGTAGAGGTTAACACAGTAAAGGAGTTTAAGCATGCGTGGAATAGGCATAAGGCTATCCTAACTATAAAATAAGGCCAGGGACTAATGAAAGTTTTTAGAAAATTGGGCAGACTAGATGGGCCGAATGGTTCTTATCTGCCGTCACATTCTATGTTTCTATGTAAACACTGTAGTGTCAGAAATACATGTTTGTATTCCTGACACTATAGTGCTCCTTTCAGTAATATTTTCTGAAGAAAGCTAATTGATCCGTGACCATCTATATACTAATGTTCTTTATTTTGTCTTTGAGAAGATTGAACAGTACTGGTCTGAATGCCTAATCTGGAATGACAAGCTGAAGGACTGGGATGCGTACAATGAGATGGCACGAGAGGTCAAGTTTTATGTTGACATCTTTCCATTGCTACACGAGCTGAAATCTAAGGTATATTATGAGTCAAGCCATCATCACAATTGTTCATTTTATACATTTGGATGCATTTTTGACAACATTAATCAGGCTGTGATACACATTGTATATATGTTAAACTATGTTAATCTAATGCTCCTCTTACACTCAATATATTTTATATACCACAACATTCCCCACAGCCTGCAAACAGTAGCAGGAACCTTGACACATTAAAATTCCTTATGTATCATTATGTTCAATGTTAGTAAAATGTAGCCTGCCATTATGTGAATTTAAGTATGAGTCTGGAAACCTACGGAAATATTTAAAGAATTATTCTAACTTTTAAAGTATTTTGGAGGTAGTTTAAAATGCCCTATTGTGCATTATTAATTACGTCCCCGAGTCTTGTAAGTCACAGCCAGATAAGTGAGGCTAGGGCTGCACAAACAAAGCGATTCAACTCATAAACAGCAGAGAATTGAGCAGTGGCACTCAACAGGTATAATCTATATACCAAAACCATTTCATAAAGCAAAAGTTGTTTAAGTGTTGATAGTGTCCGTTTAAGGCAATGTTGCATATCAAGTAAGATGAACACTCTAACATACATTCTAATTTCTATAGTTTAATTATTGCTTTTTTTCTTGATTTTATGAAATATATACATATACTTTCAAATGTAATTATTTTTTGTTTAAGGAAATTCGGAACCGCCACTGGCTTCAAGTTATGTCTGTCACAGGAAGTTCTTTCCCATTAGAAGCCAATGTCTTGAAAGTCTCTCACATCCTGGACATTGAATTATTAAAGTATGTTGGGGTTACGTGAACTTCAGTGTGGAAATAGACTTACAAATGAGTTATGATCAAGTTAATCACAGCAAGGACATTGCACAACATTGTTAATAACTATGATCTAATTTATAACTATACACTGATATTCTCCTGATATCACTAGATTTAACTGAATACAATTTAATATCTAATTTTCATAGCTTGTCCGGATACTAGGAGTGCTATGTGCATGCCTTGTCTTTATTATAAGCCATTAAATTATATAGATTGTTTTCTAAATATAGAAAGCTTTATAAGAAGAAAAATTGGATTATACCAGTATCACTGATATTAAACACCCATTTTACTTCACCACAGGTTCCAAGTTGAGCTAATGTCAATAGCTAAAGTTGCCAAAAAAGAAATGGATTTTGAGATCCAAATGAGAAAAGTTGAAGAAGAATGGAGTGAGCAGGTAATACTAAGTAACCTATTTTCAATTAGAGCTATTTAAGGTATAACTTTGCATGTACTCATGTCAAATATTTGACAATCCAAATACTATTACTAGTGTGTACTATTTCTCTCAATGGGTGGACAGTGTTAGACTGGAAACATCTGGCATTCAGCTTATCACAGGCTAAACCTTCTTCATAACTGCGGAGGCACAGAGGAAGGAAGCCAGTTGGCAGCAGTGTTGCGCGCTAGAGCCCCAACCTCAGAGTTATACTGAAACCATTCCTATGCGGTTTTTAAAGATGCTGGATGCCTAAATGCAAAGCAAAGCGTAAGGACATCCAGCGTCATTTCACATAGTTAAACTCTGTGTACAGGCAGCAAGTGCCTCTAGTGGTTGTGTTATGGTACTTTTTAGCAGTAAACCAAAATGTTTAAATGTCTATCTGTTCCTGTCCAAATTAAGAAAATTGAATTGCGTATATACGCTGAAGTAATTCAGTCTGACACACGGAGTTCAGGTTAAAATAACTTCGAGGAAATTTATTGGCAAGTGAAGAAAAGCGGGCGCGCAGGCCCTTTTAAGAGGCATTTTGCGTCATCATTGATTATCAGGATATCAGTAAATACACATCATTAATTGGATTAATTGTTAAGTGTCTGGATTAGTGTCCACCTATCAATATAATTAATTGGCTCAAAAACTAAGTGGTTAGCTATGTGTCCACCCACCGAGAGGTGGTATTGTTTGGACACGGGTGGGGACAAGGGGCTCAAGCGCCATTTCCCTTAGCATGAGGTTTACTCGGTGGAAAGGGGGGCTTGAGCGTCATTTTACACGGTCAGTGATGTCAGGTCTGTGGTCAGGTGCAAGGTCTCTTATGAATAGAACATTTCATTACTACAGTGTTCTCATGGCCTTCAATTTATACTATGTTGCGAGTTAGGGGAAATTCAGCAGTTCCTGAGTTAGTCATGTCTTTATAGAAAATACAGTCTTTGTCCATTGTGTTAGATGTGCTGGGAAATTCTGTCATGTAATGTAGTTTTAAAATGAAGAAGTCAGGTTATGAGGACAAAATGGAGGATTTGTCACAGTATGAAGTTAAAATGGAGTTAGTGCAATAATTCAATACAAGTTCAATAAAGATTTTTAATAATTCTACATCAGTTGTATATAGAAAAAAGGAAGGGATACAGCTGGACAACCTGAAAAAAAAACAATTAAAAATACATAGTGTAATACAGTTAAAATGATCAGACGTTATTTGTTACACTGACAAGATGTAGACTGTGAGATTGCCTTATAGGTGCGTCCCCTGATAGCAGTGGGGGGGGGGGGGCTAAAAGAAGCTTACTATTCTCTCGTTGGTTGTGGGTATCAGAAGCCAAAAGGAACAGGAGCAGGAGTCAGGTGAAAAAAGCTTTCTTTATTTGGCAATAAAAATCTGTAAGGACAAAATTATGCCGTTAAAATGAATATCTTGCCTAGAATATTATTTGTGTTCCAAGCGCTCCCCATCCGCGTCACTAAAGCCTCCCTGCAGCCCCTACAGAGGGCAATCGGAGCCTTCATATGGCATAACAAAAGACATAGAATATCCAGATATATTTTATATAGACCACGTTCGAAAGGGGGACTGGGACTCCCAAACATATATTACTATTACATAGCGACACAACTGACACAGGCGGCAATGTGGCACTCTCCACCAGGGGACCGCAAATGGGCAGACGTAGAATCCCTCATGACAGGTGCCAACCTCCCGCAGCTTCTCATGTGGGTACCAAAAGAACACAGAGCCGAGATCAAGGTCACATACCCGCCTATAATTAATTCCCTACAGATATGGGACGCCTTCAAACTGAAATTCCAGTTGGCATCGGACCCATCCCCTATTATGCCATACTTACGCAATAAAGCCTTCATCCCAGGCATGATAGCTAGAGACTTCAAAAACTTAGAGAGGATAGGATTAAAACGCATCTGCCAACTACACAAGGGAACAGGGGTCATCACCTGTGACGCACTAAGACAGCGAGGCCATCTCACCCCCGCAGATTTTTTTAGATACATACAAATTAGAGACTTCGCGAATTTGGCACACATAAAAACGGTGGCCTGGAAACAGATGACGTTCTTCGAACGCATCTGCCTCCAAGAAATGATACCCAAAGGCATGATAACGCTCATGTACGCCCACCTCTGTTCAGAAGCTAGGGACTGGGGCAAATTAGCCTATACAGATCATTGGGAGAGAGACCTAGGGGACACGCTGGAAGGCATAGAGTTGCAAGAGATCTGGGAGGCAAACCATACCTCGTCGGTGTGCGTTACCCTCCAGGAGCAATCTATCAAAACAATGCTTCGCTGGTACACTGCACAAGTTAAACTATACCAAATACACAAGACTCCTACAGATGAGTGCTGGAGGGGGTGCGGCCTGAGGGGGACGTACGTCCACATGTGGTGGGAATGCTCACAGATGATCACATTTTGGAAACAGATACAGACACTACTGAAACAGGTCTTTGGCAGAGCACCAGACCTCGACCCATGGCTATTCCTATTAAGCAGGACTCTAGACGGCTGGACTAGGCAGGAACAAAAGCTTCTCCATAAGATTACCTTAGCAGCCAGGAGGGCCGTAGCCTCAGACTGGCTTAAGCCAGGCACACCGCCCATCGCAGGGGTCATCAATAGAATAAAAGAAGTCCATTTGATGGACGACCTGACAGCTAGAACAAGGGGAACCTTGAAAATGTTTCAAAAGATCTGGGAACCCTGGGAAAACTCCAACTTGAGTAACTAATATATAACCAGGCCCCGATGGCAACCCATCGGCCCCGGCAGCGGATCCCCCTCCACCCCATTTGACCAACGTAATGCATTCACGGGAGCAGACACATGGGGCATTCTGACAACCGAAACATCGGAAGAGAGAAACAGCTGTGCAGTCTTTAACAACACATGAGACTTGCCATAGGCAGGGCAAAAACATTACCTAACACTAACAAGACAATGATTGGGTCGCAAAGACCAGAGATACAGCTATGTATGTTAATGTGTAACAGCCTCATAATAAATAACTCTACGAGAATGTTTGTACAATGTGATTCCAGCGATCCCATGGCATGTCCGGTGAATGATGTGGCATGGCATGTCCCATGTTGAACCATGTTAACCCATGTTAAACCGTGCTAGTCCATGTATGCAACATGTCGTGTCAAGACAAAATAAAGAATAATAAAAAAAAAAAAAATAGTTCTACCCAGGGTGATAATTGTATATGGCCCTTTTCCCTTTATCACTGTCTTATCATTACTGCTGTTTTTTTGTACTATGCTATTCATTCCTTTCCTTAGGTTCTCAGCTTTACGCCATACAAAAATAGGGGCTTAGTACTCCTAGTGAAAGAGGATGCTCTGAAGTTGCTCGAAGAGTTAGAAAATGCTCAAATCCTATTGGCACAGATGTTGACATCCAAAGAAATTGACCCTCTGAGAGAAGAAGCAACAACCTGGGCAGAAAAACTGAAGCGTGTCAGTGAAGTTTTGGAGTTGTGGGTAGAAGTGCAGGACCTGTGGCAAAACCTAGAAGAAGCCTTCAGTAACGTCATCATTAACAAGGTTATTTATTATGTAATTCTGAATGTTGTAGCTTAAGTACCAGTGAATGCACACAGTTTTAGGAAACAAATAACAAGGTATACACTCCATGTATACTAATTATAAATACATGTATATACACCCTATAAAACAGGGTTCATTAATGAAATAGGTAATGTGTTACAATCTAGTTTTCACTATTTATCAAGATGTTGGTTAGAATTTAACAATACTGAAGCAATCGTGATCGAGTTATTTAACAGAAATGTGACTTTTTTCAAGATGAGCCCTATGTAAGCAATGATGGGGCACATTTTTCTTCAAAGTGCAATTTCTCTTATTATTTCTTATGCTACGCCATTATTCTTTAATTTTTATAATGGCTCATAGTACTAACAGTTAATATATATATATATATATACACATATAATGACTATTGATTTTGAAGCTGGAAATTAAACATTTTAAATCCAAACTTTGATTTTGTTTCTGTATTCAATATTATGTTCAATAAAGCGGTCATGATTGATGTTCTAAATCTTTTATTAGGAACTGCCTCAAGAGGCTAGAAGATTTGCAAAAGTTAACAGAAGTTGGACAATGATGATGCGTGCAACCTACAAGACAAAAAATGTTTTACAGGTAATATAAATATTGTGTTCTTGTCACTTACTATGGGAATTGAGAGACATGTCAAGACTAACGCAGAACTGTCCTTTCTAGTTATTGTATGGAAACAGCTTTTTTTTTTTTTTGTCAATCTCTTTTTATTGAAATTTTGTTTTTTCATACCCTTGCGGGTCAAGAATATTTGAAATGTACATCAAACATAATCATGAAAACATCGTATGGCATGAACAATAGCATGTAAACGAAATCATGTACTAGAAAATGTGGGCCTGCAATGGTATGTTATCGTGAGTGTGTGAATTGCTTCGGGAGAATGGGCGAGTAACCATAATATGTGTGTAGTGACCCTCTCGGGTTCTGAGTTATGGCCTTCTTCTATGTGTACCCAGGGCCCTGGGGGGCCTGGGGGGGGGGTACGTAGGTTTGGAGCGGTCGCTCCCTCTTGCCAGTGGGGGGAATGGGGTGAGCTAGGAGTGGCTCAAGGCCAGCAGATTGTGTGTAGGTATAACTGTGCAACGTAGAACATGTGTGGTAAAGTCTCTGTTGTTGGAATCAGGCCTCAGGAGTAGGTCGCTTGTCAATGGCCTGGTTGGGTACGGGTATGCCCAAAGCGTGGCAGAATGTCGGGAACTCCTCAAGTGTGGAGATTTTGTGAACAGTTCCGTGTCTAGTGACCACCAGGAATCTGGGTGACCTCCAATGGTATTCTATCCCCGCTTCTCTGAGGGTGCTGGTGACTTGGTTCAGCGATCTGCGCCATTGTAGCGTGGCTCTGGTGAGGTCTTGGTAGATGTTAAGCTGTGCGCCTTCAAATGTGAGTGGCGTCTTGCCCCGGAGAGCAGTCATCAGGATTCTTTTGTCTTGGGAGGTAGCACAGCGGACAATCACGTCTCGGGTCAAGTTTGGGGCTGTCCTGCCCGAGGGTGGCAGGCGGTATATCCCATCCGTATTAAATTTCTTGGCCTGTGTAGGTGGCAGGATGGCGGCCACGAGGCGTCTCAGGTAGTGAGGTAATTCGTCTGAGGAGACGTCGTCTGGTACTCCTCTTATTTTTATGTGATTTCGCCTTGTCCTGTCATCGAGGGCGATATAGTGGAGGGAGAGTGCTTGCTGTTGATTCTGGAGTGCCAGTACTGTGTCCTGCAAGGTGGTTAGTCCCTGTTTGATGTCAGTAACATAGTTTTCTGTGGTTTGAACCTTGACAGCTATAGCCTGCACGTCAGACTTAATGGCTTCTATGCTGGTCGCCAAGAGGTTTTTGATTTCCCCAATTAGGTGTTGGAAGTCCCGCTGGGTGACTGGGGCAGACCCATCAGTGGTACCCCCTGGTGTAGGTACCTGTTCTGGGGGTTGGGCATGTGGGCTGGGTCCCCTGTGTACCTTCATGGTGTCCTGCTCCGCTGTTCCCGCCATTGTGGCTGGCGGCCTGTGTTGTTGCAGCATGGTGCTGATATCCCTGGACCCTGAGGCAGTCTCCGGTGGGGGTTTCTGGGACCGGCGGCCCATTTCTGCCCAAGTGTGTAGGGGTGCCGTATGGGGATCGTCCCCTGCTGAGTCCTCAGGCTGATCGAGGCCGTTGAGGAATGCCGCCCAATCGAGGGCTGCAGCCGGCTTGTAGGCCGCAGGTCTGCGCTTCCGGCGGTTCACCCGTGCCGGGTACACAAACGGCATGGGAGGTGGTAGGGGAGAGTGCCGATGATGCCCCTGGTCAGGAGTGGGTGAGTTGGGGGTGTTAATCCCCACTTGTCAAGATTTTTGCGGGCTGCGGTCGGGAGCTGTGCTGAGGTGCGACCGCTCCGGCTCGTGGTCAGGCTCCTCCGAAACAGCTTTTTTTCACACTTCATGAATGTTTTTTTTTTTCTAGAGAAACAGTTTTTATCAAAAGGTCATCTATGATGTTTGAAAACTGGTGGCAAATTACTATTATACTCTGCTTTGAATAATATAATTTAATCAGCAGTAGGAGAGATAATAATGATAATAGTAGTATGTTTTATTGATATTCTTTTATTATAAAAACCTTACTGTAATTCCTTACTTTGACTCGGCCTAGACCCATATAGATTAGTAAAATAAAATTAATTTACGTACCTAACAGCTAATTTACCGAACAGCTAATTAACATAGTAAAATTTGTATATCTTAAAGGGAAAATAGGGTAAAGATGAATCCCTATTTGTCAATGCATATTAAAGTTAAGAAACAAAATAAAGAATAATAATATATAATAATTAATAATAAGATATAAAAACAAAAAACTTTTCTCTTGATGGACTTTTTAGTGGTTCATCAGGATGGGACGCTTATCCCATAAACGCATGCACAGCCCTTATGATGAGTGGAACTGCCATACGTCACTGCTATCACTTTACCAACAGCCTAGTTCACTGTTTAGTAAATTAAGATATGCACAGTTGTTAGTTGAACTGCAGTTGGCACTAAAGTGATGTGTGGTTCGGTTCTGTCATAAGAGAAGGATGAGTCAAGTCAGTATTGTATGTGCACGGCATACTGACGCCAAACAGTAAACCTCAACAAAATTAGCAGAGTCAGTCTGGAACTCTGAACAACTTCTCTGAAGGGCAGGCTTAGTGGTGCACTGATTTTTTAAAATAAATCGCTGCAATTGTAATCCACTCTCAAAGCTGAGAATTGCCTCAGTGTGTTCTATGCACCATCACCTTTACATGTTTGTGTGTTGGCACGAAGAGTGACCTGTTAAATAAAATAGAATGCCAACTTTTTATTACTTTGAAATGTATGATTGCTGAATCTTGTAATCTTGTAACTCTGCTCCCTAATTTTGAGGATTACGCTGGGCCTACTGTTGAAATTTTAAAATGTGGTAGTCATAAATCAGGTAGTGCTATTACAAAATATGGTTTATCTGGCATCTGGGCTGTAGAACCCAGTGCATTGCTCAAATTGTGTTTTCTACATATTCTATTTACACACACAATTAGTTCATTTCTTAATTTTAACAATTTTAATTAAATGATTAAGAGATCGGCAGATTTATAAGACATTCGGAAGCAGATCAGAAAGAATTATCTGGTAACAGATATAAAATGTATTTTCCTATAAAGAAATTATTTTCTTATTTATGACCATATAAAAAAGTATCAATTAAATAAAATAAAACAAAAGTAAAACTAACTAGAAAGAAACATTGGTCACGATATACATAAAAGTTAATATAAAGCATTGTTACAGATTTCATCACATGGCAATGATTTACTCAGTTGAAATGAGATAACCTATGGGAACTATAGTATAATGTTTAAGGATGGCTATTGTTTTAATTAAATAATATATTAGATACTAGCAAATTACTATAAGACAATACAATAAATGCTGTTCTTAATGTACTTTGCTCTGTCTGTTGCAGTGCTGCTGTATGGGAGATGTTGCCAAGGAGGTCCTCCTGAGACATTTCTACCAGGAGATGGAAATCTGCTTTAGTTCGCTCAGTTCTTACCTTGGCAGAGCACGGCAAGCTTTCTCACGTTTCTATTTCCTGTGCGATTTGGATCTTCTGTCTGTGCTCAGCCGCCCTCATGATATTAAATATCTCCAGAATCATTTCAGGTACCCAAAATGCTGGATGACATTACAGAGGTGTCCACATATTGCACCGAATGTCAGGTTTATCCATTTGCCAAGCAACTATCCGATTTCACATGCAAATGGAAAGACATGTTTTAATCTTTTCTCAATTATTTGCCATGTAAATAAATTTATCATACGGTTCAGCAAAGTATTATTTATTTATTTATTACTCGAGGTTATAAAGCACCAAAGCGCTGTACAATTAGTGGAGAACATACAATATACACAGACAAATACAAGAGGTAGAGAGAGCCCTGCCCGTAAGCTGAAATCTTGCCATTAAAGCTCTTTTATACAAAGTGCAAAGGTAGATAGCCCGTGAGCTTACAATCTAAAGGATACCATGGGGATTTGAGACAAGAGGTGGCAGGGGAAATTTGGAAGTGGGTAGGCGTGGTTTAGGTGCCGACCAAGATGGACGCGTGAGAGAAGAGCTCCGCTCCACCATCCCTCGTATCAGCTCTTAACAGCGCTTACCAAGGCTAAATGGGTCGCACGAAGCGACCAGACAACCCCCAGACTCCGAGGAAACAACTTCAAAGACCCCTGAACACTTTTCTGCACCCGCATCCTACCACGAGCGGGGAGCCGAGCAGCCCCAAGATGGCGGCGCCGCCTGCTGCGGACTCTGACACCGCTCCCTTCGAGAGGATCGAAGAAAAACTGCAGACCCTAACAGCAGCAATGGTCACTAAAACCGACCTACAGGCCCTTACCACATCCATCCAAGAGGCGGTAAGGGCGGAACTGGCGGGGCTCCGCGCAGAAGTAACCGCACACACAGGCCGCATCACAGCCATGGAGGAGTCTGCTGCGGCCTTCCAAGCGCGCCTCCAAACTACAGACACAGCCGTGGCACGCCAGGGAGGGATGCTCTTGTCCATGAGGAGGCACCTTGAGGATGTAGATAACAGGGGCAGGAGGTGTAATATCCGAGTCCGTGGCGTACCGGAATCGGAGGGCGCCGAGAACGTGGAGGGGGTGCTGACGGAGTTATTCCACTCTATACTCCAGACTCCCACCCCACACGTGATTGAATTTGAAAGAGCCCATAGAACACTACGACCGCGAACTGTGGAGGAAGGCCCGAGGGACATTCTCTGTTGCCTACATTCCTTCCCAACGAAAGATGCTATCATGCAAAAAGCACGAGACCGACCGGCATGGCCCTACCGGGGGGCACAGGTATCGTTATTTAATGACTTGTCCCCGTTAACCTTAGAAGCACGACGCGCACTCCGCCCGGTCACTACTGCCCTCAGGGACCGCCGCATCACGTATAAATGGGGATTCCCATTCGCCCTCATGGCACGACAAGGTAACCGCTGGATATCTCTTAGGGGGCCAGAAGACATACCGGGTTTCCTGGAAGAACTCGGCCTCCCCCCGCTGCCGGTACCGAATTGGATATTAGGCCCCCCAGGCCTGCCCCCAAGACCGCAAAGAGGGAGCAGACGCAGGGAAGCCAGATCCCCACCACCTGAGCTCACCAGGCGGCGCAGAAACCCAACCTCACCTGAAGAATAAGACTCCTACCCGATGAAGACTACCAAGGATCAACCTGGATATTCTCACTTTCCCCGACCTGCTCTTTGCCCCACCACAACGCCATTGCAGTTCCAGCCTACCTAGGACATACCTCACTTTCCTACCATGGGAAGATTGTTGCCTGTGTTCCACACGCCCGACGATGAGGACGGAATACTCACAGCTGCCACCCTCAGGTACATTGGGGATATTTTTTTATAATTGGGGCCCCCTCCGGGACTATAGACTCCTGGCGCTATGTCTGATACGGTGCCGCTCCCCCTGCAATATCCTCTCCGCCCCCCTGATTCCGCTGCTACTGGGGCTCTGGAAATATTTGTGGGGTGGGGGATATCGGGTTGGGGTCTTTGGGGGTTTTTTTGGGGCCAGTCTCCGAGCTGCCTGCCGATACCAGTCTTGGGACATCAGTTCAGACGGCAACATAGCAGGACACGTGAATATGCAATCCCAATGTTACTTATATGGACTTTATACTGCCTGATATAAGTTTACACACTGTTTCCCATTTGTATGCTATCTAACTCTATCACCGTTACATTGCTGTTAGGTACTGGGAACGGGGTCTTTAGAATTTCACCCATGCCATACGGGCCACCTGCTGCAATGAACAGTAGATATCTGTAAATGAGCTTTGATAGTGCACGGCAAGACACGTACACCTCAGACCTCTATGAGCCTCCCCGGTGATTGATGTCTAACCATAACTATGGGGAGTACCACGCACACACTGCCCACTTCGTGATCTCAACGTGTCTGACAACCCATTAGCAATCTCTCCATCGGGTGGGCAGGGGCGACGATGACAATGACCCTGAACTCGGGATCCACACAAACCCACACTCCTAAGGGGAAGATATGGTTTTATTCCTGGGGTGAGAGGGCCGTACATACACCGCGAAGTTAACGTAGCTCGGAGGGAAGCAGGGACACGGGGAAAGATGCACAGGAATTTAGCGGGTAACGCATAGCCTAAGGGGATCTGAACCAAGACACAGGGGTAGTCTTTATTTTATAACATTCTATGATTGATACTTAGTATTTCATGTTTTCTATCTTGTTTAGTATTTTACTTAAAGAGTTGATATGTCTGGCTGTGAAACAAAATTGTGATGTTGAAAGCTAATACGATATTGCATATAATGTCTGTACACGTTTGACACATGTGACCATTTACACACGACGCACAAGTAAGCCTAGCACTCAAAATAGATAAGAGGGAGGAGACGGGTAATCTCACATTCCCTACATTCCTAACACCTTTCGTTATCCCCTCCACCACTACATCTGGTGCGGACCCTGCATCACGCTACCCACACCTTCACTAGTGCTCAGGCTTCTCAGCCAGGCTGTAGGCTTTCCCGACCTCCGGGCAGGTCCCAGGTCTGGTGCTTATCGGCGCTGGTTGCAGCACTTGTTCCTCCCTCCCCCCCCCCCCCCCTCCTGAGGGAAAGGACCTAATTTACGTTAATTCTCCTAGACTCAGGACGCACCCGATCATTGCAGACATCCACTGTTAGTAGTTGGGATCTCTCCAACCCTACTAGTTACACTCATTGACTGACTCTTTTCCCAGCCGTCTCGAACTCCTGAGGAATCCCCCCCCCCCTGGTGCCTCACAGGCTAACTCATCTCTTTCCTGCCTCCCTCCCCTTCTTCCACTCCCTGGCGCGGACCTGTATTGTGGGCCCTAGACCTGACTGACGCTCGAACCGCATAGATCGCGATTTGGCCATGGCGTACCGTTGCGCCCCCCTGAGGGTCCTCACACAAAACTGCAGAGGCTTAAATGCTCCGGAACGCAGGTCGCATTTACTTAGAGCGCTGAAGAAACAACAGATCTCGATTGCCATGCTACAGGAAACCCATTTCAAGGAAGGCTCGGCACCCAGATTGCACAATAGGCATTACCCTGACGCTTACTTCTGCAACCACCCATCGGCCCACAGGGCAGGAGTAGCTATTGTTGTGGCGGCCGAGCTATCGTTCCGGGAACTAGAGCGAGAAACTGACCCGCAAGGGCGATACCTCTTTTTAAAGGGCGTTATGACCGACAAAGTTTACACTTTAGCGACGATATACGCCCCCAATAAGAAACAGGCCCCCTTTCTACGTAATGTCTTACACAAACTGGAAGATTTTACGGAAGGGATCCTCCTGGTAGGAGGCGATTTTAACGCTCCTTTAGATCCGACACTAGACTCCTCATCAGGGCATAGCTGCCTGTCACAACGCCACATTAAAAGCATCCGAGACTCTCTGAGCTCTATGAGGCTGGTCGACTGCTGGAGAACCCTAAATCCCACGACTAAGGACTACACGTATTACTCAGCCTTACATGACCGATACTCCCGCATCGATTTCCTCTTTATTACACAGGAAGGCTTATCTAGGCTACGTAAAGCCGATATCGAACCGGCTGCATGGTCAGACCATAGTTCCGTTATAATGGAATTGGAGTCCCCTCTATTTCGGCCATCTAGGTGGACATGGCGACTTAACGAAACTCTCCTGTCAGACCCAGGGACCAGAACACAAATCGCTCAAGAGCTGGAACAATTTTTCAGGGACAATGACACTCCCGGGATATCCCCCATCACCATCTGGGAAGCCCATAAAAGTGTCATCCGAGGAGTACTCATATGCACAGCCACGATCAAGCGACGAGAAGCGATGCAAGCAATGACCGACCTCTACCAATCAATAGCGCTCCTGGAACGCCAACACAAAAGAACCCATCTTAACGCAGTATATGGCGAATTGATGGAAAAGAGAAGAAACCTTAGAGAACTCATCCTGAAAAAGCACCTCAGGACGCTACGGCGCTCGAAAGGCTTCTACTACGCTCACGCGAATAAAGGGGGCAAATACCTGGCAAGAATTCTAAAGGGTCCTTCACCTCACAGACAGATACACAAAATACGGCTCGCGACAGGAGAAGTGTCACCCCTACCACAAAAGATCGCGGAGGAATTTAGGGTATACTACCAAAACCTGTACAACCTGCCTTCACCGGGGGACAGAGGATCTCCGACACGACAGGCTACGCGGATCCAGGAATACCTACGCAGCACCATCGCGAACACAATTACCCGGGACGCGGCCTCGATACTGGACTCCCCGGTTAGCACTGAAGAACTCACGGCAGCTCTTAAATCTTCCAAAACCGGCAAGGCCCGGGACCGGATGGCTTTTCGGTCGGGTACTACAAAAAATTCTCAGATACCCTGCTTCCATGGCTGACCAAGGCCATTAATGAAGCTGGGGAAGGGGGAAACCTCGGACTGGAATCACTGGCAGCCACCATCACGGTTCTATTAAAGCCAGGGAAAGACCCGCTAGCCTGCGCTAGTTACCGCCCGATCTCACTGCTCAATGTGGACGCTAAACTATTTACCAAGGTCCTGGCCACTAGATTGAAACAACTCCTTCCAGATTTGATCCACGTTGACCAAACCGGTTTTATCCCGGGCAGGGAGGCTAGAGATAGCACTCTCCGACTCTTCTCCATTCAGCACCACGTCAGGCGATCGAAAACTCCCCTAATGCTGTTGTCGACGGACGCTGAAAAAGCGTTCGATCGCGTTAATTGGAACTTTATGATAGCGACTCTTCAACAGATGGGATGCGGACAAAGGCTACTCACCTGGATAGCGGCGTTGTATAGCAGACCCCGGGCCACGATTAGAGTCAACGGAGCCACGACAACCGACTTCGCAATCAATAACGGCACCCGCCAGGGGTGCCCGTTGTCGCCCCTGCTGTTCGCAATGACACTAGAACCACTACTTCAATCGATCCGCTTGAATCCCGACATCCAGGGATACGAATGGAAGGAGAGGTGTCATAAGGTAGCCGCGTATGCGGATGATCTGCTTTTCTTTATACGCAACCCCAGAACCACCCTACCTTGCCTCCTCTCTGAAATTGAAAAATACGGGAAACTATCTGGGTTCAAGCTCAATCTTGCGAAATGCGAAGCTTTGAATCTCACGTTACCCTCTTCAGAATACGATTCACTGAAACCGCACTTCACGTTCCGATGGTGTCGGGACAAAATTAAGTATCTTGGCCTCTGGATACCCACTGACCCGTCGGATATATACAGGTTCAACTTTCAACCCATGTCACAAAAAATAGTCGCTGACCTGACCAAATGGTCATACCCGCACATCTCCTGGCATGGTCGTATTGCAGTTCTGAAAATGAACATACTCCCGAGACTCCTCTACCTAATGCAGACCATCCCAATTGCTCTGCCAACAACCTTCTTTTCTCCCCTGAAATCGGCAGTTATCCGTTATGTGTGGCGAGGCGCAAGATCCAGGCTGCGGTATGACATACTTACCCGACCCAGACAGCGAGGAGGCCTAGCGCTGCCGGACTTCAAGAAGTACTACCAAGCCACAGTACTACAACGTATCCTGGACTGGCATGCGAAAGCACCTTGGAAACAATGGGTGGAGCTGGACAGGGGTCTTATAGGCCCTACGATCGAGGCTAAGATCTGGGGAGGCGATGGGCATACTGTCTCACAACACCGAGAGGAAGGGACAGTTCTACAGACGATCCAGGGATGGAGGACCATGAGAGGCCAAACTCACATTTCTCCCATTCCTAGCCCGATGACCCCTTTGACACATAACAAGTCGGTGGGAGGAGGGCTCCCACCCGGCGCATGGCCTGTCACAACCACTGGGACATATATCCCAATATACAGAGTATTGGGAGCTGGGAAGCTTCGCACTCTAGACTCGCTGCTGGACGGTGAACCTCAGACCCCCATCATCGTCTTGAGGTACATACAACTGACACACTACTACAATGCCATGCCCCACAAGGATCGCTTACACCGGAATCTATCTTGGTTCGAGAATCTTTGCTACGAGGGCGACCCCCTGGACCACGCAATCTCGGTACTTTACCAGAACCTTATTACGGCCGACATACCCACCACCGGTACATTCCAACAACAATGGGAAGAACAACTGGGAATGACCTTCTCAGCCCCTCAATGGGATAAGGCACTCATCTGGCAACAGAAGAGCTCTATGAGCTCGCATTATCAAGAGGTAAATTATAAGTTGATCTCATCGTGGTACAGAACACCGACAAGACTGCACCAGATCTTCCCATCCATCTCTCCTACCTGTTGGCGCTGCAATACGGACAGGGGCACTATGGCCCACATCTGGTGGTCGTGTAGAGACATCACCGCATACTGGATAATGATAAGAGATGAGATAACGTCTATCCTGGGGGACATAGTAGACTGGAATGCAGGACTAGCGTTACTCCATATCTCGACGCAACCAATCCCGGTATATAAGAAATCGATACTCCGGCACCTCCTGAACGCAGCTAAAGCTTCCATACCGGTCCACTGGAAGACAACCAAGATACCCACTAAGGAGGAATGGATACAACGAGTCGAGGATATACAGGCAGCTGAAGCGGCATATGCCTCCCTGACGGACCGTGGAACTAAACACGCAGAGATGTGGTTCCCGTGGTTCCAATATATATCGCGATACCGGCGAGACAATGGTACTGCCGGGGCAGTGGAGGGAACGTCTGCAGGGATGGGTCCCACGTAATGGACCGCGACCAACCCTAACCCTCCCCCCCCCTCTACCCCGCCTTCTCGCCTTGCCCACTTTCCAATCGCAATTTAGTAAAACATGCCTGTGAGGTGCTAGTATAGGGGAACTCGGGAGCGGAGAGGTCGGTGGTGGAACACCTGCACAACATTGCACACTACCAGTTCCTAACTCATAGCACACGAGGCATTGTGCCACTACTACCTACCCCCAAAGCCTAATCACTAAAGTCTCAAGTTACATACTGACCGCTACACTACATACCGTAACTTACAGAACTACCGTGACCGACCATGGTCCCTGCACCTCCCTCCCCCCCCCTCCCCTTTCCCACCCACCCCCCCCCCCCCCCCGTTCTCCCTAATAACCCAAGCACTGGCAATGTTGCTTATAATCTCGAACTACCTGCACCATAGCATAAAGAACATAACCTTCTCCACCACGACCTTAATATTACTCACCGCGCAATTACTGTCAGGGTACCTGAAGCCTCTACCTCTAAGAGAGGTAGAGACTTAGAAGTTTATCCGTCCGGACGGCATGTCTCCTCGGTTCCTCGCGGTTCACCCGGTCTTGCAAACGCCGGCCGCGAGGGAGCCACTTCCTTTTATAGCAGGAGGCTCAGAGGCCGACGTCATGACGCCAACCCGGAACACCCTGTCACTCAAATCAGTGGAGACGAATCAGGACTCGCCGGAGGCGTGTCTTCTCTCCCTAACCAGCATACTTAACAGTGGCTATCTCATTCACTCATTGCCCTGTCGTGGTTCTAGTCCGCCTAGTCACACAGTGCTTTGTTATTCTCTTGTCTTTTGGTTCCGACCCGGCTTTGATATTTACTCTCCTGTCTTTCTGTTATCCTTGACCCGGCTTGTCTCTCGCTTACCTGTCTTCTCGTTCCCTCGACCTCGGCTTGTCTCTGACCATTCTATCGTAGTTATACGTTAAGTCCGGCCATTCTAAGGACCGGTATACGTATCTGCTACTCTTTGTACTCTGCGTGTTGGATCCCTGACCCGATCCTGACATTACGACAGGGCCATGGATCCTGCAGGTACAAATTGTCAGCTTGGTTCTCCTGATCCTAGGTTTGACGCCATGGATCATAGGATGGATCAGATGGCTCTAGCACTACAGGCGCTGCTGTCTCGTCCTATTAATCCACCTGAAGAGATGCGTAATATGTCTGCTTCTTCTGTGGGTTCAGGGCTAGAGGTAGCTACTGTAGGTGCTTCTTCCCGAGTTACCCCACCTGTACGTTATGCTGGTTCCCCTGAAAGGTGTCGTGGCTTTTTGAACCAGATTAGTATTCATTTCGAACTACAGCCTCGTTCATACCCTACTGATAGGGCAAAAGTGGGATTTATTATTACCTTACTCATTGAGAAAGCTCTGAGATGGGCTAATCCGTTGTGGGAGAATGATAATCCATTAGTCTATAACTATAATGCCTTTGTAGCTGCTTTTAGAAGAACTTTTGATCCCCCTGGCAGGAGGGTCAATGCAGCCAGATTACTGTTGCGCCTTAGACAAGACAACCAAACACTTGTGGATTACGCACTAGAGTTCAGGTCTTTGGCGGCAGAGGTAAAATGGAATGAACAGGCCTATATAGACGTATTCTTAAATGGATTATCTGATGTAATACTTGATGAGGTAGCGACAAGAGAGCTTCCCGAGAATCTGGAGGACTTAATTTCCTTTATCTCTCGTATTGACGAACGTCTAAGGGAGAGACAAAATACTCGAGATAGAACCGTTAAATCTCCCTTTACACTAGCACCATCATTTCAAATTTCTGAAACCAAAGATCCACAGGTTTCAGAACCTATGCAGTTAGGCCTTACTCGTCTATCAGAGGAGGAGAGACAGTACAGGAGAAGGGAGGGACTGTGTATGTATTGTGGGGCCAGAGGTCATGTACGTTTGAGCTGTCCCAGTCGTCCGGGAAACGCTCGCACCTAAGTTTCTCTAGAGGACAGACCTTGGGTGTTTCGATTTTGTCCTCTACTCATAACTACAAAGAACATAGACTCCTATTACCGGTCTCTTTAACTTGGGAGAAGGGAACTTTAGAGACTATGGCATTGATAGACTCCGGCGCTGCTGAGAGTTTTATCGACCAAGAGTTTCTCACCAAACACACTATCCCATCCCAGTTAAGGAAGACACCCTTGGCTGTTGAAGCCATTGATGGTAGACCTTTAGTTGAGCCTGTGATTTTCCGGGAGACCATACCTCTTTACTTAACTACTGGTATTCTACACAAGGAGGAAATATCCCTACTACTCATTTCATCTCCTTCTGTTCCCATAGTCCTGGGATACTCCTGGCTTAAGAGACATAACCCCGTTATAGATTGGAGATCAGGGGAGATAGTTTCGTGGGGTCAGGATTGTCAAGAGAATTGTTTAAAGAAAGTGTCACCTCTTTGTAGTGTCAACTCACTTAATAACGCTACCGACTCTACCAAGGTACAGATACCGTCCCTGTATCAAGATTTAAAGGCAGTATTTGACAAAGGAAAGGCTGATACCTTACCACCACATAGGCCTTTTGATTGCAAAATTAATTTACTTTCTGGTACCATGCCCCCCAGGGGTCATGTATATCCTTTGTCTACGAATGAAAACTTAGTTCTAGAGGAGTATATTCGTGAGAACCTAGACAAGGGGTTCATTAGAAGATCCTCCTCTCCTGCTGGGGCTGGATTTTTTTTTGTTAAAAAGAAGGATGGCTCTTTAAGACCCTGCATTGACTACCGAGGTCTTAACAAGATAACCATCAGAAATGTATATCCGATTCCCTTGATCACCGAGCTTTTTGATCGATTAAAAAGTTCTAAAATTTTCACTAAGTTAGACCTTAGAGGTGCTTATAATTTGGTGAGAATTCACGACGGTGACGAGTGGAAAACTGCATTCAATACTCGATATGGGCACTATGAGTATACTGTAATGCCTTTTGGTCTCTGCAATGCCCCGGCGGTATTTCAGGACCTTATTAATGAGGTTCTTAGGGAGTTTCAAGATGACTGTGTGATTGTATACCTTGATGATATACTTATACATTCCAGGGATATTGAGACTCACCACGGACAAGTCAGAAGGGTTTTACACAAACTCCTTCAGCATGGCTTATACTGCAAACTAGAGAAATGCAGCTTTGACCAATCACAAACTACCTTTCTTGGTTATGTGATTTCTGGGGAAGGGTTTGAAATGGACCCGGAGAAGCTCCAATCCATATTAGATTGGCCTTTACCTAAGGGTCTCAAGGCTATCCAGAGATTTATTGGTTTCTCCAATTACTACAGACGTTTCATTAAGGGATACTCCTCTATCATTGCTCCCATCACCAATATGACCAAACAAGGGGCTGACACTAAGAATTGGTCTACTGAAGCACTTCTGGCTTTTAAGACACTCAAGGAGCTGTTTGCTTCCGCACCAATTTTAGTTCACCCTGATACTACACTACCTTTCCTACTCGAAGTTGACGCTTCTGAGACAGGTATAGGTGCTGTTCTGTCCCAAAGGTTGGGTGTAGATAAACCATTACATCCTTGTGGATACTTTTCCAAAAAGTTGTCAGGTACTGAAAGCAGATATGACATTGGTGACAGAGAACTACTAGCGGTTATAATGGCCTTGAAGGAGTGGAGACATTTATTGGAGGGTACTTTGCATCCTGTTACTATTTTGACAGATCATAAAAACTTATCCTATATTGGAGAGGCTAAACGACTATCATCTAGACAGGCTCGTTGGTCCATATTTCTCACTCACTTCAACTACGTACTCACATATAGGCCAGGTTCTAAGAATTCTAAAGCCGACGCCTTATCTCGCCAGTATGAACCTGCTGCCGTATCTGAGCCGGTTTTGTCCTCTATAGTACCCAAGTGTAACATTATTGCTAACACTACTCTCAAAGTCCATTCTCCGCTACTTGATCAGATAAGGAGCTTGCAGCATCTGGCACCTAGACTGACTCCGGCTTCCAGACTTTTCGTTCCTCCTGAACTCCAATTGGAGCTCTTACAGTGTCTTCACGAGAGTAAGGTGGCCGGTCATCCGGGTGTTCGCAAGACGTATTCTTTGATCTCCAAAGATTTCTGGTGGCCTTCGCTACGGAAGGATATTAAGGATTTTATCGGAGTTTGTGTGGTCTGTACTAAAACTAAATTACCGCATTCGCTTCCTTGTGGTCTCCTGCAGCCTCTGGAAATTCCTGGCAAACCTTGGTCCTGTGTGGCAATGGACTTTATTGTGGATTTGCCTGTTTCTAAAAAGCACACTGTTATCCTCACCGTAGTCGATAGGTTTACCAAGATGGCACATTTCGTACCGTTGCCTAAACTCCCGACTTCTCCTGAATTGGCGGAAATCTTTGCTAAAGAAATTTTTCGTTTGCATGGGATTCCCTCGGAGATCACTTCTGATAGAGGCTCCCAATTTGTTTCACGCTTCTGGAGATCATTCTGTTCTCAATTAGGCATCAAATTGAATTTTTCCTCCGCCTATCATCCTCAGTCTAACGGAGCTGCCGAGCGTACTAACCAGAAGATTGAGCAATACCTACGTTGTTTTGTTTCCGAACACCAGGACGATTGGGTCGGTTTGATTCCTTGGGCGGAGTTTGCGCACAACAATCTCGTTTGTGACTCTACGCATTCAAGCCCCTTCTTCATGAACTATGGCTTTCACCCATCTATTCTTCCCTCGGTTTCTCCTTCCCAAGGAGTGCCGTCGGTTGATGTCCATGTGGCCAATTTGAGGAAGTTGTGGGATCAGACTCGACAGATTCTTCTACACAATTCTATGCTGGTTAAGAAACATGCTGACAAACGTAGAAGGGCGGCTCTGAATTTTGTTCCAGGCGATAGAGTTTGGTTGAGTACTAGGAATATTCGCCTTAAAGTTCCTTCCATGAAATTCGCTCCTCGTTATATTGGCCCCTACAGGATCTTGACTCGAATTAATCCAGTGGCGTATCGTCTAGCTCTCCCAGCCGCTTTACGCATCCCAAACTCCTTTCACGTGTCATTGCTGAAACCTCTAATCTGTAACAGATTCTCCTCCACAATCGCCCCTCCGCGCCCTGTTCAGGTGGAGGGTCAGGAGGAATATGAGGTTAACTCCATTATTGATTCTCGTGTCTCCCGGGGGAGAGTACAATATTTGGTTAACTGGAGGGGTTATGGTCCTGAGGAGAGGAGTTGGGTACCACAAGAGGATGTTCATGCTCCTCGCCTTCGCAGGGCATTTCACTCTCGCTTTCCATCTCGCCCCGGCTCCTTCCGCCCGGTGGGCGTATCTGAGAGGGGGGGTACTGTCAGGGTACCTGAAGCCTCTACCTCTAAGAGAGGTAGAGACTTAGAAGTTTATCCGTCCGGACGGCATGTCTCCTCGGTTCCTCGCGGTTCACCCGGTCTTGCAAACGCCGGCCGCGAGGGAGCCACTTCCTTTTATAGCAGGAGGCTCAGAGGCCGACGTCATGACGCCAACCCGGAACACCCTGTCACTCAAATCAGTGGAGACGAATCAGGACTCGCCGGAGGCGTGTCTTCTCTCCCTAACCAGCATACTTAACAGTGGCTATCTCATTCACTCATTGCCCTGTCGTGGTTCTAGTCCGCCTAGTCACACAGTGCTTTGTTATTCTCTTGTCTTTTGGTTCCGACCCGGCTTTGATATTTACTCTCCTGTCTTTCTGTTATCCTTGACCCGGCTTGTCTCTCGCTTACCTGTCTTCTCGTTCCCTCGACCTCGGCTTGTCTCTGACCATTCTATCGTAGTTATACGTTAAGTCCGGCCATTCTAAGGACCGGTATACGTATCTGCTACTCTTTGTACTCTGCGTGTTGGATCCCTGACCCGATCCTGACAATTACGCAGTAGATAGGAAGGAGATGATCACCTACTTAACACGCACTATACCCCATTAATCCGCACATGACCTCAGACTAGGGGGACTAGGTTACAGTAGAAAGATACGTCGACGAACTTATACCTCAAAATGCGGCTGATCACATCCACGACCCATGCACCACTACACTCGAGCACTGACAGACCCGAGACTGAAACGCTTTGGGAGAGGACTCTGATTACTGACCTTAGACGGAAGGGTTACACCTGCTTTCTACCGACAGGCCAGGGGTAATGGCATTCACTGCTCCCCCGTGGGGTGGTCTTGTTGAGATCAGCGAGACCTAGGATAAGGCCAATTACACAAACCCAATTGCTATAGCTCGGTCTAGTGGGTAATGGCGGGTAAAATGACATGGATACCTGATCTATCCTAATTGTTAAATATAGAACACCAAGTGGATCCTCCTATGCTATGTCCTACACTTGAACGATGGAATTATTCTTAACTGCACTTGCAGGTATAAACAGACTGCGATTTAATGCTGACCATGTGCCATACCCTTACCTTTAAACTTCCGATTTTACTATTCATTGTGATATAATTACCTACAAATTTTTCTTACATGTATGAAGATAAACAATGACGAGAACACAAAAAAAAAAAAAGAGGCAAAGACCAATCACACATGTGGATTGTTAAGTTGTAATAGTGGTATTAGCAAACTCATTGTTCAGATGCACCGTTGATTTGTTCATGTTAAATTTAAACATATTGATATTGTCGGTACAACATAAGTCATGTTACACTGATGTCTTTTCCTCAATAAAGATTTACAAAAAAAAAAAAAGAAATTTGGAAGTGATGGCTAAATAAGGAAAAAGAGAGTTGCAGCTATTGGTAGAATATAGAGGGAATACCAGAAACCATATTGAAGAGTGATCTTTTGCTTATGGAGACACAGATGTGCCAATGACCACCACCCTGATCTTATTATTTTAGTTTCTGTTTCACTTCAGATGTAAAGTCTACAAAATGTATTGTGTGTACTTATATTACCTGCATGTGGGGAAAAAGGTCAGGTACGAGTCATACAAATAATATTTTTTTTCTTTTTTACTGCAGGTCACTTTTTGGTGGTGTTTTATCTATTGATGTTGAGGTTCTAGAAGAAGACCAAAGCGCAAGCACTGAAGATGAATTTGTTGAATTGTCTCTTCCAAACCTTGATTTCCTAAGCGTTAGATCTGGTAATGAAGGCTGGCTTTCTGTTGGACAGAGAAGCACAACATACGGCACTGACACAGAAAGCTTATTCCAAAGATCTCTGAAATCTGTAAGTAACATTTTTTTTCTAGAGTTTTTAAGAAGCAACCTACAGCCACATTTTGCTTAGTCTTGTGTTTCTCTTTGCAATACATTGTAAATAAATGAAAGAAAATAGTGAAACATTTTTACACAGACAGACATACACACAACAAAATTTTACCATGAATAATCATAAGACCATTCTAAGGTTAAAAAAATATATATTTAATTGAACTTTTGTATGTTACTTAATACTCTTAGTCCCAGGTGTTTCTGGAAGTTAGCCATGGATGTAAATCAAGGTGTTCCTGCCAAGCTTTTTTCTTCTTTTTCATTTTCATTTTCTTCTTCTTTTTCATTAAAGCAAGAGTTTAAAAATATAAATGCAACTATAAAGTCCACTGAACATAATCACAATGTGCTTTATATTCAATATACATCCACATAATGTGATTGGAACATGGCATGTAATATAATTTAAAATCACAATGCTGTTGATGTTTTTTTTCAGGCAGGTGTATCACATGAAAGGAAGCATTCTATTACATACAGAGAGCCAGTAAAGAGGATGAATGCTGTAGCGGTCAGAGCCCATGCAAGTGAAATGTTACAATTAGAAGAACAGGTAAGTTCTATTGTCATGCATACAGTGGATGGAGTAAGACATTGGAAAAGGTGATGATTTCTAGGATCAAGGGATGATATATTATTCATATGTTTCAAGACTACACCTGGATACTTTCAGGGGTATTTACCTGCAAGCACATATTACATTCTTGCTATTCAAATCTTTAGTTTCTATTCAAATCTATACTCAGGGCTAACCAACAGGACATACTTTCATAACAGACCTGCTTTAACATTAGTCAGTGTATCTAACACCTATGCATTGTTCAAATAACAAAACTATCACTCTCAGACACCGTCTTCTGGCAGGGAACTATGCTTGACAATAAGCTTCATCAAAGGAACACTATAGTGTTCAGAATACAAACATGTATACTGGATGCTATTGTGTACTACAACGTATTTAGATATCTGCCTTCCTGACATTTTTCTTTCTTGCTACGTATACTTGGATGATGGTTAAATGACCAAATATTGTATTTTGCACATTATACAATTGTTTCTCAATACTACAGGCATGTATACAGGGTGTTGTCAGTATTACCAGCCAATGGTACAGTAATATTGTGATTACTATTTTTTAATGGTTAAAACAAACTGTCCTTTATGTACCCTAGGTTGCCATTGCTTCTGGTCTAGGAGTTTGGCTCAGCCAGCTTCAGGAAACTATATGTAGATCATTAAACACAAAAATCTATCAACTTATTGAAGACATTATTCATGGAATGGCTATGGATGAATGGATACAGAAGGTACCCAAAATAAATAATGAATGCTTTTCTGGCACTGTTTAACCTGTTAACGCTGGTAGGGTGTGCTATGCCACCCTGTAGAAGGATGGCTTTAAAAACTTTGATCATGTGACTTTCCAAAACACCATAAAACCTGTACATAGAGGGCACTGTTGTACTAATAGGAAATCACAGCATACAAATATGTGGGAGGGGGGAGAGAGGTTGCAGTAAAAGCTGACAGTATTATGACATTCACATTTAAAATGCCATGCAGAAGTAGTAGTAGTAGTAGTAGCAGTAGTACGTGTGCTTCCATTTTTCTGCATTACAAGGATTTTCTGTATCACATTTTGCTGATGGAGTATATGCAATTCCCTAATTTAAATTTACATGATTAGTAGGATTATTTAATGGACATGAAAGATCGGCATCAAATTCCAATCTTATGCCATATCATCCACTTCTTTAATGTAATCTTATGGCTTGGGCATCCATACAAATTCTCCTTATTCTTCAATTATATTTTATAATTTTAACTATATGTAATATTTACTCTAAATTTCTAGATTGAAAAAAATGACTTTCTCAAATTTATATAAAACTATAGAATTTTTGATGGAGTACAATTAAAATAATAACTAAACTATTAATTGTTTTCAGTTACATAGAGATCTTTTACACCAGTTTAACCCTATGGTATTTGAAGAGATACATATGCGTTGTTTATGCCCTTATAATTCATTTTTTAATTCCTTCATAACTGTTTTCCAGAACCCATCTCAGGTGGTGATGCTTGGTTTATATTACCTGTGGACAAAAGACTGTGAAAGTTGTATTGCTGAGATGAAACAGGATCGCAAGGCTCAGTCCCGTGTTCTCAAAAAATATTCGGGACTAATAAGCAAATTGTCCTCAGTCATTTCCAAGGGATACTGGAAAAACACAGAAGAGCCCATCCCACAATGCCAGAAAATAAAGCTGGAAAATCTGATAATGGTATAAATGTTATAAAAAGTTACTTTATCACCACTTATAGCAATTAACTGTGCTACTCCTTCTAATGCCTTTTTATATGACGAATCAGCTCTTGTCACTTCTACTATGCCCAATTCTTGCTTGCCACTCTGCACATACTTCCTCATGTATTCTGGTGCGGTCAAAATGACGATGAACAAATACTTTTTCCACCTCATACTCTGTCCAACTCACACCCACCTCAGCCCCCGTGCCTCCCCGCGCCCACCTCAGTCCCCGTGCCTCCCTGCGCCCACCTCAGTTCCCGTGCCTCCCAGCACCCACCTCAGTCCCCATGCCTCCCAGCACCCACCTCCATCCCCGTGCCTCCCAGCACCCACCACAGTCCCCATGCATTATTGTTGCTCTCAGAGATGAACCCATTCAAATCATTCCATGAAACTCTACTGTACTTACCTGCCCTGGCTTAGTTATCCTTTTTGTTTTACAGTACATTAAGTGAGGTATATAGTCGGCTTAGGACAAAATGTCTGGTAACAACACTACCATCTGTAATAGAGACTGTTAAATCTTATCCTTATGAAAACACCCACTTTAAATCTTGATTTGATCCTTAGGTTTTATTCTAACAAGTATACAATTTAAACAGAATATATTTATATAAAGCTGGGTGGGCTGTTTTTAGCTTTTTACAAATTTTTATGTTTAAACTGACACCTTAATAGAGTGGTTCTAGGTGATTGATTATGTATTTCCTATCTCAATGCACAATTCTGTGCCATTTAGGAGTTAAATGCAGCCCTAATCATACCTCACCTGGCTGAGGCGTACACATCCTCTCTACATTCTTCATGAAAAATCATTTTTATTTATTTATTTTGTCAATCTATTGTTTTTTGTTTTTTTTTTAATATAATTGCTTTATTAATTTCTCCTGTCTGTTAATTGGGTGTGATAAAAGATGATTTAACCCCTTAAGGACACATGACATGTGTGACATGTCATGATTCCCTTTTATTCCAGAAGTTTGGTCCTAAAGGGGTTAAGGAGCAGATCCTATGTTCTAAAGTAAACACATAGTGCTGTGAGATCTAATTGAAAATGACATTTATTTTTCATGTAGGCCATGTCAGTCACAGACAGGGGAAATATCACTGGGGGTGCATACACGGAAACAAATGTGATTTAACTCCAAAATGGCAGAGAATTGAGCAGTGAGACTAGTAGACAGCCACTAGAGGTGGAGTTAACCCTGCAATGTAATTATTGCAGTTTATGAAAAACTGCAATAATTACACTTGCAGGATTAAGGGTAGTGGGAGTTGGCACCCAGACCATTCCAATGAGCAGAAGTGGTCTGGGTGCCTACAGTGTCCCTTTAATAACCGTGTAAAAAGCTTCAGCAATCAACTGTAAAATGTTGACCATTGGTGGCCATTTTACTTCAAAGTTTTAAGACCGTAAACCACTATACAATGGTGAAGCCGTCTCTGTGGGCCTTAATCTAACTGTTTATTTGTCATTCTCTTATACTAGCAATCCCTTCATCTACGTGATGTCATGGAGACCTTATTATCACAAAAAAACATTGATACATCTGATTTCGATTGGCAAAAACTCACACGATTTTATCTGAAGGAATATGGTGAGTAATATACTATGTGTCTAAACTTATTTTCAGAAATATATTTTTAAATTAGTGAATTTTAAAGCTTCAGTATGAAGACATTAGAAGACATTTATAGATTTAGCTCTGTGGTATGCAGGAAAATACATTTTGATGAAATAATGAGGACCTTAATTATTTGATAGAACGCATCAGCACCTTACCACTGATTAAAAAGGAGACTGAGTTAAAAAAAAAAAAAATCCAGTTCCCTTGTTCATTCTAACTTGCCCCTCACATCTTGATACATGTAAAGAGAATTATAAGCCCTAACCTCTCATTTAGTAAGCTCAGATAGCACTACAGAAACTTACCCAGAAAAGCATAATATTCCACAAAAATATAATGAATATATAATATAAAACCCCAGAACTCATGTTATTAGTGAAGGAGACCCACAATAAGTCACCTCTTAAAAAAAATAAAAGACAATAGACAAATAGGTGGGGTCCTGTTAGTAGATAAAAAAAAGAAAAAAATAAACTCATACTTGGCCTTCCCATACATTGTGTACAGCATGAAAGATTAATAACTGTACAAGAGCCTTACAATATTCCTGACTATTCTACCTATTTAATTATAACCAAGGAATTTGGAGGGTCATATATAACAATTAAAAAGTGGCTTGCTTATATTTTTCAAACTCATCTTTTTTTAAAGGATCTGAATATAGTTCAAGAAAAAGACTAACAATTTAAGCACCATAACCACTACAGCACTCTGGTGGAGTTGAAAAACTCTGGCAGAGTTGAATAAGCAAAGAATGTCTAGTAAAGAATTTATTTTGTGAAAAGTTGGGTAACGAAGCAGGAACTGGCTAAACTTTTCTTTTCTTTTATAGCAAAGCAAATTAAATTTGAAAAAAATACAGCATAAGCATTAGGCCAACATCAAATGTATTGAAGTTATAGTGGTGCCTGGATTGTGCTTTGAGTGACCCTTTAAACTATATGTATATGTTTTTACAGATGGTATACAGAAACATGAGATAAATATCCTTGATGCCCGGTATACCTATGGTTGTGAGTTCTATGGAGCACAGATCCCTATTATCATGAATCCTGTAACTGAAAAATGTTTCCTTAAAATATCACAGGTAACTATCGATGTTGTGTTCATAAAAACACCATTTTTCTTTTTTTACATATAACGAGACACATTTTAATAAGTATTAGATGTGTTGAACAAAATGATAATTTTATATTGTATGTAATATAAGATCTTATTATTTAAAGTTGTAATTTAAAAAAAAATACATTTAAAAAAAACTAACGTGATTGTGTTTTCATAAATAGATTTTATTTTATTTGTTATAAACAAATCAATAATTGATAAAAAATGGTTATCATTAAAGGTACTTCTAAAAACTAAGAATCATTCTAGGAGAGAAGGATTACCGTATATACTCGAGTATAAGCCGAGTTTTTCAGCCCATTTTTTGGGCTGAAAAACCCCAACTCGGCTTATACTCGAGTCAAGGTCTGTATTATGGCAATTTGCATTGCCATAATACAGACTGGGGGGAGAGGGGGGCTGGCAGAGCTGTAACTTACCTGTTCTGCAGCTCCTGTCAGCTCTCTCCTCCTCTGCGCCGTCCGGTCAGCACCTCGGTCAGCTCCCAGTGTAAATCTCGCGAGAGCCGCGGCTCTCGCGAGACTTACAGTGTAAGCTGACAGAAGAGCAGAACGGACGGCGCAGAGGAGGAGAGAGCTGACAGGAGCTGCAGGACAGGTAAGTTACAGCTCTGCCAGCCCCCCTCTCCCCCCCACTGAACTGCCACTGGACCACCAGGGAAGGAGAGCCCCCCTCCCTGCCATATATCAAGCAGGGAGGGGGGACGAAAAAAAATATATAAATAAAATAAGAAATAATAATATAAAAATAATAAGAATAAAAAAAGGGGTATAAGGACCACTATGGGAGGGGGGGAGGTTTAAGGACCACTATGGGAGGGTGGGGGTGGGTTAAGGACCACTATGGGAGGGAGGGGGGTATAAGGACCGCTATGGGAGGGAGGGGGGGTATAAGGACCACTATGGGAGGGAGGGGGGGGGGATAAGGACCACTATGGGAGGGAGGGGGGGGGTTAAGGACCACTATGGGAGGGAGGGGGGGATAAGGACCACTATTGGAGGGAGGGGGGTATAAGGACCACTATGGGAGGGAGGGGGGGTATAAGGACCACTATGGGAGGGAGGGGGTGGGATAAGGACCACTATGGGAGGGAGGGGGGGTATAAGGACCACTATGGGAGGGAGGGGGGGGTATATGGACCACTATGGGAGGGATGGGGGGGATAAGGAACACTATGGGAGGGAGAAGGGGGATAAGGACCACTATGAGAGGGAGGGGAGGGGGAAGTAAGGACCACTAGGGGAGGGGAGGGTAAGGACCACTAGGGGAGGGGTGAGTCAGGACCACTGGGGGGGGGGGTGAAGGAACACGGGGGTGGGGAGGTAAGGACCACTGAGGGAGGAGGAGGGGAAGTCAGGACATATGGGGGGGGGAGGGGGCGGCAAATTTTTTTTTGCCTACGGCGGCAAATATCCTTGCACCGGCCCTGCACACACTGCATTCATACACACACACGCTGCACTCATACACACACGCTGCACTCATACACACACACATACGCACACACTGCATTCATTATACACACACTGTAAATAAATATTCAATTAATATATATTTTTTAGGATCTAATTTTATTTAGAAATTTACCAGTAGCTGCTGCATTTCCCACCCTAGTCTTATACTCGAGTCAATAAGTTTTCCCAGTTTTTTGGGATAAAATTAGGGGCCTCGGCTTATATTCGGGTCGGCTTATACTCGAGTATATACGGTAATTTAAGACAAACAGGACCCATTTTTGGTAAAAACAATTAATTTGACGAGTATTTATTTTTGAGTTGCTCAACACTCCTCTAAGTAATACAGTGATTTGAAAATGTTTGTGTCATCCTGTGCACGAGTGTCTAATGGGTTATTTTGTCTTTAAGATGCTTCAGCAAGTAAGTGGCGTGGTCTTAGAAGGAGAACATGGAGTTGGCAAATCAGAGACAATAAAGGTACTCACAGCAAGTCTTTTTTTTGTCTTAAATTAAATTATATATTATATTTAATTCCTTACCCTGCATTAAACTCTAGTGCTAGTAATTAATCATTATTAATGTTATTAATTCATTAAATTAAGAAATCATTCCTTAATAACCTCTGATGTTAAAGATCAAGGAATCCCATAATACTGTAACACGACTCCATGGTAGGCTCAATTGTCTCTAAATCAATATTCTTTGTTATCACAGACTGATCTGTGTCCCGAGATGACTTTTCTACCCTCATGATCATTACATGATGCCGTTATCCTTGTCACTACATTTTTGTAATTTTGTTTTAAAAGGTTACTCCAAACACCATGAACACCTTATTGATTTGAAGTGGCATGGTGTCTAGATACTGTATGTGCAGTATGTTGCTTTGAAATGCTGCACACATAGAAATTAATCCCTTACTAGCCAAAGGTATAACCCCACCTGTGACAGCATCATTAACAATCCCAGAACAAAGTTCCAAGCTGGCGAATGTATATTCTGTTCAAAACTGGCATCTGGTGCATGATGGCCCCAGACAACCAATGGCAGCACCGGCCCACCTCTGTACCGCTCCTGTCCTCCCCCCAGTGCAGGCTCCCGGCCATCTCTCCCCTCACTGGTGCGAGGGTGTGTAATCAGGCAAGGAGTAGCTGGCAACAGGGAGAACTTGGACTCTGTACTGGATCAAGATCAGTTTCAGTTTTTTTGTTTTAATTTGGGGGTCGGAAAGACCATCTCAGAAATAGTTACTCTAACCAAAACCAGTGGTTTATTAAAATATTGTTTTTTTGGCTGGAGTAACCCTTGACAACAAGTATCTCTGAACAGCATCAACATTATAGACCAGAGGTTCCAACAAAAAATTATGTTTAATGATAATTAATACAGAAAGAAAATTCTGTGATCAGAGGGGAGAGATTCTGGTTAGAACTCTGCAGTAGGCAGTCTTCTGAAAATATTTACACAGCAAAAACCACAAGCATTGCCCATGAAAACCAATTACCGTATATACTCGAGTATAAGCCGAGTTTTTCAGCACATTTTTTGTGCTGAAAAACCCCAACTCGGCTTATACTCGAGTCAGAGTCTGTATTATGGCAATTTGCATTGCCATAATACAGACTGGGGGAGAGGGGTGCTGGCAGAGCTGTAACTTACCTTTCCTGCAGCTCCTGTCAGCTCTCTCCTACTCCGCGCCGTCCGTTCAGCACCTCGGTCAGCTCCCAGTGTAAGTCTCGCGAGAGCCGCGGCTCTCGCGAGATTTACACTGTGAGCTGACAGAAGAGTTGAACGGACGGCGCGGAGTAGGAGAGAGCTGACAGGAGCTGCAGGAAAGGTAAGTTACAGCTCTGCCAGCACCCCTCTCCCCCCCACTGAACTACCAATGACACTGGACCACAAGGGAAGGAGCCCCCCTCCCTGGCCAGCTAGCAAGCAGGGAGGGGGGACGAAAAAAAAAAAGATAATTTAAAAAAAAAAATAATAATAATAATTAAATAATAAATAATAATAAAAAAAAATAATAATATAAAAAAAATTAAAAAAAATAATAATATATCAAATGCCCACCCCCACCAACACATACACAAACACACACTGCATCACACACTCACACTTCATTCATATACACACACTGCACTCACACACACACTGCACTCATACACACACACACTGCACTCACGCACTGCACTCATACACACTGCACTCATACGCGCACTGCACTCATACACGCACTACACTCATACACGCACTACACTCATACACACTGCACTCATACACACACACTGCATTCATTATATACACACACTGAAAATAAATATTCAATTAATATATACGCACACACACTGCACTCATACACACACACACTGCACTCATACACACACACTGCACTCATACACACGCACTGCACTCACACACTGCATTCATACACGCACTGCACTCATACACGCACTGCACACACACACTGCACTCATACACACACACACTGCACTCACGCACTGCACTCATACACGCACTGCACTCATACACGCACTGCACTCATATGCACACTGCACTCATACGCACACTGCACTCATACGCACACACTGCATTCATTATATACACACACTGTAAATAAATATTCAATTAATATAATTTTTTTAGGATCTAATTTTATTTAGAAATTTACCAGTAGCTGCTGCATTTCCCACCCTAGTCTTATATTCGAGTCAATAAGTTTTCCCAGTTTTTTGGGGTAAAATTAGGGGCCTCGGCTTATATTCGGGTCGGCTTATACTCGAGTATATACGGTATGTCATATCTCATGATTCGTAGATCAGCATTAATTAAAATAAGTTTTAGCACAGCATAACAACTTGAGGACTAAAACTAATGCTTCCCTAAAAGTATCTAAGCATCAGCTGCTATTTCCACCCTTAATATTGCAGACATCAGCAATATAAAATGTATTTTTGGACATGTTAAATTGTATTGGTTGGCATCCTTTGAAGTGTATCTTGTGCACTCTTTCCTTCATCATTGATTTAATCCCTGTCTCCCTTGCCAGTAACTGTCCTTGGGTAAGACACCAACGATATGGATCTGCCTACCTCAAATCCCCATAGAGTGCACACTTTAAGAGCAGGGCCTTTAACCCCTTAAAGGGATACTCCAGGCACCCAGACCACTTCTGCCCATTGGAGTGGTCTGGGTGCCAATTCCCACTACTCTTAACCCTGCAAGTGTAATTATTGCAGTTTTTTATAAACTGCAATAGTTACCTTGCAGGGTTAACTCCACCTCTAGTGGCTAGACAGCCACTAGAGGGAACTTCCTGCTCTATAGCACAGAATATCTGTGCTAGAGCGTCGCTGGACGTCCTCACGCTGTGTGAGGACCTCCAGCATCGCTCAAATCCCCATAGGAAAGCATTGAAATTCATTTTCAATGCTTTCCTATGGGGAGACCTAATGCGCGCACATGCGCATAGGTCTCCTCGGCCGGTGGGCGGGATCAGTCTCGCCAACCGGCCAACGGAGTAAGAAGGAGGAGCGGCGCGGAGGAGGAGACAGCGACGAGGGACATTGTCGCTGCCTCAGGTAAGTGACTGAAGGGGTTTTCACCCCTTCAGTAACTGGGGATTGGGGGGTGGGAGGGAGAGGGAACCTCCAGTGCCAGGAAAACGGATTGTTTTCCTGGCACTGGAGATTCCCTTTAAGGACCAATTTCTGGAATAAAAGGGAATCATGACATGTCACACATGTCATGTGTCCTTAAGGGGTTAAATATCCCCTTTCTATAATTATACAGCACTGCGGAATATGTTGGCTCTATGTACATAGTAATAATAATAATAAAAGGAAAAAAAACAAGACAGACATACATATATTCTGCATCTAGTCTAACGATATGCTCTGCAGCTACCCCCTACCCCCCCCCCCCAACACACACACACACACACACCAACAGCCTGATAGTTCCCCTTTTTGCATAGACACAAGTTGCCACAGTCATGAAAAGCATCTTAGAGTTCTATATAACTTCAGTCAGCATAAAAAGAGGTTAAAGTGTAAGTTCTGAGTTCAGTGTCAAAATGGAAGCACAAAGGCTTCTGTTAAGATACAGAAGAAACAATAAGTGATAGGCATTACATATTTAAAATTATTATATCTCAAAATACTCTAGACTTGATTACCTTTTTCATTCAACCCCATGTAATAGTTAACATTTTTATATAATATTTTATATTTTAAGGATGGACAAGGGAATCTGTGTTTAAGTCAATGAAACAAACTAATCCAATTTTGTTGTGATTTACCCCAGGGCCTCGCCTATTTATTGGGAAAGTTCCTCTTCTTCTTCACATGCTCAGCAACAACGGAGGCATCTGCTATTAGAAGAGTGCTAACTGGAACTGCTGCTGTGAGTATCTAAAAGTTATTTAATGGTTGCAAGGAAACCCCCCATAAAATGGAATGAATGAACTACAACAGCTGACATGGTACAGAATGGGACTGACCATTTACATAATGCTTTTAGCATCCATCATCTGATAATTAGTGATGTACCGAACGGTTCGCTGGCGAATAGTTCCTGGCGAACATAGCGTGTTCGCGTTCGCTGCGGCGGGCGAACACATGCACGGTTCGATCCGCCCCTATTCGTCATCATTGAGTAAACTTTGACCCTGTACCTCACAGTCAGCAGACACATTCCAGCCAATCAGCAGCACACCCTCCCTAGCAGACCCTCCCACCTCCTGGACAGCATCCATTTTAGATTCATTTGGAAGCTGCATACATTTTTTATTTTATTTTTATTTATTTTTATTTTTTTTATATTTATTTATTTATTATCATTTTTTTTTATTATTCTTTATTTTTGTAGTGCATGGAGGTATAACAAATGAGCATGTGGTACCCCAGGGCTCGAGTCCTGCAGGAACGCGTGGGGACGGCGTTCCTGCACTTTTTTCACAGGAGGAACGCCGTTCCCCCTGCAGGCACTCAGGGGGCGGCAAAAAATGCCGCCCCCAAATGCCCTGTGTTCCCTCTGCTATGGCGGGCGTCTCTCTCTCCCTGTCACACGCGGCGAGGGAGCTGTGTCCTCTCTGCTCCCTCTCGCCGCGCGCCGTTTTCTGATGCAGGGAGCCGGAATATGACGTCATATTCCGGCTCCCTGCATCAGCAGACAACCCACGCGGCGAGAGGGAGCAGAGAGGACACAGCTCCCTCACCGCGTGTGACAGGGAGAGAGAGACGCCCGCCTCACTGCAGCCCCACTGGACCCCAGGGACCCATCCATGCCAGTTTTCATAAAAGGTAGAGAGGCTGGCTGGGTGGGCAATGTTTATTTTAATAATAATAATAATTTGTATATGTGTATGTCTGTAGTGTATGTGTTTATGTCTGCTAGTGTATGTGTGTATGTTTGTTAGTGTATGTATGTGTGTGTGTGTGTGTGTGTGTGTGTATGTCTGTTAGTCTATGTATGTGTATGTCTGTTAGTTTATGTCTGTTACTGTATGTGTGTATGTCTGTCAGTGTATGTGTATGTATGTGTGTGTGTGTATGTCTGTTAGTCTATGTATGTGTGTGTATGTCTGTTAGTATGTATGTGTGTGTGTGTATATGTCTGTTAGTCTATGTATGTGTATGTCTGTTAGTTTATGTCTGTTACTGTATGTGTGTGTGTGTGTGTGTGTGTATGTCTGTTAGTCTATGTATGTGTGTGTATGTCTGTTAGTCTATGTATGTGTGTGTATGTCTGTTAGTCTATGTATGTATTTGTGTGTAGGTCTGTTAGTCTATGTATGTGTATGTCTGTTAGTGTATGTGTGTGTATGTCTGTTAGTCTATGTGTGTGTATGTCTGTTAGTATGTGTGTGTGTGTGTGTGTGTATGTCTGTTAGTCTATGTATGTGTGTGTGTGTGTGTATGTCTGTTAGTCTATGTATGTGTGTGTATGTCTGTTAGTCTATGTGTGTGTGTATGTCTGTTAGTTTATGTCTGTTAGTGTATGTGTGTGTTTGTGTCAGTGTGTGTGTAGAAGTGTATGTGCTTCTGTTAGTGTATGCATGTGTATGTTTGCGTGTATGTGCTTCTGTTAGTGCATGCACGTGTGTGTGCGTATGAGTGTATGTGCTTCTGTTAGTGTATGCACGCAGCACGTGTGTGTGTGTATGTGCTTCTGTTAGTGCATGTTTGTGTGTATGTGCTTCTGTAAGTGTATGTTTGTAAGTGTCTGTCAAATCAGTGAGAGTCTGTTTGTCATTTAGTGTGTGTGTGACTATTAGTGTGTGTCTGTCAGTGTGTTTGTGTGTTTCTCTCTGTCAATGAAAGAGTGTTTGTCAGTGAATGTGTGTGTGTAAAACCAGTGACGTCTGTGTGTTTGTCACTGAGTGTGTGTGTTACTGTCAGTGTGTATCTGCCACTGTAGGTGTCTGTCAGAGAGTGTGCTTAAAGGGACACTATAGGCACCCAGACAACTTCAGCTCATTGAAGTAGTCTGGGTGCAGTGTCCCAGTCCCCTTAAACCTGCAAGTGTAATTATTGCTGTTTCTCAGAAACTGCAATAATTACCTTGAGAGGTAACTCCACCTCTAGTGGCTGTCTACCAGACAGCCACTAGAGGGACTTTCGGGTGGTTAGGTGACCAAAAGTCGCCTAACTGATGCTGGACGTCCTCACCCTGTGCATGAGGACATCCAGCATCTGCTAAATACCCATAGGATTTTAACCCCCATCAGTGTCGAGTGGGGGAGGGGAGGACATGAGGGAGGGGGTCACTATAGGGAATTATAGTGCCAGGAAAACAGCTTTGTTTTCCTGGCACTATAGTATTTCTTTAAAAGGAGCAGGAAAAGGTGGAGTCTAAAGAGGATGGGGTGGGTTCTTAATCAGGAAGGGGTGGTAAATTTAGATTAGGGGGTGCTCAGGTATAGTCACGGGCAGCTCAAAATTAAAATACACCACTGTGTGAGTGTCTGAGTATGTGTGTGTGCGTCTGTGAGTGTCTGAGTGCATGTGTGTGCACGCGTTTATATATGCATACGAGTGGGGTCTTTTTTTTTGGGGGGGGGAGTTCCCACACTTTTTTCCCCAGGACTTGACCCCTGTGGTACCCCAACCGCATTCCTCATGCTTTTCAAGTAACAATTGTAACAATAGGGTATATGTTAATACCCTAGTCTGCACGGAGCCCTCCATGGGTGAAGATGGATTAATTTTTTTTTGCGCTCGGGTTATAGAGGGGAGCCATGTTACTCTGTATATAGAGGGAGCCATGTTATTCTGTATATTGAGGGAGCCATGTTTACACGGTATATAGAGGGAAGCCCTGTTACTCTGTATATAGAGGGAGCCATGTTACTCTGTATATAGAGGGGAGCCATGTTGTTCTGTATATAGAGGGGAGCCATGTTATTCTGTATATAGAGAGGAGCCATGTTTACACTGTATATAGAGGGAGCCATGTTACTCTGTATATAGAGAGGAGCCATGTTTACACTATATATAGAGGGGAGCCATGTTACTCTGTATATAGAGGGAGCCATGTTATTCTGTATAAGAGGGAGCCATGTTTACACGGTATATAGAGGGAAGCCATGTTACTCTGTATATAGAGAGGAGCCATGTTTACACTGTATATAGAGGGAGCCATGTTTACACGGTATATAGAGGGAGCCATGTTACTCTGTATATAGAGGGAGCCATGTTACTCTGTATATAGAGGGAGCCATGTTATTCTGTATATAGAGGGAGCCATGTTTACACGGTATATAGAGGGAAGCCATGTTACTCTGTATATAGAGAGGAGCCATGTTTACACTGTATATAGAGGGAGCCATGTTTACACGGTATATAGAGGGAGCCATGTTACTCTGTATATAGAGGGAGCCATGTTACTCTGTATATAGAGGGAGCCATGTTACTCTGTATATAGAGGGAGCCATGTTACTCTGTATATAGAGGGAGCCATGTTACTCTGTATATAGAGGGAGCCATGTTATTCTGTATATAGAGGGAGCCATGTTTACACGGTATATAGAGGGAAGCCATGTTACTCTGTATATAGAGAGGAGCCATGTTTACACTGTATATAGAGGGAGCCATGTTACTCTGTATATAGAGAGGAGCCATGTTTACTCTGTATATAGAGGGGAGCCATGTTACTCTGTATATAGAGGGGAGCCATGTTACACTGTATATAGAGGGAGCCATGTTACTGTGTATATAGAGGGAGCCATGTTTACTCTGTATATAGAGGGAGCCATGTTACTATCTGAGGTGGTTAACTATGATTGGCCCTGGCATGTTTGTTAGTCTGGCCTGCATGGTTGTCTGGCATGAATAAAAGTAGCATGTTTAAACTATATTAGTAGTTAAACTAATTTGCACTAAAACATGTGCAAATGGGGAGTTTGCGGTTGTGCAAATGGACTGTTTGCAGTTGTTTGCGCTGCGTTAAACGGGGAGTTTGGTCTGTCACTGTGAAGCGGTGGTAACCCTTACACTACCTGATCGATGTTTTAAAGCACGTTATTCCAAACAATTTAGGAATGTTAGGTGATTTATGCCCTTTATGGATTAAAACCAGACTCTGCATCAACTATGTAATTTTCCATGGGAGTTTTGCCATGGATCCCCCTCCGGCATGCCACAGTCCAGGTGTTAGTCCCCTTGAAACAACTTTTCCATCACTATTGTGGCCAGAAAGAGTCCCTGTGGGTTTTAAAAATCGCCTGCCCATTGAAGTCTATGGCGGTTCGCCCGTTCGCGAACATTTGCGGAAGTTCGCGTTCGCTGTTCGCGAACCGAAAATGTTATGTTCGTGACATCACTACTGATAATCAGTTGTGCATTGCCGATTGATTGGCAATCTAATTTAATTGAAATACTCATTGAGGATCACTATAGGTGCTTATTAGAATTCATGTTAAATAGTTGCAGTGAGAATGTAAACATCGGGAGTGCATTTTGGGGAATAGTGGCTTCACCTTCATTTTGGAGTGCAAGGATGAGAGTATCTCTAGTGCATAGCACATGTTAGGAGGCAGAAAACATACCCATGTACCAGATACAAATCCAGAACAAATAAAGAGTGTCCAGCACTCATTTATATTGTGAACTGTTTTATGACCTGTAGTATGGTTTCTAATGCTTCAGTGTTAATTACAACGGCTCGTTTCATGCATTACTGTTATTGTAATTCATCTGGGACAAAATGGCGCAAACATATTATGCACTGAGGTTATTGCTTAAAGAAACAGTTATGAAAAACAATATGTTCCATTTCTAACACCATGTCAGTTTGCAATATCTATTAAAGATAAAGTACACAGTTTAAGAAATAAAAATTTCATTCTAAAACTTGTAATATTTGCATTTGCCCATAACAATATAGATTGGTCAAACATCTTTAAATACCAATTTCATGAATAAACATATACTTCGTTTACGAATCAGTTTCACCTTTATATATTATTAATGTAATGTTTGCTTTGTAATGTTAGTTTGCTTGTAAAATATTTCACAAGCTTAAGGAGGAAATAATGGATACAAGTACATATTGATTGCTTTCAGTGCTGACCCATGTAGAACCTCTAGTGGCCGTCTCAGTGACTATGCCTTTTCTGTTAATTGTAGTGTTTACATAAAAAATACTTTCGAAACACACTATATACACCAGAACAATTACAATAAGCTAGAGTTGTTCTGGTGGCTATAGTGTCCCTTTAACCACATGCAATATAAATCATGGGGCTGTTTTATGGTCCCTCATACTAAAACTTCAGATGGATACTAACGATAGACCATAACATGACTATCCAATGTGCAGTATACAGGGAAAAATAAATGTAATCTAGATTTTAAATAAATAAAATCAAATGAAGAAGCCGTGGCCTAACCTTTAATACCACTCTTGACACTAATAGGCTGTCAAGTATTGAACAGATGGCTTGAAACATTGTCTCGTTATATATATAGCTTTGTATGTCCTTTCATTTATTTCTGTATACATTACTAAATTTAATGAACAGATATATTGTCTTAAACGTACAGCGAATGAATTCTGCATGTCTCCCTGCATTTGATATATAGGACGGATGTTGGAGCTGCTTTGATGATTTTGATCTCCTGTCTAAGAATACTGTGTCTGTTTTCATGCACGGTGCCAGTGAACTCTACGACTCTTTGAAAGCTACGCTCAATAAGAATGGTTTACAAGATGAATATAAGGTTTGAATCACTTCATTGTATCTATATATGTGAACATATGTTTAAAATATTATTGCATGACCTACTTTAACGTTTGGTGCTTGTGAATTTATCATGGAAATGAGAGATTATTTGGGTCTAAAGTGGAAATATATGTAGAAATAATTGAGAGAGTGACTATAAAGTGGATTCGGTTATAAAATGAAAATAAAATAGCAACAAGGATCGAGAAGGCAGTTTTTATAAAAAAAAAATTGCTACAAATAAGCTTTATTTACTCTTGCTATAGAATAAAAAAATTAAGTAAATTATTTAAAAACCAAAAAGGATTGAGAAGGTAAGTAATCAATCTCATATCATTTTCAAATAAACCAGAAGTATCCACCCCCAGAATCACAACAATCAGTTGATTCTAGTTTGGCTGTTTTAGCCTATGATGTTTATTTGCAAGAAATATCTCTAACTTTGGCCTATCTGATTGAAAAATTTCAGTTTCTGCCTCTTTATCAGGCTAAACAGCCACAATATACATATTTTATTTTTTCATTTATTCTATTTTCCACTTGTTTATTGGAATTGTCTCTGTCTATGTATTCGCTTTGAGGTTATGTTCATAATAGGAAGACCAGAGATATGTAATATTTCAAGCACACATTAGGTAGAATTTAGATTCTAATTGAATTAGCATTAGGATTGCTATATGTCAAAATATAATCTTTAAGTTATTATATCATTTACAATTTAAAAATCTAAATTGTGTTCAACATATCTAGTGCTTATTAAAATGTGCCTGTGCATATGTAAGAAAACAAAGATGGTATTTTCGTGAACATAACATCACTAGTTTTATTTGGTCAGTGCAGTGGAAGTGACTCTAGTGGCTATGTAGTCACACTGCAATCTTTACATTGCAGAGTTAAATTCACCCCTATTGGCTGCAATGTAAAGATTACCTTTTCTAAAAAGAATGCAATGTTTTACATTATAGGGTTAAAATCACAGGACCCTTGCACCAAGACCTTTTCATTACGATGAAGGGTTTGGGTCATTTTTGTGGTCATTTCATCTAATTAATGTCTCTGACAATTAATATGTAAATTCACTTGTTTCATTAGCCCATAAACCGTTCTGCTCTTTGCCCATGAAGTTTTTTTAAATTCAGCACTGTATACGGTGTTATGAACATTGTTACAAAAGTAGCAGATATGGTGAGAAACCAAGTTAATTATGTAAATAATTGAGAACCAATATAATAACTCTGTAGTCAATGATGATGCATGTTACATTAAAAGAGATGTTATGGAAATTGTGAAATCTACTCATTTTATCTTTCTGTGTTTCCATAGATTGTGCCGAACCCAAACTGCAGCTTGTTTCTTACCGTATCAGGGAGCTCTGGGTGTCAGGATCTATCAAGTCACATGCAGGCTGTCTTCAGAGCAGTCTCACTGGTTGTGCCCAATCACACTGTCCTTTTAAAGGCCAGACTCACAAGCCTTGGCTTCAAGAACACCAAAGCCCTTGCCACTAGACTCCAACTCATTTCAGAACTGTTAAAGGAACAGCTGTTAGTATTTTGCATTCTATTATATTTGTTATCACTTTTTACATTGTACTTTTTGTTCAGACTTTTTACTTTGAATTAAGGCTATATATAACAATACTTCATGCAAATCAAAATAAGAATTTGAGAATATTTGAGTCTGGTAAAGGAGCTATGGAACATGTAAGATGTTTATATAAATACACACATTTTTCTTCTTCGTAATTACAACATTAGAATGCTTACAGCCATGTGCGTAAAAAAAGTTATGTTTATTTCCACTACAGTCAAAACAAACTGTGTTTAAATATTATATACTTTTAAACAGTTACCAGAGTGTTCATTTTTGTATTATTTATCATTGTTTTTCTCTTGAAGTCCTGAGGAATATCACCACCATTTTAGCTTCAAGTCTATGACTGAAGTTATATACAGAGCGTGCCAAAGGCGTGAGCTGGAGAAGATAACGAATGGCCAGTCCAGCCGTTGGGATTTTGAAGGAGGAAGGCTGTCTCGTTCTAGTAGTGTTGCATCTTACCAGCATTTCACAAATGTATCAAGTATGTGAAGTTCTCTTTCTAAATTAAAAGGAAACTACAAGCATCAAAACAACTTTGGCGTAATAAAGCATTTTTGGTGTATAGATCATGTCCCTGCAGTTTCCCAGCTAAATTATCTGCCATTTAGGAATTAAATCACTTTTGTAACTCCCCTAGCTATGACTGACACAGCCTGCATGAAAAATGGTTTCCCATTCAATCAGATGTTAACTTGCTTTAGAAGTGTCAGGATAGTCTAATACCCAACACACAGAACTTAAATAAACTAAATATATAAACCAGAAATGCTAAAATGTATAACCGGACCTTGACGTTAATAATAGAAAAGTACAGGACAAGCTGAGGTCATGGGAGTAGAAGGTATGTAAACATTAGACAAACCAAAGCTCAAGGGATATAGAAGTCAGAATAGTCAAAGTACAAGCCAAGGTCAAAATACACAAGAATTAATACAAATAGCATGCTCTCAGATAACCAAACAGGAAACCATGAGAGGGCACTGAGCATAATTCAAGATGAGTTTAAATGCCCTTGAGAAGGGTTCTGATTTGCCAATTGCGGTCACTTGACGTTGGAAGGTGCGTGCGCGACATCAATGTGATGATGCATGCATGTGAACGGAATTATGGGTAAGACCTATGGGGCCCGTGTAACTCTTACTTTCAGAATAACCTTCTCTTACTTGGAAGGAATAACAGAAGGGAGGCTACTCCAACCTCTCCTTCACCCCTCATGTCCAATTGATTGCCAAGTCCTGCGCTTCCATCTCAAAAACATTGCATGCATCCGACCCTATTTAACGCCTGATACGGCAAAGGTGCTTGTCCATGCTGCTGTCCTCTCTCGCCTTGACTACTGTAATCCACTTCCCAGTGGTCTTATGTGTTCCTAACTTGCCCCGTCACAGCCTATAATGAATGCGGAAGCGAGGCTCATCTTCCTGTCCGCCTGCACCTCCCATGCCTAATCCCTTTGTCTGTCCCACCATTGGCTTCCTGTAAAATATAGGGCTCAATTTAAGATAATGACACTTGCTTACAAATCTCTACACAATGCTGCTCCCACCCACTTATCCTTACTAATACACAAATATGTCCCATCTAGGCCCTACGCTCTGCCGGAGACCTAAATCTAACCTCTGTACGTACTCCTACCTCTGATGCTCACCTTAAAAACTTCTCTAGGGCTGCACCGTTCCTATGGAATGCCCTTCCCCTCTCTGTAAGACTCTCACCTAGTCTCCACTCCTTCAAAAAATCTTTGAAAATGTACTTCTTTAGGAAAGCGTATCAATTAAGGTCATTGAGCAGGGCCCTCCACCTCTCTGTTCCTGTACGTCCAATTGTCTGGTTAAATTTACATGTCTGTTAGTCCACCCAATGTACAGCGCTACGGAATGTAATGGCGCTATATAAATAATAAAAAAATGATAATAATAATGAAACTGTGAACAGCTTTCTCTCCCAGCACCCTGATTCCTCCCCTGAAACTGTCATCAAAACAAAACACTGAGCCCTCAGTGAATACTATCCTAGCAACCTACTTTTCTACCCTTACCTTTTGTGTCACTATACCCCACTTCCTCTAGCATGAAAGCTCATTGAGCAGGGTCAATCCCTCTCTTCCTGTGTGTCAAACTTGTCTTGTAACAAATACAAAATAATAAGCGATAAAAGCACTAAAAAACAGGCATTCAAAAGACAAAAAAATTGGTAAAAAGTCCTCTGAACAAGCAATCGTGATTAATGTGAATATTACTATATAGTGATAAGAAATGTAAATATGCTACTGCACACTTTAGTGTTTACACCCAAGGGAACAGACCCTTAACACACAGTAAGAATAATATTAAGTATAAAAAAGTGGAGTGCAAAAATCGAATACTTAGACTACTTTTGTGGTACCTCAGTTCCAGTTGTCATGTAAAACAAACAACAATAGCAAGATAGTGTAATATTGTATAGGAATAATGTGTATACACTATAAACAATTATATAATCCCAAAATGGAGGATTAATGAGCAAATCATTTATTAACACTTATTAAAAGCAATGTAGATTATTAAGAGATATTGCACATCAGAATAGGTATCTCTGCCTCTTACTGGAAATTGGTGGTGTGTATATTCTGTATCAATCCCCGCCACTCACAAGCGCATTGACCTTCACTATTTTGTGGCTTTCAATAGCTCCGCCCACCTTCTGGCATCACCACACACGTCTACGGGTTTCACCTATGGCTTCGTCAGGATATGAGTATAGTTCGCTCCATCTTTGTTGTGGATATTTATGGGCAAATTGATTTCATGTTGACTTTAACGTTGATTTTTTTTCTTTTTATATACCTTTTTAGCTATAAAAACAAGTTGAGATTTTGCTATAAAGGTTTTTATATAAATAAATATATGCTTTTTAGAATGTATTGTCGATATTTATTATAACTATGCAAGGTAGTATTATACTTAAAAGACTTCAAAACTGCTGTGGCACTTGATTGTCCACGGACTCATATAATTATGCAAATAAGGACATTGAGAACAATCACTGAGAGTGAAGTCAACCTTGAAGGAATTTGCCCATAAATATCCACAACAAAGATGGAGTGAACTATACTCACAGCCTGACGAAGCCGTAGGCAAAATGCGTAGATGTGCGTGGTGACGCCAGAAGGTGGGCGGATCTATTAAAAGCCACAAAATAGTGAATACGTTTCAAAGAAAGACACTGGGGATTAAGTCATTAAGAGATCCTGCCCGGATCCTGATCACCCGGAGTTATTGGTTACTTGGAGGGAGGAGATTGGATTATTATAGTGGACCGTCTGAAGGTCAATGCGCTTGTGAGTGGCGGGGATTGATACTGCATATACACACCACCAATTTCCAGTAAGAGGCAGAGATACCAATCCTTATGTGCAATATCTCTTAATAATCTATATTGTTTTTAAGAAGTATTAATAAATTGTTTACTCATTAATCTTCCATTTTGGGATTATATAATTGTTTATAGTGTATACACATTATTCCTATACAATATTACACTATCTTGCTTTTTTTGTTTGTTTTACATGACAACTGGAACTGAGGTACCACAAAAGTAGTCTAAGTATTCGATTTTTGCGCTCCACTTTTTTATACTTATTATTCTTGTTACAAATACGTGTCTGTTAGTCTACACATTGTGCAGCGCTACGGAACCTGTTGGCGCTATATAAATAATAATAATAATAATAATAATAATACCAGAGGCAATGTAGAAAGAACTGTTTCAGGAAGAGTTGTGTGTTGTGTTATTGCTGGAGAAATCTGCACAAGGGAAAAGGTCAGACCAATTGTCCTGATTATGAGATATAAAACATTGCAACAATGCTCCTAACGATTAGTTATCTCTTTCTGCTGCCCCATTTGTTTGAGGATGATGTGAGGATGAAATTCCTAGTTCAAAACAGAACTTTCTCTAGAATGGACATAAACTTTGTACCCCTATCAATCATAATTTCCTGAGGGAGTATATGTAGCCTGTATATTTATATTCATAACTATTTTGACTAGTTCTGCTGACATAGGTATTTTAGGAAGAGGAATCAAATGGACCATTTTAAAAAACGATCCACTACTGTTTGGATTGTAGTGTTCTCTTTTGATGGAGGTAAATCTCCAATGAAGTCGAAAGCCATGTGGGACCATGTCACTTTAGGAATAGGACGTTATTCTAAGAGACGACAAGGTAATTGACGTGAGGTTTTGGTCATGGCCCAAATAATACAAACCCTCACATATGCTAGAGCATCTGAACTCAAAGAAGGACACCATTATTGTTATTATTAAGATGTACAAGTCAAATTGAGGGATATGTTTTAAGGATTGTATAAAAAAAGTGACTCCTAAATGGCAGATAATTTAGCAGTGAGACTTAAAAATCCAGATATATACGCTAAAACTACTTTATTAAGCTAAAGTTGTTTAGGTGCCTATAATGACCCTTTAATGGCTAATAGTATTGTCTATGTTTTCTTTCAACATTCATTCCTTAAACCATACATGCATATGTCAAAGTATTTTTTCTGTGTGATGTAAGATCAGAGGAAAATCTTCCTGCTCCTAGCATAGTCAAGTTCTGTATCTTACCATCCACCATATGCACGTATTGTCATGTTCCGGCACTGGGAAGGCAACCAATATAGTTCACTTCCTATGCCACCAATACACTGCATTTTGGGGATCTTCCTGGATGTTGTATATATTGCTACAGTGGTGCAGCCCTGGTATCCTTGTTAATAAAATAGCATTGGCCTGGAACAAGCTCCCACCGCAGACAGTGGTGAGCTGTATTAAATCTTGCGTAATAAGTGCTGCCACATTGTGTCATTTTGCTGAACCGTAACTACTAATAGACAAAAGATAAATAGCAACTCTGTGTTCTATTTGCGTTTGGCAAGTTAGAATGAGTTCATTCACAGTGAAGCTGATAAATTGTATAACAATGTTTCCATTTTAGGCCCAGCACCCAGTTTAAAAACTGGTAACAGTACTGACAGAAACAGGAAGTCCAACTCTTCTAACCCAGCTCTAGTGGCTGCAAAGGAAAGCCATGCATTGATAGCTGATGCACTGCAAGATGTAATAGGACCTCGAATGGCTGACCATGTAAGATGAAGAGTCGCTAAAAGCAGAGATTGTTAATCATATTATTGCATTGATGATATTAGCTTTTTTACAGGGATCCACATTATTTACATGACATTACATGACCTATTCTTTAATCATAAAATAAACTCCGGCATCTTCAATTTTAATAATAATACTAAAATAAATTATGTACAACATCTCTTTGGGTTACTTTGACCCCCCCAACAAAGCCCTATAAGGCCATGCAGAAGGCCATGCTTCTGAAATTATTAAAACTTCTTAAATTGAGAATCTGCAAGAAATTTTTTTTTAGAGAAAAGGAGTCTATGTCTGCAATTTAAACAATTCATGGTAGCCACAAAATCCATTACATAAAAATAACCACTTATTCTAAATATTTTTACCATAAATACTCCTGTATTTTGATCTGCAAAATGTGTTTAGGAATTTATGTTACACTTTTGACTCTAATGAGAGTTCATCTCTCATGTTTTTTTGTTATGTAAGTATGTTGGCAATCTTTCTATGACTTAAAATTAAAAGTGAATTTTAATGTTTAAAGGACCACTATAGGCACCCAGACCACTTCAGCTTAATGAAGTGGTCTGGGTGCCAGGTCCATCTAGGTTTAACCCTGCCTGCTGTAAACATAGCAGTTTCAGAGAAACTGCTATGTTTACAAATGGGTTAATCCAGCGTCTAGTGGCTGTCTCATTGACAGCCGCTAGAGGCGCATCTGCGCTTCTCACTGTGATTTTCACAGTGAGAAGACGCCAGCGTCCATAGGAAAGCATTGAGAATGCTATCCTATTGACTGACTGAATACGTGCGCGGCTGGGAGCCCGGCGTTGGAGAAAGGTAAGCCTTTAACCCCTTCCTCCCCCTAGAGCCCGGCAGGTGGGGGGCCATGAGGGTGTGGGGGGCTATTAAAACTATAGTCCTGGCACTATAGTGGTCCTTTAAGGACAGAGTAGCCAAATGTAAAGATAACTAACTTCCATTTCAGCTATTTTTACCTTAAATTTGAAATTCTCTTTAAATTCTCACTTTTGTGAATAACCCTGTAAATGTCCAATTCTTTCAAATGATGGGATTTTATAAAGCAAGCTAGCAAGTTTGTCCTCAATCAAACCTATCTTAAACATTGTATGTGGTTCTAGGTTCATTGTCACTGTCCCCTTAGTCTCGCAGTCTTTCAGAGAAACTAAATGTTTGCATTGCAGGGTTAAGACTGCCTCTAGTGACTGTCTGCCAAACTGCAACTCTAGGTGCTTCCTGCTCTTTCAAAGAGTTTAACTCCGCTTTGCATGAGGACATCCAGCGTCATGAAATCCCCATAGAAAAGCACTGATTAAATGCTTTCCTACGGGGTAGGCCTAATGCACAGCATTGCCACACATGTGCAATAGGTCCCCCCTGGCTGACGTCGGATGAGGAGGCGGAGACGGAGTCAGCACTAAGGTCACTCGGTGCTGGAATCAGGCAAGTGTTTAAAGGGGTTTTTTTACCCTCTACCTGGTGGGTTAGAAAAGACCTTCAGGGCAGAGAGAAACTATAGTGTTGCTTTAAGGAAAACAGAAGCTATGTGAATCACTGATATTACACAGTGCAATTTACTGACAAAATGATGTAAGCATATTTCATCCTGGTTATAAACATTTGGCCATTTTCTTGCTACATGTTGTAGGGTGTACATTATTACATAAGGCAGAGCCAAATACTCACTAGCATACAGAGTAACATACATTTGAATTTCTTTTACAGAGTTCTTTGGTGTTCAAGCACATTATTGGAGATGTGTTTATGGGAATGCACGACACATCAGGAGTGCTACAAATATCACACAAGGAATTAGAAAGAGCCATTTTGTTGAAAGCAGAACAAAGCAAATTATTTCCTCACTCTCCATGGCTGAATAAAGTCAAACAACTTTTCAACCTATCACTAGTAAACACTGGTAAACAGATTTTACAATCAATATTTCATATACAAAGGAATCTGATTATTTGCTTACTATGTGTGGTCCAGAAGAAAAAATTCAATTTCATAATGAAAGCTGTTTTGGTGGCTGAGGATCCTCACTTGATTACATAATTAGGTTCTTTCTTGTTACAATGACATGAAAAAAACAGGTAAAATCTGTCAAGTCATAATTTATTTCCACTTTCCAGGTATTATTGTAGCAGGGAATCCAGCCTCTGGGAAAAGCTCATGCATCAGGGCCCTTGTGCAGGCTTTGAATCATGTCCAAGTCTCAACAGAGGAGTCTGTTCACAAGCTGGTGAAAATTAACCCTCTAAGCGTGGATAGTGATACCTTGATGTTTGGTGTCCAGAAACCATCACATGTTTGGCAGGATGGAGTTGTTACCTATGCATGGAAGAAGGCAATCCGGGTAAATATGTCAGTTTTAAAAATTATAGCAACATATCAAGGCAGTCAGGGCTATGTTCTTACCAATTCAAACAATATATGCCCATTATACCACTACTTGTGGATTTACAAAGCCTCTTTTTTCCAGGCATTCATCTTAGAGTATAGTGTTTCTCTATAGCATTGATTCCTAGCCCCTGGGTCAAAATATAAAATGTTGTCCCCTTGCTATTCCAGTGGGTGCCCATGGTTGCAGCAGACACATTGTATTCATTATACCTTAGATGACTGCCCACAAAAGGTTGTTTTTGTCTCAGTAAAGTCATCTGTGTGCAGTGTCCCTGGTGTTATGCTCCCGTAATGTAAAACCTGTTTAGAGGTACGCCATGTTTACATTGAAGGGCTAAACTACTCTAGCAGCTGTTAGTGTTTCTTCAATGATACAGGGTCAGACTCCGTTCTTGATGTTCGATGTCCTCATGCATTGAATGAGGATGTTGAATATTCAATCAATGCTTCTAATAGAGAAGCATTTGATTGAACGAGACGTCAAACAGGTGTCAGCAAGCAAGAAGATTATTTAAATATTTTTGTAAACTACACAAGATCCAGTGCACTTATTTATCTACTAAACATCTACCTTAAAGCTTGCTGATTGTATTAGTTTTATTTATTTTTTTTAATTTTTTTTAAACACCTTTTTGGGGTACATTTTAGAATCTTTTTATATGTTGTTTCAGATCATATACACACATATCACTGTGGCATCAGGCAGCTATATTTTCTTTTATTGTGAACAAAATAGTTTTTTTTTTCTTATTTATTAGTTCTTGTTGTTTGCATCTAATTAGCATTACTAAGACACAATTTTAACACAGAAAATATACCTATGTATGGATATATGTACAAAATTATGTATAGCAAATCCACTGTTAAGAATGCTAATTGTTTCAAATAATATTTCATTTATTTCCAGAATCACAGCAATACATGGATCTGGTTTGATGGACATTTGGGCTCCAGTTGGGCTGATAATTTTAACAGTGTTTTAGGACAAGAGAAGGTAACATTACATTTGTAAACATATATACATAAAAATGTGCATGTGGAAAGACTTCTGTTGCAAAGCTACAGAGCAACAGTTCTCTTGACAGATAGAACACATATTTGGACACAATTATCAAGCTAAACATGTATAATAATTGTACTCTGTTATTATCCACTTATGCCACTCACATTTCAGTTTGCTACAATTTTAAGATTAGTGAGAAAATAAAATTGTCATTATTATTGCCTTCAAAAAATGTGTCTACTTTACTAGAAGTCAGTCAGGATGTGGATAAATTAATTGACAAGAAAAAAAACCAAAAACAAAACAAATGAATACAATACTAGGTGCTCAGTGCAACAATCTGTTTAACACAGCAGATAATTTCACTTCAACAAAAGTGGCATGTCCTAATGTTAACCCAGTGAATGCTATTTAAGCATTTACTGGGCTTAAAAAAGCAAAAGTAAACACCATCGACATTATCACTGCACTTCCACAAATGGACAGCTTTTCTGCCCCATGATGCCTATGGTACGCTGATGCTTGATTGGGCATATAACAGAGGAATTCCATGTAAGATGATCTATTTGAAAGTTTTATAAAAATATTTATATGTCGGATGTCCTTATCACAAGACTCAAGTCCCAAAGTCCCACTGTTTAGTGAACAAACCCGTTTATTTTTTTGTTTTTTGGGTTTTTTTTTTTGTATGTTTCCAAATCTTTTATTTACTGTCTCTTTGCATCTATGGTAGAATACATTACATGGAATCCTTAACAAGAGACAATACAACCAATATAACCTAACCTTTATGAAGTTAAAACATAAAATATGACATGAATTTTTAAATAACATTTTTACCAAGGTACTACAGTTAAGCAACGGAGACCGCCTGGACGTTTCCGAAAACCTGAAAATTGTCTTTGAAACAACTGATTTGGAACTTGCATCACCCGCAACACTGACAAAAGCTGTAAGAAAACAAATACAATCATGTAACACCCTGGTTCCTTTCTTTCTACAATAACTCACTGTAGAATCGCAGTTACATTTTATTTGCAAAAGAACAGCATTTATGATTTTATATATTTTCTTTAAATATAAAGTTTTTAAGTATGATGTTTTTATTATTTTTATTTTTCTACTGTCCTGTTTTTTTGTTGTTGTTGTTTTTTTTAATCCAAGAACTGCTTAACTAACCTTTAGATCTACACAACATGAAAATGGCAACCATCTAAACAACCTCACACCATATACAATGAATCACCAGAATAATGTTGCTATGCAGAAAGAACATTGTAATATCTTGTTTTATTTATCTATCAATGGGTCAAACTATGCTGTGTATTATAGTTTTCTAGTATATTTATTCAGTTTCTTAAAGGGTCACTACAGTCACCAAAACAACTACAGCTTAATGTAGTTGTTCTGATGAGTATAGTCAGTCCTGCTAGCATTTTGCTTTAAACAGAGAAAAGGCAGTGTTTACATTACAGCTGAGGATACCTCCAGTGGCCACTCCTCAGAAGGTCACTAAAGATGCTTCCTGGGGCAGTGCTGCACAGTGTACAGCACTGATATTTAGCATCTCCACGCTCTGCATGGAGATGCTAAATATTCCCCATAGAGATGCATTGATTTAACCCCTTAAGGACACAACTTCTAAAATAAAAAGGAATCATGATGGAATATTTCCGTCATGTATCCTTAAGGGGTTAATACATCACTATGAGGAGATGCTGATTAGCCTGGGTTGTGTTTGTCTCCACCCCCTGTTCCACATTCTTGGCTGACAATATCAGAGTTGATCATCTCAGCCAAGTCAATGCTTTCCTATGGGAAATCATTTTGATTGGCTGAGATCTTCAAGTCTGGTGAAATAAGATGAGTTTGTATCCTATTTATGGGGGACAAAGGGGGGCAGGGGGACTAAATAGTGTTTTTAATACTATAGGGTCAGGAATACACTGAGTTGCACAAAATTAAGATAACTGAAATAATTGGGTAAAACCAATGGGTTTATTTACCAATGGGTAAATAAATGTAGTTTATTTAAAGAAAATAACTGTGGTAGTGCTCTGACAGTGCACAAATAACCATTTAAACCAATAGAATATTCCAACTCCTTGCAAACAGTTTGAACTTTTGGTTTGCATGAATGTTCTGTACAGGAGCGCTGTCCCCCTCCCTCCCCCCCATGCTGCACCTGCCTACACGCTCTATAGAGAGCCTCAGGCGGCTACAGCAGTGCCCGGGCTGGTGCAACCATGAGGGAGCACCGGCCCAGGGGTGCAAGATATGAGGGTCAGAAGGAGGGAGGCGCACAGTGCTCCCTCCTGCTAGTCCTTCAGTGTAGCGTGGCCGAACTCCGGTCCGCGGTCCACTGAGTTAGCATTTCCTGTCAGTCCGGTCGGGTACAGGAAACAGAAACTCATGTACAGCGGACCTGACAGGAGCTCGGTCAGGCTACACAGGGTAGGAGATGGAGGGTGAGACCAATGAGGGAGGGGGGTGGGGGAGAGAACACAATGGGAGGGTGAGCGGGGGGTGTGGAGAAGAGACCTCTATGGGAGGGAGGGGGGTGTAAGGAGAGACCACTAAAGGAGGGGGGGTGAGGAGAGAAAACTAACGAGAGAAGGGGGTGGAGAAGAGACCAGTACGGGGAGGTCGGAGAGGAGAGAACACTAAGTTTGGGGGGTAGGAGAGACAATGAGGGGGAGAGGAGAGACCACTAGGGTAGGAGGGGGCGGAGAGGAGAGGCCACTAATGGAAAGGGGGAGGAGGTAAGAGACCACTAATGGAAAGGGGGGGAAGAGAGACACTAGGGGGAGGCAGAAGAGAGCAGAGACAACTAAGGGGGAGGGGGAGAGGAGAGTTCACTAATGGAAACGGGGGGAGAAGAGGAGGGTACACTAAGGGATCAGGGGAGGACAGTAGAGACCACGGAGGGGGAGGGTAGGAGAGAGCACTAGGAGACAGGAGGGGAGAGCACTATGGAAAAGGGGGCGGGGAGATCACTAAGGGACAGTGGGGCACTGGAGAGATCTAAGGAGGGAGAGGAGTAAGGTTCAAGAGAGGAGAGATGCTAAGGAAGGGGGGAAAGAGAAGCACAAAGGGGCTGGTAGGACTCTGCCCCTATCCTACCACACAAACTCTCTCTTTCACACTACACACACAATGCTTCCCTATACATACACAGAAACACACAATGCATCCCTACACACACAGAAACACACCATGCTTCCTTACATTCAGAGAAGCATACAATGCATCAATTACACACAAAGACAATGCATCCCTTGCACACATACGCAGAGACACACAATGCATCCCTTAAACACACACACACACACACACAGCTTCTCTTACACACAAAAAAGCACAATGCATTTCTTACACACACACCCAAAGCACCCCTTACAGACACACACGCTGCATCCCTTACATACACAGGAACACACCTTGCATCCCTTACACAGACAAACACAGATTCACACAATGTATCCCTTTAACACAACCAGAAACACACAATACATCCCTTACACACAAACACACACTGCTTTCTGTCCCTTACACAAAAACACCCTGCATCCACTACACACACACACTGCATCACCTACACAAAATGGTATCCCTATAAAATACATTCCATAAGCACACACTTTAGATCCTCTACACTAACACATAACACATCCTCTACACACTCCACCCCCTGTGAGCGAATTCATGGGCGGAACATGTAGGTGGACTTATGGGCATACTCACCATCAGGCCCTGGGGGCCCAGACCTTGAGCTGTGCAAGGGGCCCAAAAAAGTGGAGCTGCTTCACGTTCCCCCAGAACATTGACTTTTGTGACCACAGTTACAAACAGCCGCCAGAGAGCCTATTCTACACCAGACCAGTGGAGCCAGATTGCAGTCAGAGCCCATCATCATCCTCATCTGGTTGTAAGTAGGCAATCTAGTATATTATTAAGGGCACTTATCTCTAATTTACCTCACATTAAAGGGACACTATAGTCCCCAGAACCACTGTAGCTTAATGTAGTGGTTCTGGTGTCTATAGTCTGTCTCTGCAGGCTTTTTTTAATGTAAACACACTGTGTGCAGCACTGGCATTAGTTCATATGGGTGGGGCATTGTGATGTCACGTGGGGGGGGGGATTTTTATTTTGCCCAGGGCGGCAAAAATCCTTGCACCAGGCCTGTCTGTACATGTAGTAAGTTGACTATATCCTAACACAGAAGATAGCATAAAATATGTAATACATGATTAGTACCCATGTTATGTTGTAATCCATGACTGAATGCACGTGGAGTGTGAAGACAACTCCCGCATCTATTTTGTTCACTACTCGATTATGCCCCTAAAATAAATTTTCACTTTAAATGCTTTCCTGGTCTATTTCGATCTGGTTAAAGTGGACCTTTTACACAAGACTGTACTGTACATTATAAGACTTACACAGGCCTTGAAATAGTTGTTTTCTAATGTTTTTTTAATGCTTTTGCAGTATTTTTAAAATGTTTATAATATCACAATCACAATATGATTATTTTTAGGGTTTGTGTGATTACATGTGCAGAAATTTGTGCTGATCAGTAGCTGAGTTTTTTTCCTTTTTCATGGTGAGCTCCATGACTGTTCACATCTGTCATATAAACTCACAAACTGCATAAACGTATCAGGCTGAAATGTGTTAATGTGTCATTTAAACACATTTCTGTGACTAATATATTGTCAATTAAAAAACAGGGAATATTGTATATGGAAAGTGATGTACTTGGCTGGGGACCCATTTCTAAAATTTGGCTGGAAGGAAGGAACCAACAAGAAAAAGCTGTAAGTGGAATGGTTCCATGAAAAGCAAACATTTTACAGACTGTGATTGTTGACTTTCATTATTATGTCAGTATTATTGTAGTAGAAAAAGTTAAAAGGTGGGCTACAAAATTAATAAAAGGAATGGAAGATTTTAGTTATGAAGAAAGATTAACACATTTAAATCTGTTTCATTAGAAAATGGCTCCTCAGAGGGGATATGATAACATTATACAAATATATGTTAGGCCAATTTAAACCATTGTCTGGAAATCTATTCATAAACAGGACTATACATAGGAAACAAGGTCAAGCATGTAGACTGAAAGAAAGGAGATTTAACCTAAGGCAAAGGAAAGTTGTTGTTTTTTTACAATAAGAACAATAAGGATGTGGAATTATCTGTCAGAGGTGATTATATCAGAATCTATACAGATGTTTAAACAGCAACTGGATGCATACTTGCAAAAACAGGGGTCAGATTTAGATACCCTTTTATTGTTGGCCTAGAGTTCCCTATAATATTGATAGAGAAAATACACATAGAAATTACATAATTAGTGACAGTACCACTTTAATTTACCATACTTGGAGTTAATTATACAGCACACTATAGGTTTATTATTGCAGGGTTCTAATGGAGTGGGTGCAGTTTTAATGCTGTATATTTAAGGTTAATGCTGCAAGTGCAGGTTTAACCCCTTAAGGACCAAACTTCTGGAATAAAAGGGAATCATGACATGTCACACATGTCATGTGTCCTTAAGGGGTTAAAGGAAGGTGGCATGGCGTGAGATTTGTTGTCATAATGTAATTGTTAGAACTTGCTATCGTTGGACTTAGACTGCAGTATAGGGTGTGGTTTGAGGAGGTGCTGAAGTCAATATATGTAAAGGGGCCATAAAATGTACCCCAGGGATTAAGCTACATGTATGCTGTGCTAATTCTAATTAGATCTACAAACAGATGAAACATACCGGTATATAGTTTAGGTCATTTCCATTCCCAATTCAGAATATAACAAAACGTGTAATTAAATAACCTTAGTTTGTACTAGTGGAAATGATTAAATCATGCCAGAAACCTGTGTAATATTTGTAGTTTTTAATCAATACTGTTCTCAGTGCTTCTGTAAAGTTTTGATAATGAAAGATAAAAAGTTAGATATGCTTTATTGAGCAATAATGTCTATTCTTATGAGGAGAGGGAAATAATTGACATCTGATGAGTTGTGTATATTTTTAGGTTCTTTCAAAAGCCTTCTACAAGACGTTGGATCCAATCTTCAATCTTATTCTACATGAAACCAAGTAATACATTTTTTTTTTTTTTTTTTTTATTAACTGAGTTTACATCGACCCAAATGTATATGATTATGTGTAGCAGTGGCTGATAACAGAGCAGACACCACACCACAGTCCATGTCTTAAACTAAAACTAAGAATTTTATGTATACGTGTATATTTAAACTTGACAAATTGTATCTGAACCATAAATGCTTACTCCAAGCACCATGACCACTTCAGTGTGTACAAATACACAGTTTAACCACTCTGCTGCCAGAGGGGTAACTTCACCTACAGCCGCATTATTGGGGTGTCATCATCCAATTTGGAACTAGAGCCCAGGCTGGCTAATGTCAATTCTGTGCAACTTTCATTGCACAGAATGTAAGTCATTGGCTGAGAGCAATCAGCTTATGCTGTCAGCCAATAAATGATGAAGAAGCCGGAAGCTCATCACAAGACCACCAGAGAGCATTGGCACCTAGTGGCCCAGGTGAGGAGGCAAACTGTTTGCCCCATTACCGTAAAACTGGGCCAGGGTTCTCCTGCCATCATAACCACTATAGGCCAGCCACATCTAGAGGTGATCTAGCTGATTGTTAAGAAAGCTGACTTTGACTTTTAATACACAATGCAGATTATGTATAGATTTTTGAACATTATTCAGTCCATGAACTTCTTGTCCAATTAACGTGATTCCGTTTTATAGACCACTGGTCCCAGTCACGGAAGTTGGGTTATTCTGCACTTGCACAAACCTTTTGACAGTCATGTTGAATGAAAAAGCTCAGAGCATTGGAGGACAGCTTCACATTGAAAGACTCTTCATATTTTGCCTTATCTGGTCGGTAGGCGCACTCATTGAAACTACAGAAAGAAAGAAGTTTAGTGAGCTGCTGAAAGTCTATACATCTGTGTAAGTAAAGTGTGCCACATCAGAACAATAATTAGTATTTTGCATACATTTTAATTGAACAATAAAGCATTCTAATGTCATCTATCATTTTTCATTGTTGAATTTAAAATCGAAAAAAAAATTTATAGTTGGTAAAGGACAATCTGCTGAGTTTCTTACTGACCATTTTGAGCATTGCCAGGATACAAATTGGACATTTCAAACGCTAGTCAATATATGAACAATATGAATGCCATTTAAAATCTGGGTTTTCCTATTAACTTAGTTATAACTGTTAATAGCATTATTTTGTGTTTCGATGATTAGTGAATAATCTAGGTTGTACGTGTGACTCTATCAGTGAACATCTGCACTTTTCCCTCGCACAGTTTACCAGATGATGATCAAGGGATTTCTGTTTTTGACTACTACCTTGATGAGTCTGGAGAGTGGGACACTTGGCAGTCACGATTGCCAGAAATGACTTACATTGGCAGTACAGATATTATGGGAGAGGTGTTTATTGAGACAGAAGACACGGTGAGTCAGACATACATAACAAAACAAAAGATGAAAAATGTTGATTCAGGCATGGAGATAAAGACACATTTCCTACTTTAAAATATTGTCTTAGCGCATCATATTTTGTTTTCTCATGCTATAGTATTTACAAATGCCTTGTATATGCATGGCAACATGTATCATGGGAGAATGATGACATTGAAGTGTTACATACATGTCTGCATGCACCCACTGACAGAGAGAAAAGGAAGCAGGCTATTACTGGTAGGATGGATCATTCGAGATTAAAGCATCATCAGTCATAGTCAGACTAAATGTAGAGAGAGTAGGAGAACAGTCGATTCCCTTCTCTTTCCCTTGAGTGAACCAAGTTATCATGTACGTGTTGAGGGAGAAATATACTAATGACAATCTCTGTGAAAAGGTAAATGGAAATGGTAAATGCTGAGGCTGCATTCTCGGTCTTTTAAAAAATCCAATCTTTATTTATGCAATTAAAATTCAATGTTTCAGTCCTCTCAGGGACTTTCTTCAGGAATTTATGGAATAGAAATAGGAAATAGAACTCACCCTAGCTGAACCGGGTGATCACCAGCGTCTCCCCAATATATATATATATATTCGAGTCTATGTATTTTTATTGAGGTTTTATGCCATATGCATTGTGAATACATCTTGAAATTGAATTCGTTCGTGCATTGTTTTCTTTTGATAGATGATAGTTCGCACTTTCTTAGAATATGCCAGTATTGGATGTCAGCATGTTCTACTAACTGGTCCCCCAGGGTGTGGGAAGACTGCATTAATGAATGATTTTATCTCAACACAAGGTACCGTATGTCATTGGTTTAGATAAAAAATTATTTATTTTATTGTTTATATGAAATGGATTTGGGACTATTTAAAACTAATGGTAGGCAGTAAATACCACTCTTGTTCCAGGTTAGACATTCCCTATAGCCAATTCGCACAGTTTCTTATTGCAAGTTTTACCATGATTCCCAGTACAGTAGAAAGGAAATATACAATTCTCATCTATGTATTTCCAAAAGATTGTTTACCTCTGGTAATAAAACAATAAAAAATATTTTCTGACATGACATGACTTGTTATTTACTTGTATTCTATTCTCCCATTTTTCTTGTTAGAAAAAAACGGGTTGTAGTTTTATTTTTGTATCATCTTGTCTGGTTTATAACATGATTAAATTGGCAATATTATTTTGTTTTGTTTTTATTTTAATATTCTTCTTCAGGGTACCTTCTTTTCAAACCATAGAGATGGATGTTTTTTGAGCTAGTCATAATATTGTGGGATCGTTTGTATGTGCCAAATTATTCGGGAACTATATTGGCTCGTGTGTGTGTGTGTGTGTGTGTATTGATAAACCACTTGACCTTGAAATTTGTCGTTTATTATGAATGTGATATTATGTTATAATGCGAATGCAGAACTCCTCCAAGCATTATTTTTATAGTATATACTTCACTGTTACCAACTCTCTCTATCCTTTTGCTACATACATTATTTCTCACAAAAGGTTAAACTCATTTTGTATTTGTAGACAGAGCACGCTCATTACTGAAAAGAATGGTGTTTTCAGGATCTTCGAAAGCAGAAGAAGTCCAAGAACTATTAGAGCAAAATATAGTCCACAGACAAGGTAAAAATGTATTGATCTGTATGGTCAATAACTCCCTATGACAAGTTGGATTTTCGAAATCTGGATTTACTCTAGTGGCTATGTGCAGTCACAGGAAATGGTTCCAAATTGTATTTCTAGATAAACTAATAATGAAGATTTTAATTGACTATTTTTTTCATAAAATCTTTTTCAGGTTTCATCTATGGTGCAAAAGATGGAAAAACACTTAATTTATTTATTGATGACCTGAACCTTCCTACACCGGATAAGAATGGGGTGCAGCGCTGTAATGAGGTAAAATCCACTGATTTCAAATACAGACACAGGTTGCATAGAAAGCCATATAGAAAAATGGAGCCTAATGAAATACCATGGGAACTAATGAATTGCCCTAATTACTCCTTTAGCACTTGGATACAAACGTTAAACCCCATAACTTCTCTAAGCTTGTATCCTTTTAGCACTAAACACCCTATTATTATTATTATTATTATTATTATTATTGCCATTTATATAGCGCCAACAGATTCCGTAGCGCTTTACAGTATTATGAGAGGGGGGTTTAACAATAGGTTGAAGAGGACCCTGCTCAATCTATCTTTTGGGCAGCCTATGTCAAGGTTGCCCAAAAGATAGATGCCAAAAAGGTTGTAGAACTACAACTCCCATGATACTTTGCATGCCTTTAGAATACCTTTAGAATGGCAAGCTGTAATTTTAAAACATCTGGAGGTCTACCTTTTGTGCACCCCTGCTCTACGTAAACTAACTGTTACGTTAATCTTAAGGACATGCATCACAGTGAGACAACTGTCTAATTTAAAAGCATTAACATTTAATGAGGCAGAATCTACAGACTGAAACAAAAAGATAATTTTATATATATATATATATATATATATATATATATATATATATATATATATATATATATATGTATATATATATATATAAACATGTTTTTTCTTCATATTTACCTGCTTCTTTTTTCTTATGCATTCCACACCAACTCTAAGGGGAGCATTGATCTAACTAATTAGTTTCCCATCTGGAAATGTGTGTTGGGCCTATTTCAGTGTGATCAGTGTGATTCATGTAACTCAGAATCAGGTCTCAGTTTGCTCTTTCCTGCTGCTGCAGAATGATCCCCTGTTTCTGTCACTAGTGGAATGGGTGAGATGGGTGGGTAAGAGGGGGGCTGAAGAAACTCCCTTAGCTTAAAGGATGTGCCCAACAATGCAATCTGACAAAGTTTATAGTAAGTTTAAAATTGTTTGTTATATACTTTACAAAGTTTTTCTGTATTTTGGTGTGTATACCCCTTAAGGACCAAACTTTTGGAATAAAAGGGAATCATGACATGTCACACATGTCATGTGTCCTTAAGGGGTTAAAGGAACACTATAGTCACCTAAACAACTTTAGCTTAATAAAGCAGTTTTTGTGTATATATCATTCCCCTGCAATTTCACTGCTCAATTCACTGTCATTTAGGAGTTAAATCACTTTGTTTCTGTTTATGCAGCCCTAGCCACACCTCCCCTGGCTATGATTGACAGAGCCTGCATGAAAAAAAAAAACTGGTTTCACTTTCAAACAGATGTAATTTACATTAAATAATTGTATCTCAATCTCTAAATTGAACTTTAATCACATACAGGAGGCTCTTGCAGGGTCTAGCAAGCTATTAACATAGCAAGGGATAAGAAAATCTTAATTAAACAGAACTTGCAATAAAGGAAGGATAAACTTTAGATGACTCTTTACAGGAAGTGTTTAGGAAGGCTGTGCAAGTCACATGCAGGGAGGTACGACTAGGGTTCATAAACAAAGTGGTTTAACTCCCAAATGGCAGAGAATTGAGCAGTGAGACTGCAGGGGCATGAACTGTACACCAAAACTGCTTCATTAAGCTAAAGTTGTTCTGGTGGCTATAGTGCCCCTTTAAAAGTGTTTGCTTTCTGGTTTAAAAAAACAATTGTCAAGTGACAATTGTCCCTTTAAACCCCCTTTACCCTACCTACTCTCACCACTTTCTGTAACCTTGCACACGTTTTCAGAATGTTGTTCCCACAGGTACCTAACATGTAAAATCCTACCCTGTCGAAGGGGTGTGATATGATAAGAGTGTGGTTTATAAAACATATGGAAGTCAGAATTTAGGTAAATGAATACAAAAACAGATTAGGCCCAAATAGTTATCATGTTATGAACTTGATTCAATATTTTTATAGCTGCTAAGAATGCTTCTGGATGAAAAGGTTCTTGTGACACTGAATAAACCTTTCGAATGGCGATCACTGGAGGGACTCCTAATAAAGGCAATAATGAGCTTTCCAAAGTATACCAACAAAGCAGAGAGGACATTTTCCCAGAGGCTCCTGGTGAGTTTATAGGACAAAGCTTTTATAATGAATTCTGAGATTACACGAGATATATAAAATGTACCTGTTTTATGTGACCGTTAAAATGTGAGAGGCATGCTATTAAAATAAATATCTAAGATACAATATGCACAATATGCATTATTTAGTTTTTAAAAATTCCCCTTTATAACTGCTAAAAGTCCTAATTGTTATTAGCTGCAGAACATACTTCTGCAGCTAACCTGATTTGCCCCCTTTTCTCCCCAACAAGAACGTCTTTGTTTGTGCTGTGCGGATCCCAGTCATATACTTCTCATAGAGACAAAGACACAGGGAACGTTAATAGAACTCATTGTGAACACTCACAAAATAATAAATACTCACAATAACATTGTGGTGTAAAGGATTTTTTAAAAAAAGGTGCTTCTCTAAAACTGTCCAGATGAGGTTGCAGGTTTGAAAGAATAATCATATTATTTTACACAAGAGACTGCTGGCAAGAGACAAAGCTTTACAGCAGCATTAGTGGACAATTAACAGAGCTGTGAATCTGCTGATAAGATTCCTCACAATTCATAAAGTAAACATACTTGACACTGAACACAAGATATACCGTAGTCAAAATTGATCTATCTTTCAGGAAGTGTGTAAGGAGACTGAGCAATTGATAGCCAGGGGAGGTGTAGCTAGCATTGCAGAAATATACTTATTAACTCCTAAGCAGGAGAGAATCGATATACTCTGTTCACTACCTCAAGAGGTACAGATCTTAAATCCCAAAAACCCACATTAACACATGTTAGGCTAATTTTAATTTGAGTTCCGTTTTGATAAAGAGCCAACTTGTTACACTTCTTAAACTGGACTTTTACAGTCTCAAATTTTGCAAATGAAATATATGTTTTATTAATATGTTTTAGCAAATATTGTTTATCAACAGTTATATTGTCACATTACCTAAATATCTAACATTTTACACCTATCTCTTCAGCGGCATTTTGCCATATTCCCTCTTCCAGATTTAGAAGGCTCGAAGCTCCAGAAAGTGATTTTTTCTGTTCTGGAAGTAAGTAACATTTGCATAAAATATATATATAATGTATCTGTCTGAGCTATAATTGATAAGATGACCTAAACAGAAATCATGCTTGATGTGTGTAATGAGGATAAAAGTATAACAAAATGGCATAACTGCTATCAAAAAGTATCGGAAAGTGGGAATTAAGATTGCTTTAACATTTTTGAGGGATTATCGTTAGCTGTTAACATATCGATAAATGTGAAATTATAGATTGTAGTATACATGTAAATAAAAATGAGTAATGTCTAATGTAAACAATGTATTTCTGAATAAATTACGGAGGTTAACTAACTTACTTTTGTTTAAGCAGGGATATCCAAGTCTGTGTCCATCACTTGGGCCTGTAGTTGAGCATACCCAGAATTAATACCCAGAGGAAGACTGGGTAGATGTAGATATTTATACATTCTCAATTTAAAACAGAGAAGCGGATTTCAACTGGCAAGTCACATACAGAGATCTCAATATTTAAAAAATAATGAAATTTAAATGTTTTTGAGACAAATTAATTTAGGTTATGTCATGGAAGGAGAGGATCTCAATAATCCCCATCTGTCCTAGTTACATATTTTCTTATAATGGTTTACATGTTAACAGTAAGTGAATTGTAGTGTGTGCTATTCTTTGCAGGCAAACATGGGTGAGAAAGATGGACTTCCCTTACAAGAAGAGTTGCATTTGTCTCTAGCCATGGCTTCATGTCGCCTTTTAGAATCAATTAAGAAAATATTGGTTCCATCTTCAACAGCAGGACGGCAGCACTATCTGTTTTCTCTGAGAGACATCAGCAAGATATTCCAGGTCTATGTTGATAAATGACAAATGTGTATATATATATATATATATAGTATATCTAATATACAAAATAGGATAGGCGCTAGAGAATCAACTGTATGAACAGGCAGCAAACAGTGGATAGCCTCAACCCCTTACTGTAGAAAGAACATACAAAACACAAAGAAAAACAGATTGCGCCAAAGACTTATTATAAACAGTATTTGGTGCAACCAGTGTTTCTTTGTGTTTTATATATATTATATCTGCCTATCTAGACCTCAACCCTGTTTGTCATTTTCATAGGCCATATTTGTTTACATGATTGATTTAGAAAGATGCAGGTTACAATTCTATTGATGTAAGGACGTACAGAACACCATTACATTTCCATAAGTATGTGAGAGAGGTTTACTAGGTGGATAAATGTTTTTACATATTGAAGTGATAATGCTTAATTTATATTGTAAAGAGTTTTCATTGGTTTGAATATAATGCTGTATGGCAGCGGTTCCCAAAGTGTGGGTCGCGACCCACTGGTGGGTCGCAGGGCGATCCCCAGTGGGTTGCGCTGACCCACACATCCAGGGCCGCCGGGCAGTCAGGCATGCAGACTGACACCAGGAGGGAGCCCGGCAGCTTGCCCTGTATGCCGCCGGGCTCCCTCCAGTCAGTCTGCCAGCAGCTCCGGTCTGCAGCTCCGCCGGGTGCAGAGCTGCAGACCGTGTGATAGAAGTCTCGCGAGCTCCCAGAGCGTTACCATGGCAACACTCAGGGAGCTTGCGAGACTTTTATTACACTGTCTGCAGCTCAGCACCCGGCGGAGCTGCAGACCGGAGAGGTAACCCACCGGACCACCAGGGAGACACTGGACCACCAGGGATGTTTAAAGAAGGTAGGGCACAGAGCCCAAACAATGCCCCCCCACCCCAATGTAACCCCTTCTCTGTCTACCCCCCACCCACTGTAACCCCTTCTCTGCCCCCTCCTCCCCCTGTAACCCCTTCTCTGTCTGCCCCCCACCCCCACCCACTGTAACCCCTTCTCTGCCCCCTCCTCCCCCTGTAACCCCTTCTCTGTCTGCCCCCCTCCCCCGTAACCCCTTCTCTGTCTGCCCCCCTCCCCCCCAATGTAACCCCTTCGCTGCCTGCCCTCCCCCCCAATGTAACCCCTTCTCTGTCTGCCCCCCTGTAACCCCTTCTCTGCCTGCCCCCCTCCCCCCAATGTAACCCCTTCTCTGTCTGCCCCCCTCCCCCCCAATGTAACCCCTTCTCTTTCTGCCCCCCTCCCCCCAATGTAACCCCTTCTCTGTCTGCCCCCTGTAACCCCTTCTCTGCCTGCCCTCCCCCCCACTGTAACCCCTTCTCTGTCTGACCCCCTCCCCCCAATGTAACCCCTTCTCTGCCTGCCCCCCTCCCCCCCAATGTAACCCCTTCTCTGCCTGCCCCCCTCCCCCCCAATGTAACCCCTTCTCTGCCTGCCCCCCTCCCCCCCAATGTAACCCCTTCTCTGTCTGCCCCCCTCCCCCCCAATGTAACCCCTTCTCTTTCTGCCCCCCTCCCCCCCATGTAACCCCTTCTCTGTCTGCCCCCCTGTAACCCCTTCTCTGCCTGCCCTCCTCCCCCCCACTGTAACCCCTTCTCTGTCTGACCCCCTCCACCCAATGTAACCCCTTCTCTTTCTGCCCCCCTCCCCCTGTAACCCCTTCTCTGCCTGCCCCCCTCCCCCCAATGTAACCCCTTCTCTGCCAGCCCTCCTCCCCCCCCACTGTAACCCCTTCTCTGTCTGACCCCCTCCCCCCAATGTAACCCCTTCTCTGCCTGCCCTCCTCCCCCCCACTGTAACCCCTTCTCTGCCTGCCCTCCTCCCCCCCACTGTAACCCCTTCTCTGCCTGCCCTCCTCCCCCCACTGTAACCCCTTCTCTGCCTGCCCCCTCCCCCACTGTAACCCCTTCTCTGCCTGCCCTCCCCCCTGTAACCCCTTCTCTGCCTACCCCCCACTGTAACCCCTTCTCTGCCTGCCCTCCCCCTGTAACCCCTTCTCTGCCTACCCCCCCACTCTAACCCCTTCTCTGCCTACCCTCCCCACTGTAACCCCTTCTCTGCCTACCCCTCCACTGTAACCCCTTCTCTGCCTACCCCTCCACTGTAACCCCTTCTCTGCCTACCCCCCACTGTAACCCCTTCTCTGCCTGCCCTCCCCCCTGTAACCCCTTCTCTGCCTACCCCCCCACTCTAACCCCTTCTCTGCCTACCCTCCCCACTGTAACCCCTTCTCTGCCTACCCCTCCACTGTAACCCCTTCTCTGCCTACCCTACCCACTGTAACCCCTTCTCTCCCTGCCCCCTCCCCCACTGTAACCCATTCTCTGCCTCCCCCCACTGTAACCCCTTCTCTGCCTACCCCCCCCACTGTAACCCCTTCTCTCCCTGCCCCTCTCCCCACACTGTAACCTTTTCTCCCCCTGCCCCCCCACTGTCGCCTTTTCTCCCTCTGCCCCCCCCACACTGTAACCCTTTCTCCCCCTGTCCACCCACTGTAACCCTTTCTCACACTGCCCCCCACACTGTTACCAGTACACACACTCCCTCCCACACTGTCACCCTCACCTCCTGTCTCTGCGTGTCCTTTTGTGTCAGTGTGTGTGTGTATTTGTGTGTCTGTGTGTATCTGTGTACATGAGTGTCTGTGTATCTGTGTGTGGGAAACTAAGTGTCATTGTGTGTATCGCTGTGTCAATGTGTGTATTTGTGTGTCTGTGTGTGTGTGTATACACTGCACACATACTCCATACAAAAACCATGCTTACATTGAAACACACATTGTGTATATGTATATTTTACAAACACAATATACACACACTGCATCCACTACACACACACACACACACACACTGCAATCAAACGCAAACATTACATACAAATACACCCCTGCATTAAAACACTAAAATGATCTACAAACACCCCTTCATTCAAACACCAACACTACACACAAAAAGCACACCTGCATTTAAAGTCCTACACTACATATACAAACACCCCTGCATTCAGATGCAAACATTACAAACAAGTACACCACTACATTCCAATAGCAACAGTACATACAAATACACTCATACATGCACACATATACTTAATACAAAAACATGCTTACATTCAAACACTGCTCACAAATATAACCCTGCAATGATGTGCAAATGGTAGATCTCCATCTGGCATATTATTGTTGAAGTTCTCCGACAGATGGAGATCTACCTTTTGGCCACACTTTCACTAGATGGGGGCCCAGAAAACATACTTGCACCACGGTCCTCTCTACATTAGTTCCACCACTAGGATAATCAACGTGAGGTGCCTGGATGAAAGAGCAGGACAACAAAATTTCTGATTCTGAGTTTGTGAGTAAGCAGTTGTATGTCTCTAAAACTGATTGCCATGATGTGTAAAGTTTCTGCCTCTAAAACTGCCATGATATATCAAAATTATGCCTCTAAAACTGCCATGTTATGCCAATTTTATGCATCTAAAGCTGATTGCCATGGTGTGCCAATTTTATGCATCTGACTGTTTGCAATGGTGTGCCAATTGAATGCTTCTGAAACTGATTGCCATGATGTGCCACGGTTATGCATCTAAAAGTGATTGCCATGATATGCCAGGTTTATGCATCTAAAGCTGATTGCCATGGTGTGCCAAGTTTATGTATTTAAAGCTGTCATGATGTTCCAATTGTATGCCTCTAAAACTGATTGCCATGATGTACCAATTTTAGGCATCTAAAACTGATTGCAATGGTATGCCAATTGTATGCATCTAAAGCGGATTGCCATGGTGTGCCAATTGTATGCATCTAAAGCGGATTTCCACGGTGTGCCAATTGTATGCTTCTGAAGCTGATTTCCATGATGTGCCAAGTTTATGCATCTAAAAGTGATTGCCATGATATGCCAAGTTTATGCATCTAAAGCTGATTGCCATGGTGTGCCAAGTTTATGTATTTGAAGCTGTCATGATGTTCCAATTGTATGCCTCTATAACTGATTGCCATGATGTACCACTTTTATGCATCTAAAAGTGATTGCAATGGTATGCCAATTGTATGCTTCTGAAGCTGATTGCCATGATGTGCCAAGTTTATGCATCTAAAAGTGATTGCCATGATATGCCAAGTTTATGCATCTAAAAGTGATTGCCATGATATGCCAAGTTTATGCATCTAAAAGTGATTGCCATGATATGCCAAGTGTATGCATCTAAAGCTGATTGCCATGGTGTGCCAATGGTATGCATCTGACTGTTTTCCATGGTGTGCCAATTGAATGCTTCTGAAGCTGATTGCCATGATGTGCCAAGTTTATGCATCTAAAAGTGATTGCCATGATATGCCAATTTTATGCATCTAAAGCTGATTGCCATGGTGTGCCAATTGAATGCTTCTGAAGCTGATTGCCATGGTGTGCCAAGTTTATGTATTTAAAGCTGTCATGATGTTCCAATTGTATGCCTCTAAAACTGATTGCAATGATGTACCAATTTTATGCATCTAAAACTGATTGCAATGGTATGCCAATTGTATGCATCTTAAGCGGATTGCCATGGTGTGCCAATTGTATGCATCTAAAGCGGATTGCCATGGTGTGCCAATTGTATGCATCTAAAGCTGATTGCCATGGTGTGCCAATTGTATGCATCTGAAGCTGATTGCCATGATGTACCAAGTTTATGCATCTAAAAGTGATTGCCATGATATGCCAATTTTATGCATCTAAAGCGGATTTCCACGGTGTGCCAATTGTATGCATCTAAAGCAGATTGCTATAGTTTGCCAATTGTATGCCTCTAAAGCGGTTTGCCATGGTGTGCCAATTGTATGCATCTAAAGCGGATTGCTATAGTTTGCCAATTGTATGCCTCTAAAGCGGTTTGCCATGGTGTGCCAATTGTATGCCTCTAAAGCGGTTTGCCATGGTGTTCACTTTTTAAAATACACATTAAAAGCAAGTGGGTCTCGAAAAATTACCATTTTGAAAAGTGGGTCTCGGCCCATAAAAGTTTGGGAAGCCCTGCTGTATGGAATAGCAAACTGAACTCTCTTATTTATGCATTTGGTTGTATATAATGTAATTATTAACACAGTAACTTTCTTTTATTTTCATTCAATGGCTTGTTGTCACATACATTTAGCCTAATTCCTGAAAACCAATTGCTTACAGTTTTATTGAAAGTCATCAAAAGAAATTGGGGTATTCCATTAGTAACTTGTTGCAAGACTGGAAAAGCTTACACATTTTTACAAAAAAGAATAAGCATTTTTCTAAAGATCTACACTTTATTTGCAGTCTCTCCGCAAGATGTCTAACGAAGATCGAGAAGACCGCAGTACTGTTTTTGCATACTGGCTGCATGAAATCAATTGCATTATTAAGAATAAGATCTGCCGCCGCACTGACCTGAACTGGTTTAACTCTGCATTAAAAGATACAACAAAAGAGGTATGTGCTTAGCTACATTACAGTATAACACTTCAGAGATGTATCAAACTGTCTTAATAGTGGTGCAATGTTCTATCTAAAAGTTAGGTTTCAGGTACATTATGTTGATGATAGTTCCACTCTTACAACTTTGCACTTTACATAAATTACATTTTGAAAAATCTCCACCTTTGTTGCCTTAAATTTACAAATATAGCTCTTTTGTAAGGGTAATTAAAGTGCTAGCCCCATAACCAGATTTTTGTGGCCCATAGCATAACTGAGACCACCTCTGATTGCTCTGCTAATAAATTAGGTTCTGTCTGACCCCTGTGGGAAAGACAGAGTCCACTAGGGATGGACATGGAGGCAGGTTGCTACTGCATAATATTTCAAATTAGGCTCTGTTTTTCCTAAAATACCATGATCGAAATTGCCAGTGAGGAAACATGGTGTATGCTGGTCAGTCACACGGCAGAATTAAAGGGAAGGAGGAAGAGGGGGAGAGGTCAAGTGATTAAGGCTCTGCTTCCCTGCTGTGCAGCACTTTTTCCAGGATATGTCATAGTACTGAGTCTGCCCTAAGTCTAAGGTGAAAAAAATAATAATTTGGGTTTTGTAGGCATTTTTATCATGATATGTTGAATTCATGAGGGGAAATGTTAGAATAAGAGGTACTGTGAATAAGATCAGTATTTAATAAGGAGAGGACAGTGAATAAGATGGTGGATTAAGACTAGACTAGGGCTGATGAATATGATGGGGGTCCTTGGAGAATGAGGAAGGGCTTGCTAATGTGGGAACTGGTTAATAAGATTGGAGTTTGATAGGGGGTGATTAATAAAATAGGATGCTGATGACCAAGATTGGGGATTGATAATGGGGGACAGTGCTGAATAGGATGGGGGTGCTGTGAAATGGAGTTTATATATCAGCAATACAGCAGTGACCTCACAACTTAGTTTAAAGAGGAACAAGGAAACACAAATATTATTGGTTAGTTTATGAGAGAATTACAGAGCTACCCAATCTATGTGGATGGCCATGTGTTTGTTTGGAAGTACATATCTGTGTGAAATTATTTTACATTTTATGAATTTTAACAAATCTAATACCAGATCTATGCTGAATGATGCCCATTTCCAGGGTGTTGTTAAGTTCTCCACTGCTAACTCACTTATGGCAAGCATATCTCACATGACACAGAGCAAACACTGTCAGGCATCTGGCAGCAAGCACTGACTAGTCCAGTTTTAATTTTTTAAAATGTTTAGATTTGGAATTTTTACAGGCAGCCCCCATAGTAGAAGAAAATGTGATGAGTGGCTATACGTGATTCAGAAGTGGAGTGCAATACTCACCTCTGTGGCAAAACTATTGACAGTCCAACAGCCACACTGGTGCCCACAAGCCTGGGGGGCCATAGGGTGTCTCTCACACTTAGGGAAACCCAAAGTGTAAATCTGACCAGAGAATTGGTTGGGCACTGCAGTTAGATTGGCAGTGCTTTGAGGAAGCGTGTTCAGGTCACCTTCTCCCAACCCAACTTACAGAGAGCCATGCAGGGTGGGCTATAATGACCCAAAGAGAGAGGAAGAAAAGAGGCTGGACCAGCCTCAGACTCCCATCAGCCTCAGCCAGCAGCCAGATCCCACAGGACTCCAGGGATGTTATCCCCCTGCACCCAAAATGTATGGAAACAGTAGGGTGGCTACACATGTGTAAATAATTACTTGTATGTGTGTGAGTGTCAGTGTATGTATATGTATATGTGTATTTGTCAGTATGCATGAGTATCTGTTTGCAAATCCACAAAAGAATGCACACGTAAAAAGAAATTGGTCCCGACAAGAGGGCTCCAGGAGGGGAAGGCGAATTCCTAAAACACATAGGTAGACAAGAGAGGCTAGGCACACCACACACCAACTAGTTTCCTCAATAAGCAGTAGAGCTATCTGGTAGCTCTTCATGCTGTAAGTGTATCTGTTCCTTTATCTCCAGGCAATATCAAATATACTACACTATATACCTTTCCTGCTGTCTCCATCTGTCTCCATCTCACGTTACCTTCTTTCCTACACTTAGAATCCTTTCAAGGTGGTATTCCCGCCTTTACATGTGAATTTACTGCTCAGAAACTTACTAACATCTTAGTGACCATGGATGTAAAAGAGTTAAAGAACAGGTCACTGCAGTGCATAGAAAGTCTCAATTAACCCCCAAATGCAGCCGCATAGAGCTAACAGTTCTTTTAAGCATAAAGTAGAAACTTCAAGATAAAAAAAAGCAATGTCCTTCGGTTCACCTTTGTCAGTGCTCAATGTCTTTCCGACGCATGCATTACATAAAGAAATGGAAATGATCACATTCACGACTTTTTGATAAAAATTTAATGTGTTCGTTTTCAGACAGTTATATGAAAGACTAATTTTTTTACTTTTTATGAACGTAGTATTTTTCAGATATTGCAGAACCTTCACATCAAAAAATATTTATCACCTTTCCTTTGGAAATGAAGTTTTCTCATCAAACCATTACAGAGAAGAGAGCTGTCAAGGTAATATCCAATGCTGCCCTTGGTGTGCATGTTAATGACACCACCTGTATTGTAATATTGGCTGCAGTGTTATATGTGTTACCTCCTAGGTACAGCTGCAGTCAATCAGTCACCTGAATGATGTGAGAAGCTACCTGCAAACCGTACTGCAGCATTACAATGAAGAACTTGGACACCAGAAACTTAACATTGCGTTGTCAGAGAATGTTGTGATGGAGATAATACGCATACATAGAGTATTATCCAGTGAGCATGGGTAAGTAGCAGAGCAAGGGGTATAATAATCTGTCATTGTTCTTCTAACTTTCACTGCTAAATTTATTGCCATTTAGCAGTTAAATCACTATTTGTTTCTGTATATGCATCCTTAACCACACCTTTAAGTGTGCATGAAAACAAAATTGTTTAATTTTCAATCAGATGTAACTTGTTTTTTATCTCCTGCTCTGTAAATTAAACTTCAGTGACATACAGGAGGCTCTTGATGAGTCTTGCAAGCTATAAACCGAGCAGGGGATAAGAAAATTATAAATTATACATCATTTGCAATAACGGAAGTGTAAACATTAGATGACTACTACAGGAAGTGTTTAGGAAGGCTGTATAAGTCGCATGCAAGGAGGTGTGCCTAGGGCTGCATAAATAAAGTGATTTAACTCCTAAATGGCAGAGAATTGAACAATGAGACTGCAGGGGCGTGTTCTATACACCAAAACTGCTTCATTAAGCTAAAGTTGTTTTGGTGACTATAGTGTCCCTTTAAATATCTTTTTAGCCATGAAAATATATATCAATTAATTATCATTATTATTAGTATTAGTAAAAGTTGTATTTTTGGTTTTTAAATACATTTTTACATAAATTACCTTGATTTATTTTGCCAGACTTGTAATTTGTTCTTGTTGCATCCCTTTTTCAGAGTTCCCTATACCACAGCTTCTTCCTGCATTAGATCATATAGTACATAGCCCCAAAATATGTCATCTCACCGCTACCTCCTTACTTCACAGTAATATTATTATTATAATTCATATTCGTAACAACATATTCTGCAGCGCTTTACAATTATAGAAAGGGGAAGAGGAGAAATTGGCCTAGCATAATAAGTAATCAAATAAAAGCCTAGTTTTAATCTGTATTTAACCAATGCAAAATTCACATGGATTTATATGGTAGCATGGGCAACACAGAACATATATTAGTGCCAAGCCCCATGTAAGAGTAGTATAGATCTGTCTTACGAGATATAATGTTTGAAGAAATACTGTTCTGTTGCCAAAATCAATTTATTCTTTCTTCGATCAAAATCTGATTTTTGCATTTTGTTTTTGTGGTTCTTCAAAATGCATTAGATTTTAAATATTTTTTACTTATTCTTTATTCGTTTTGTGTTTTCGGAGCATTATGTAAGCAACAAACGGTCATAGACAGTACAGGCAGTAACAAAGTCACAATTGGTAACATGACTGTAAACATATTTTTTAACATATGTAAAAACTTTGTAGGTCAAGCTTTTTTAAAGGGTCTATGTAGAATCACGCATTTCATTTCCTGATCAAAATGTCAGGATGCTAAATCATTCCTGTGCAATTTGATTATTGGTTGAGATTAGTCATTGAAAGTTGATTCATATTGTCAGTAAACCATTGCTGATTTTCAGAAAGAAGGCCCATAAGGTAAATTTATATTTGTTTAACTAAAGGTAGCCTTTTTTTTTTTTTTTTTTTAAACAAATTAGTAAAGCAAAATATATACAGAATATTATGCATCATTTTTGTGTTGTAATAATAAAAGCATGACAGATCCTATTGACCTACTTCCTTTCCCCCCCACAATTGTTCCTTCGATCACACTGACATGGCATACATATTAGGTTGCATCATTTTGTGTAACGTTTGAAAAGCTTTTTACTGTGTTTCATTGCATTATAGGGGCAATGTTCTGTTGGTTGGATCAGTGGGCTCTCAGCTATCTACCCTGGTGAAGCTTGCTCTCTATGTGGCTGACGTACCCCTTCATCCTTTGGACACATCCGGGCACAACTATTTTATCAACAGTTTAAAGACAGCCATTCAGATCTCTGCTGTAGAAGGAAAACCAAAGGCCATCTTGCTAACCGTACATATAACATTTTTGCATTTTACTGTATCTTATGGTATAAAATTATGAATTACCTATTTTCAACTATTAAGCTGTTTATGTGAATAGAAAGTAATGTCTTATTTTACATTCACAGTTGGGATATCATCCAGCAGTGTTGTTATGTGAAGAGTTAATTGCAATTTTGATGATTAGTGTAATTATCCTTAGTTCAGCTGCTCTAGCGGCCCCTGTTTGAGCTAAACAATTCCTCGTTTTTTTTGTAGGAATTAGTGCGATCAGTTATTATAGCATTAATCGGTTGCCTGCTATGTTCAATCACACGATAATTGCAGTAATGATTAAACCCCTGATTATTACCTTGTTAGTCATATATTAGAAGAGCGTAGATCACGGAGGAAACAAAAGGCCATTGTTTTGTAAAATATATATATTTTTTATTTTATAATTTACTCTGTATTTCAGTATAAAAACGAATGCTAATGAAATGTTAACTAAGTGAATTCAAAAGACTTAGCAACATCCTCGCCTATTTTTTGCCCAATCCATTTGGTTGTGATGGCATTGTTTCTTTCCCTACCATCTGGAGTCTATCCAGTAACGTCTAATTCGGACCCAATTGGATACTGAACTGTTTGAACTGGGTGAAATAGGTGACTTTGGGAAAAGTGAGTCATTTGCTGTAACAGAGCACCTGTACTCTGACCATGCACCTCCACCCAATCCGCTTCCTAACCATTGCGGAGGAAGGCTGGAATACTCCAGCCCCAGTCGTCGAAGCTTGACTGGAGTCTCTCCGGAAATATTTCATCCAACCAGACTCTTCTTCCAAACAGGTATCGTCCCCTCTGCCTATTCAACTGCAGCTTTCCTTTCCGGGCAGGTATTATTCCCTCTGCCTATTCTTCTGCAGCTCTGCTTATAGTGATTGCTCCTGTCTTTATACAGACATTTGCAGTACTCAGGCCTAACTCTCTTGATTTACCTCTGGTCCAGAGGGATTGTGCAGCCAGCCAACAGGTTTGAAGACTGGGATGCCTAAAAATCCACACAGGACACACAGTTCCAAAAGGAACTAACATACAAAACTTTATTTTGAGCTAGTACTAGCCCTATGGGATTTAAACATGTGGTGACAAACATTTAGAATACAAATACATAGAACATTAGCAAATGAGCAATTAAAATGAATACATTAACTATATAAAACAAAGAACATTTCCAAACACAATAAAAAGCAATAATATATACATTTAATCCCATATTTGGTTACCCTCATTTTACAATTGTCCACACTTATTTCAGTGACTTCTGGTACCAGGTCCACAGCCTGTGAATAAGAGGCTGGCCTTCAAGCCTCTCAAAAAAGGCCATGGCATTAGAGCTTCTGTCACAGTGATTAAAGTATTTTTAGACATAGCTCTTTACAGTTGCCAAGTCACATGTTTATATACTGAAGTGGCCTGTGGACAAAAAGTCCAGAGGACACAATAAAGTCCCTGCAGGTTTGTATGACAAAATGTAAAACTACAATTTATTGAAGTATATTGAAAGGAACAAACATAAGTAACACACACACAAAAACACACCACATATAGTCCCATAAAAAGAGCTATTAAGCTCAGCAGCTGTAGTAGCTAAAATGACACAAAAGTGTGTTATACTCAATGCAGCCAAATAGCCCAGATGTGGTTTGCTACATACAGCAAGAAGGAGGCTTAGAGCCCTACACAAAAACAGTCAGAGGCACAGTCACAAACCAGTTAATGAATGCAGATATAGCATTTACAAAACAGACACGAGGGACACGACTACATAGACAAACGTAACATCTGTTTTGTATATGCTATATCTGTTTGCATTAAATGGTTTGTTGATTGTCTCACCGTAAAAAACATTTGCTTAATCGGTATTTAAAGGGAAATTTAATAAACTCAAGCAATCAGCAAGAACATTTCATAGTTGTTCTTTTAAAATAGCTTTACAGTCTATTAATTCTCTCACATAGTTATTTATTCAGTGAATTTCAAATCTAAGGTCAAAATAGTCAAATTGGGTACTAATAGTCAAATCAGATACTTTGGCCTTAAATTTGAAAGTAACTTCTTACTTTAGTTAATAACCCTGTGAAATTATATTTAGTGGGGAAAAAATTAATTATAGACTCTACTAGTGCATTTTCCCCCTAGTTTGCACATTAGGTGGTGCTATAGATTTGCTTTTCTAGACATTTACAAATCTAGTTATATGCAAGAAATCACTTACTAAAGCTGGTCCGAATGCAGTGATAATTCACAATGTTGCCCTGAGCAGGAAATTAAATCATGAATTTTATTTGTTGTTAATATAGATTTTTTCACGTTTGTCTCAGATAAGGTGATACTGGATCAGACGAAAAATCAATAAATATAGACTAAAATATAATGTATTATTATTATTAATAATAAAATTATTTTAAGTTATACTTTACTATGTCTGTAAGAGAGGGAAAAAAATTGCATGAGTGATACTTTTATTGGCTAACAAAATAGTGAAATATTCCAAAATTTCAGAGCTCTAAAGTCCCTTCATCAGGCATATTTGTTGGGTGCAGTTCAGACATATTTACATAGTTTACAGGAAATAGAAAAATATACAACTATACAAACAACCCTAGAAGGAAACAGTTTGTGATCAAAGTGTCTGCAATAATTTCAAGTGGATGTGTGAAGTTTCCTTTTGGACAGTGTTAATATCACCAGATTTTCTGTATGCTTAGGGCAATCAAGATAAGTTACAGCTCCAGAGGGACATACATGACCCCTATTTGGCTTTAGCCAATAAAGGTATCACTGTCTTACACAATTGTTTTGTTATTTTAGTCTCATTTAGTTATCTGGATAAAACAGTGTCTTAAAGGGACACTATAGTCACCTGAACAACTTTAGCTTAATGAAGCAGTTTTGATGTATAGAACATGCCCCTGCAGCCTCACTGCTCAATCCTCTGCCATTTAGGAGTTAAATCCCTTTGTTTATGAACCCTAGTCACAACCCCCTGCATGTGACCTGCACAGCCTTCCATAAACATTTCCTGTAAAGAGAGCCCTATTTAGGCCTTCTTTATTGCAAGTTCTGTTTAATTAAGATTTTCTTATCCCCTGCTATGTTAATAGCTTGCTAGACCCTGCAAGAGCCTCCTGTATGTGATTAAAGTTCAATTTAGAGATTGAGATGCAATTATTTAAGGTAAATTACATCTGTTTGAAAGTGAAACCAGTTTTTTTTCATGCAGACTCTGTCAATCATAGCCAGGGGAGGTGTGGCTAGGGCTGCATAAACAGAAACAAAGTGATTTAACTCCTAAATGACAGTGAATTGAGCAGTGAAATTGCAGGGGAATGATATATACACTAAACCTGCTTTATTTAGCTAAAGTCATTTAGGTGACTATAGTGTTTCTTTAACACATATCTTATATTAATATTACATATTATTTTAATCCTGGAGTTTATGCTTTATATTAAAGGGACTATAGTGTTAGGAATACAAACCTGCATTCCTAACATTACAGTGTCTTTCTAGCTCATGCCCTTCCCAGCCATGTAAAGGGTTAAACTCCCTTTAAACACTTACCTGATTTCAGCACCGATGTTCTTCTGGGCTGGGTCGGCTCCTCCTCCAACATCTGCTACTGGAGGGAACCGAATGCACATGCGTGGTTAGGCCTTCCCCATAGGAACACAATTCTTTTCTGTGGGTTTTTTCTACACGCTGGGCGTCCTCAGCAAAGCTTGAGGACATCCAGCGTTGTTTCAGAGAGTCCAACTCTGTGAAACTGCAGGAAGCACAGTTAGTGGGTGTCTGGTAGACCGCAACTAGAAGCAGTCTTAACCCTGCAATGTAAACATTGCAGTTTCTTTAAAACATTTTACATTGCAGGGTTAAGGGAACAGGATACCTGCACCCATGCCACATCATTGATATGAAATGGTCTGAGTATCTATAGTGTCCCTTAAAAGTAAATATAAATTATGCTTATGTTATAAATCCCCTAAAGTTAAACCAATTAAAAGGAAAACTGGAGAAACACTACTTTCATCTCTCTGTCAAAAATCTCAATGCTCCCTAATTTTGGTCTTTATTTATTTATTTGGATTTTGAAATTATTTCATATATTTATTTAAACTTTAAAATGATTTAATATTTTGAAAAATATTTTAATATGTTGATCTATTTTGAAATATAGATATACATTTTCTATATGGTTTATTATTTTAATATTTAAGAAAAAAAAAAAAAACCTTTTAAATTAATGAAATTCCCATCTGAACAAAGTCCCGAATTGCGTCCTAACATGAATGGACAAACTGTTCTCAGATGAATTCCGGTAGTTTTGCCGGCATTCAAATACCGAACAAGCAGCAGGAGGAAGGTGAGAATTGTAGGGAAATTGCTTTGACCACAGGAAACGGAGTGGACTTTGCTCCTCTCCTGGGTCATAGCTGTTCAAGCGTAGGAAAAATACATAAGACAAAACAGTCCCTACTTTGTCTTATGTTTTAAAGAAAACTAGAGCAGATAGGAAGAAATGAAGAACAGATTCTGAGAGAGGGAGAGAAGAGGGAGCGATTAGGGAAAGGTAAGTTCGGCATGACATGCTTTAAGAACATGATTCCACTTTGAATTCAATAGTGAATTCTCCAACCTTTAATCCACATGTTCTTCCTTAGTTAAACCTTGATTTCTCTTAGTTAAACCTCGCCTTCAAGATTTCTCTATGGCTGCACTGTTCCTGTGGAACTCCCTTACCTTCAACGTTAGACGCTCACCCAGTCTCCACTCCTTCAAAATATAATTTAAAACTCACTTTTTCACAAAAGCATCAATTAAACTGTTAATGGTTCCAATAAACCCCACATTAAGTCTTCATTGAATACTACTCTACAAATCTTCTTCCCTTATACTTCCCTTATCTTTTGTGTCACTTTACCCCACTCCCTCTAGCATGTAAGCTCATTGAGCAGGGCCAGGGCCGGCGCTACCATAAGGTGGCCCAGGCGGCCGCCCTAGGGCGCACCAGCCCTGGGGGCGCAACATTAGGCTGACCGGAAGGAGGGAAGCGCACTGCGCTCCCCTCCAGCCGGTTACTATTTGTAGTGTGGCCGAGTGCAGCCCAGAGATTCCCGCCCGCGGAGCCCAGCCTCGGCCCGCCCACCTCCTACACTGGTGTCTGCCGACTGCCGCAGGCTGTGTGGAGGGGGCGGGGATATGAATGACATCATATCCCTGCTCCCTGTGTACCGCACAGCGCGGCTGGCTCCCAGTGATGGGGCTGGGCTGCAGGACAGGACTCCCCATGCACCCCAGGGACCAGATTGAACTGATGTAAGTATGAAATTATGTATGTCTGTATGTCTCTGTATGTATGTATGTATGTCTGTCTGTCTCTGTATGTATGTATGTCTGTCTGTCTCTGTATGTATGTATGTCTGTTTCTGTATGTATGTATGTATATCTCTGTATGTATGTATGTCTATGTATGCCTGCCTCTGTATGTAATGTATGTCTGTCTCTGTATGTCTCTGTATGTATGTCTCTATATTTATGTATATCTGTCTGTATGTGTCTGTCTGTATGTATGTCTGTCTCTGTATGTATGTATGTCTGTCTCTGTATGTATGTATGTATGTCTCTATTTGTCTCTGTATGTCTATGTATGTCTGTCTCTGTATGTATGGATGTCTATGTATGTATGTCTCTGTATGTATGTATGTCTCTGTATTTATGTCTGTCTGTATGTCTCTGTATGTATGTCACTGTATGTATGTATGTCTCTGTATCCATGTACAGATGTATGTATGTATGTGTCTGTATGTCTTTGTATGCATGTTTCTGTATGTATGTATGTGTCTTTATGACGGTTTGCCTCTGTATGTATGTATGTATGTATGTATGTTTGTATGGGTCTGTATGCCTGTATGTCTTGTATGTATGTTTCTGTATGCCTCTATGTACATATGTATGTGTCTGTATGGCAGTATGTCTCTGTATGCATGCATGTCTTTGTAAGCCTGTATGTATGTATGCCTGTATGTTTCTGTATGCCTGTATGTCTCTGTATGTATGTATGTATGTGCCTGTATATCTTTGTATGTATGTTTCTGTATGCCTGTATGTGTCTGTATGACGGGATGTCTCTGTATGTATGCATGTCTTTATATGCCTTCATGTCTCTGTATGCATGTATGTCTCTGTGTCTGTATGTCTCTGTGTCTGTATGTCTCTGTATGATTATTTCTGTGTTTGTATGACCGTGTACCTGTATGACGTTGACTGTGTGACAGAAAAATTATGGCTGTGGCTTGGGAGGAAATACACACAGGTGAAGATGCATTTTTTAAAAAAAAATTTTAAAGGAGGGTAAGGGCGCCAAAATGCATCTTCGCCTGTGTATCTAAAAATCCTAGCACCGGCCCTGAGCAGGGCCCTCAACCCCTCTGTTTCTGTGTGTCCAACTTGTCTGGTTATAATTACATGTTTGTTAGTCTACCCATTGTAAAGTGCTATGGAATTTCTTTGGCTTCTTTGGCTACAGCAGTACACTTCTCCCTTCAGCTAGCCAAAGGAGTTGTACCCTGAAATGGCAGTGCTAAAATTTCACATTTACAGGGTTATTCGCTAAAGTGAGTATTGTCAGAAATTTATAATCAGTTTCCAATTTAAGGTCAAAATAGTGTAACTGGAAGCATAACTTACTTGGATAATTGTTCCAATTTGACTGTTTGGACCTTACATTTAATATTTACTTTAAGTTTTAAATGATTGTCACTTTAGTGAATAACCCAGTGTGACTTATAGACCTATAATATCTGATACTATTAACTTTGATTTAGATTAAATATCTGTATTGTTATTGTAAATGTACATTTTAGCATAAAGTATAAGTTATCTTTTAAATGTTTTAAATTAAAAAAACTAATTATATGTTTCACTGTTCTGTGAAAAACAGGCTAAAGAACTGGTCAATGACAGCTATCTGGATATCATTAACAGTCTACTGATATGTGGGGAGTATGACTCATTGTTTTCATCTGAAGAAATGAATGACCTTTTACAGGTAAGTCCATATCAACATACAACCAAAATGAGAGTGTGAGCTTGTGTTCTAAGCTTAGAGGGCCTTAATGGAAATGGTGCTTATGCTGCACTGCATGCCAGCCATTGCCTTGGTTAGCAGCCATGGTACCCAACAATGTTTCTTATGATATTAGAATGTAAACAGAGCTCAGCTCACCAAATAATCACAGATGCTACATTTTGAAATGTAATTATTGATTTGTTTTATATTGTGCATTATAAAAAGATTATATCAATATCTCATATGGGGGGGCAGGGCCTGAGCATCATGGCGGTGAGACGTGTTTAATATGGGTTCCCACACAATTTTGAGGAATACAGGTCTCTACATGCTCGATCAGGACCGGCAAATGCAACCAACCTACACCTTACCAGGGAGAGTATACAGAGTGGTGATCAGCGACCCGTTTGAAGCCTGCATACCCCTGGTTAGACCTTGCGGCCTGGTGCACGTCGTGCAGAAGAAGCGGATGATCTCCTATACCGGTGACGCCCAGGGGCCGTTTATGCACGTGCCACATAACTCCCCCCTGGGACCAGTGGGGGTGATCCCGGATGTTGTGGGAGCACAGGGCGAAGCAACAGGGACGGGGATACCATGCAGTGCTTCCCCCAAGATTGCGGACGCAGCCTGCATCGATGGTCCCAGTGAGGCTGCACTTGATGTCCTGGTATATTTGCAGAGTTCTGGTGAAAGCTGGAGCAAAGATCGTACCAACTTGCCTCAGTGCAGCGGAGCAGATACTCACCATGGCTAAGCACTCTCCAAGTGAACTTGGCTCCAGCAGCTTGGACGGCCCCAAGATGGCAGCGGAGAGCACAACGCACATCACTCCTGACCAAGGTGACATGGAAACAACCAGCAAGACAGTTTACAGTTGAAGCATGGGGAGCCAGACCTTGTCCTCAGCCTGTACCAGTCTGCCCACTCCAAATCATGGAGACCTGCAGTATCTATCTCTGATTCAGGACTATGTATTGCCCACAGTGGGAATAGGATGAAGCAGGATTAGGAACTGGACAATATTCAGTTTCTGGCTCCATACCTGACCCCATCAAACTACTGTCTTCTCTGGCCTGATTTTTTATGTTGTGATCTTTGTGTTCTTGTGCCTTATGCTCCTCATATATGATACCTATTTTATCACTTTACCCTCAGGGGGGCCTCTCATGGGAGCCATCTTGATAAATCAATCATTGTTTCTCCTGTTCCTTATCGCTAATTCTATAATGACCAACTTTTTGCTTTATCATTTGCTGTCTCAATCTGCACTATTTTCCTTTTCCTTATCTAGAATTTAAAAATGTTTTTACACTCTTACCTTGACAAAACATTATATTGCAATCTTCTCAGTGTACAATGTACATCCTCCATTAGACTTAAGCGCAACAAAAATAAAGAATTATAAAAAAAAATCAATATCTCATATGTTAAGGTATTTCTCTTACAATAAGTGTTTCTTCTATTTCTAATCTACAGAATCATGGTAACATCACTTAATCAGTCTGCTGTTTCACTTTTTTCTATAAATTGTGTTACATACCATTTAGCTAACCCATTCACTTATACTTCACTGAAGCTAACATCTAATCAATACAGCTTCCCAAACTTCATCTAAATTAATTAGTCTTTTCTACACTCTAACCTATAATATGTGTTATATTTTATTGTTCAGTTCGTCACTGAGTAACCCATTGATGCTATTTAACTACATATTAGAAATAAAAATAAAAATTAAAAAAACTGCAGTTGTTTAAAACATTGTTTTACACTGTACCACTTTATTAGGTTCTGGGGCCAGCTCTCAGACGAAAACACCCACATCTTGGTTATGACCCAGCAAGGTACCTTGTTTCTCAGGTGAAGTCTCTTCTTCGGATAATGGTTTGTCTTCCACCAAACCACATACTTATGAAGACTGCGTCAAGGTAAATCTGCAATTAGAAATAATTACTTGAGCTGCTATCTGTAGCTGAAGGTGGTGAAATGCCACAAATTGGTAATACAGTGTCAAAAGAGGCCTGTGAAACACTGTAAAACCACTTCATTGTTCAGCTAGTGTGAATATTATATAAAATGTAAATTCTATATGTGATCTACCACAGTGAGGCAGGACGCATTTTCTACATTATCAGTTTAAGACTTCCATGTTAATGATCCAATCCCTATTCAAACAATGGCATAATTTAATAGTTTTTGGTAAGACTGGGATTTACAATTAATCCCATTTTACTTACTTCCATTCTGAATTTTCAGTTCTCTTTTGATCTATATTTCCTTAAGCAGAGTTTTAACTATTGTTTGGTGTTTTGTAGCTGTTTATGAATAGTTAAACTTTTTTTTTTATATACTTAATGCCATATTGGGCATTAGAAGCTTGTACACCTCCATTTTTTTTTTTTTATAAAAAAAAAAAAAAGAAGAATAAACTTCCTTGGAACCCACATTATTTCTTCCCTTTCCATGGTGCAATCACATGCTTCTCTGTGAGAAGTATTTGATTGGACAGATCTCTAAGCTTCAAGCACATGCATGCAGTCTGAGCCAAACAGGCAAGGGAGACAGTAGGTGGTGGACAAGGAATTTGTTTTAAGAAAATAAAGAATCCAGGGAGGTGGGGAAGTCTGAAATGAGGAAGGGAGGGACATTTAAGCTCCCCCTTTACAGGTATGCTTCCAGCATTGCCCGCAAGGGTAAAAGCTCTTTTTATTTCTGACGACGGATGTTATTTTTGCACAGAATTAAAATTAGGCAGAGTTCCAGGCTACCTAAGTCACGTGTGTTGAGGGTTTAACTACTAGCCCTTGGCACAAAACTTCTGAAACGCTGCACTTATAGATTACTTGCTCCATGACGACTTCTAAAAGCAAAAGTGGTCATGGACATTGGAGTATCCTTTTAACATAAAATTACCATCAATATACAGTATTTTGTATAATATATCATCTAATAATGCATTGTAATTCTACCACATGCATGGTTAACATGTTACTTTTATTAGTGGAAAACAAATGTCATGCTTACTGTATTTTCAATATGTGTATACCTGGCACAAGCTTTAAAAATGCCTTTTCGAAAATTATATATTTACATTTTAGGAAATATCCAGGATTTTTAAATGGTTGCCAACTAATATGGATTGATAGCTGGTCACAAGATGCTATTAACTCAGAAGCCAAACACTATATAATGCAGCACCAAGTTATGGAGACCCATACAGAGGAGACACGGTAACATAGCACTAATTGTGTTTTTGTAAAGAAAACCCCACTATTTATATTATTCGTATACCTCTCATGAATAACAGTTTTATTTTTGCAGTGAAAAGGTAGCTGTAGCCATTTCATTGATCCATAAATTCATGCTGAAAGAAAATAATCAGGCACTGTGGGCTGAAGACGCTACTCAACACATATCTGGTGACAATGCAAAAGAATTAAAGAGAGAAGAGGACAAAATGGGAGACAAAAGACTTGCTCGTTTCCCATACTGCAAAGATATTGTTCAGGTATCTACTACTATTCACCTTTGTAAATTATATAACATATATATATATAGTACATAAAATATATAATATATTTACATCTATGCAAAGAGTATATTATTGTATTGTAAATATATTACACACATACACAACCTGCATATCTTAAGTTGGACTTTAAAGAATCTTCCTTACGCACATAAACTCAAGAAATCATGTTTCCATAACTATCCCAGAGTTCCCAGCCTAATATGCAAATGTACATAGACAGGCATCATGTCTCAGACTTTATATTGACTTTCTGCAGATACTCTTAGCAATGGATGCTATTTTTTTTTTTTTAAATTCTTTATTTTTGAAGTGCAGATTATTACATACAACTTGTCACGCCCCAACAGCTTGTGACAGGAAACAAAATACACAGCTTGTAGGCAGTAAGGCAGTGAGTGAACATGCACAATTTTTAAAGTTACAGAAACAAGAGTAGGTACATGCAGCGTTTCACATTGTATTACACAGGGGTATGTGAGAGACATGCACAGTTTTGTTATCATTTAGTCGTACATGAAGATTGACAAGCGCTTTTACAAGTGCGTTATTACATGCTGACAATTCTAGTTAATTCAGGCTGAGTATGCCACTGGGCTGGCCATGTGAAAAAGAATATAAGTCATGCTACCACAAAAAGGAACATATTATTTAAGTGAAGCAAGAGAGTGCACATATTGAAAACATTAGTTATAGCATAACATGGTCTGCAGTTGCCTGGGGGGGGGGGGGGGAGACGGCATCCAGTATCTGCTAGGCAGTACCAGCGGTGGTAAGGCTGCACAGTTGGAGTTACCCTATGCCCAGACTTGGGAGGCGTTCACTGGGAGCAAGGTAGGTGCTGTACGTAGTGTCACAGTGTGAGCGGGCCCAGCTAATCCTCTGTCCCCAGGGGTGTGCGACTGACCACTGCAGCGAGCCACAAGCTCTGGATCTCTGAGAGTCCCGTTCTGACCCCTTTTGGGAGTAGTGGGGGGTCCCGGTAGGTTGTCGCTGTCGGTGACGGGGTGCCCTCTGTTTGCGTGGGTGATGTTTCAGGGTTATGCTCTTGGCAGCCCTTTGCTTGGTCAGGCTTGCGGTTGGCAATGTAAGTTTGTGAGTAGGGGTTCTGTCTGAGGGCGACCCTCTTACCAGGCTGTCGTCTTGAGCTTGGCGGGATGCTGGTGCTGTGTGGCTTTCAAGGTTTGCCCAAAAGCGATTAAATATCTCCTCCAGCCGCTTCATGGATCGCTGCCATGTGTCAGGAGGGTCTCCTTCTTGCTGCCACGCGGCTCGCGCGTATGGAGTAGGCATGACTGCCATCTTGGATTACTTCTCCGAGCTCACCATACGGCTGTAGTATCTCGGGTGTACAATCCCACAGGGTTTGCAGTGTGCTGGTGCGTCAGATCAGCATGCCAGTGGGGACCGGGATAACCCCCACCGGTCCAAAGGGGGGGGAAACAGGGCCCAAAACGCTAGGATAGTGAGGTGAAGTGAAGGAGCGGCCGTCCCCTCCACTTGACACTGTAGGCCTCTGGGGCAGCTGGCGTTGTGTGCCTGATATTTTCTCCAAGACTTGGTCAGACTGCTGGCACGGTAAGTGCAGGTATATTAGGCGATTTTGTAGGTGAAAATCGGGTGAAATCCCCCTTCAATCTGTATAATTTCAGGTTTTGTCGAGGAGCCCCTGCAACACACGTCTCCCTCAGTCGGCTGCCAGGCCCCGCCCCAATGGATGCTATTTTAAACACAGTTTTTTTTGTTTTTTTTTTAAATCAAATCATGGACTATGATCCAAAAGGAACAGAGGCCAGAAACCTGCCATAGACTGCAGTTTTGACCTTGTGATCATATGCATCAACAGCATGGTTGCAAACTGAAAAAAAAACTATTCTGCACAGCAGTAATATATATATATATTCTAGAGCAGCTTCTTGGCCACACATGCATGTTTTGTACTTTTCATGTTTTCATTTATACATTTATAATGAAAATGCTGCACGTGCTTTTTTTTGCCATTTTCTAAAAATCATGCATCTGAAATCTTTCTCCATTAGTTAAGCTCCTCTTTGTTGATGTATAAGTGGCTATTTTGTAAAAACATATATTTCTTGTTGCATTCCCTAAATTTCCCTTTCTACTTTAATTAATGTCAACTGGTGTGGTGTTTCTTTTCTAGACAGAATGGATTGAACTGTATTAAATCTAATCAGTTTCTATCATGCAGCAATCAGATCCCCGGTGTCCTGGAATTTAATCCTATGCTTGTACCTTGTACCTTGCCATACTCTCTATAAGATGTATCCATTCGTTATCCTATCAATGACTATTATGTATTTTCTTCATTACTCTGTCACCCATTTTTTTTATTACTGGCTCCTTCCTACATTTAATATGTTCTAGCTTCCCATCTATAAAAGATCAATGCTTTGAGATTGATACCTGCCTATACAAAAACTCACTCTGACCCTTACTTACTGCTTAAGCACTTTTCTAAAAAAAAAACTAGGTGCCCTGTACAGAAACAAATCCTGCCTCTATACAGAATGCACCTGTCGTGGTTGAATATATTTATGACCTATTATGTTTTAAATTTATATATGTGGGTATGTATGTATGTGTGTGTGTGTGTATATATATATATTTCCTGGCCATATCCATGGCAGCACAACAATGGGTAGCTCCTCCCTATCCCTAATTAGACAGGAACATATTTAAATCAGGGGTATAAATACCCCATCCCACCAATGAACCCTTAGTCTTTTTTTCCTGTCCTATCCCTATAGGACTCCAGTCAGTGTAGACTATGAACTTACTTTTTTCTTTTTGGCTTACCTGAGGGTTTTTACCTTCGGCCTCAAGGGAGTTTCAGCCTCTCTTCCTTGGGAAGTCTCCAGTACGTGGCCCTGCGCAAAGGATAACCCCCTGGAGATGCTCCTTTAGTGACCAGGAGCCACTTGCAGTGACCCTAGGGGTAGCAAGGAAAAAATTGCCAATAAGGAACATTCCCTGCAGTAACCAAGCGGTAGCAGGAAGTGGCAGAAGAACCTCATCTTCAGAAGATTCTTCTCACCTCTACCTGACAGGCATAGTAAGTTTAAATGCATTTTTTTTTATGTATTAAATTGCTAAGGGCCGTCAGGTTTCCCCCCTTGCCATTTATTCTCCTTCAAATAAGGATTTTGTACTCTCCTTTCTTTCCCTTTAAAAGTTTTAAATTTTTACCGGCTTGCCGCCATCCTGGCGGTTTCTTCATGGTGCTCTGCGCCTGCGCGGGCACATGCGCGGTCCGACGGCCGCGTTATGCTTCTCCCGCGCATGCGTGGACCGGTGGCTGCATCTGTAGATGTTTCCGCGCATGCGCGGATCTGGGGCGCGTCATACGGTCTTACGCGCATGCGCGGTGTATTTGCGCGCATGCGCGGAGCATTCTTCCGGGTTCGCGGTGACGTCATCGGTGACGTCATTCGCCGCCTTTAAAAAGGCGCCAAAATTTAATTTAATTTATTTTCCTGTTTCAGGTTGCCTGGACACCTGGGAGCTCTTGCAGCATCTTTTGTTCCAGTTTTGTTCATTTATTTTCAAGCCTCCAGTTTTCTGTAACTCAGGTATGGTTTTATTTTTTAAAGGCACATCCCCTTTTTTTTTTCACATATTGAATTTTTATACTTTTTTGGGTATAAATATATAAATTCTTTCCTATGTTATATCAGGGAAGATGGACAAGTCTTTCTCATCGGACTCTGAGGCATCCATCCATAAACAAAGGTCACAATCTAAAGGTTATAGGTAAGCCATCATTATTTTTTTTCTCTCTCTTTATCTATACCAAACAAAAGAGTGCCTGGTTTAATTGTATTTCCCTATTATGACAGCTCTACGGGAATTAAAGCATCCAGAACTTCCAAAGGCAAGTCGCCTATGAAGATGAGATGCGAAGCCTGCAGCAGTAAACCACTAGAAGGCAAACGTCTCTGCGCAGAATGCCTGTCTACAGCCGCTGGTGCTTCTACTACTGCCCCTACTCCAGATGTGATGGAGTTTATCAAGCAGGCGGTCTCCCAGGGCATCAGAGAAGCTGGAAAGTCCCACAAGAGGCCCAGATTCGCTGAAACCTTCAGGTTTTCTCAAGAGGAATCCTCAGATGAGTCCATGGACCCCTACAGGGACGGGCCGAAAACTGACATCTCAAGGCAGAGTTGCTCGTCTTTATCCATTTGAGAGGAAAGACTCCAGCTGTTGGGATTCGGCTCCTAAGGTAGATGCAGCCGTAGTAAGACTGGCCAAACACACTACTCTACCGGTTGATGACGCTGGCTCATTTAGAGACCCTATGGACAGAAAAATGGATCTGAACCTCACCAAGGCTTACGTGGCTGCTGGCACAGGCCTCCATCCAGCAGTCGCTCTCACTTCAGTTTCCAGAGCTTTAAAGATCTGGATGGAGAATCTAGAAGCAGACATCCAAAGAGGCAGGAGCAGATCCAGTCTTCTGGACAGTCTAAACGATATAAAGCTTGCAGTAGACTTTACTTCTGACGCTTCGGTGGATCTGGTTAAGGCCTTTGCCAGAAATATGGCCCTCTCCGTTTCAGCCAGAAGGGCTTTATGGTTAAGGTCCTGGATAGCAGATACCTCTTCAAAATCTAGTTTATGTGCCTTACCTTTCCACGGCGACATGTTGTTTGGTAAAAACTTGGATGACTGTATTAAGAGAGCTGCCGAAGGCAAAAGAGCTTTTCTTCCGCAGGATCGTAAACCCAGAGGTTCCTTTCGATCCAAACGATACCCAGACTATTTCTCCTTTCGAGATGCCAGATCTTACAAGCCAGGAAGGGAGCATGGTAGACCCCAGCCTTGGAGAGGTGGACAGTCTTCTACCAGAGGCGGTAAGTCTAGAGGTGCCTCGTTCAACAAGAACCCCAGATCTTTATGACTGGTCCCCCCCCCCCGGTCTATAGGTGTGGGGGCACGTCTGTTACTCTTCCAAGACGCATGGGAACTATCCACCACAGACAAATGTCTGTGTGTTGGATGTTGGATATCATAAGAAGAGGATATAGTTTGGAATTCTTCAGACCCCCTCCAGCTTGCTCCTTTCAAACGACCAAGTGGCCAGGAGACGCAGAAAAAAGACAGGCCTTAAAAGATTTCATATCGACACTCCAAGAAGGACATGTCATCATTCCAGTTCCCCAGCAACAGCAAGGTCAAGGGTTTTACTCTCACCTGTTTCTCACCAGGAAAGCTTCAGGCGGTTGGAGACCTATCTTAGACTTAAGCAGACTAAATCAGCATCTCCTCATCCGAAAGTTCAAGATGGAGTCTATTCAATCCATCACAAAGGTCGTTTTTCCACACCAATGGATGATTTCTATAGACTTGGCAGACGCTTATTTCCACATCCCCATTGCTCCAGAACATCAGAAATTCCTTCGGTTCGCGGTGGAAGAAGGGCATTTTCAATTCCGAGCCCTGCCGTTCGGTCTCAGCACAGCTCCAAGAACATTCTCCAAGGTCTTGGTTGTTTTAATTGCGGAGCTCAGGAAAATGGGCATAGCCATTTACCATTACTTAGACGATATCCTCATCCTGGCAGAAGACTCAATTGCCCTTCAGACCCATGGGCAGGTTTGTCTACGTTTTCTACGCCATCATGGTTGGAAGATAAACGAGAAGAAGAGCCAATTACAGCCAGCTCAGGAGATGAAATATTTGGGGGCCATATTCGACACACTGTCGGGCACAGTGCGACTGTCTCCAGAAAGAGGTACGAAGTTGATGAACAAGGTCAAAGACATGTTGGCATCCAATGTGACCTCAGCAGAAAGATGCATGAGCCTGTTAGGAACAATGTCCTCCACCATCGGACTGACAAGATGGGCCCAATGGAGAATGAGGATTTTCCAGAAGAATTTCATCCTACAATTCAGAACGAGAAATCCACTTCAGCCTATCAAGATTCCCCCTCACGTCCATCAATCTCTGATTTGGTGGTTACAGAAGAAATCCCTGTTCCAAGGGTTTCCATTGGGAAACGTTACATGGACTGTTATTACCACAGACGCAAGCCAGTGGGGATGGGGGGCTCACCTCCAACATCAGTTTGTCCAAGGGAAATGGACCTTTCCAGCAACAGAGACTCCCTCCAACCAATTAGAACTTTTGGCAGTTCTAAAAGCTCTCGAGGTTCTCCTGCCCCTCATTCGCTTCAAGTGGATCAAGATCAGATCAGACAATTCCACTGTAGTTGCCTACTTAAACCATCAAGGGGGAACAAGGAGTCGAAAACTGATGTCCATTATGAGGCCACTAATGTCCTTCTCCCAGAAGCATCTAGCAGGCCTAACAGCGATTCATCTTCCGGGAGTCCAGAATTCCATAGCAGATTACCTGAGCAGAGTGGAATTAGATCCGGGGGAATGGAGTCTGTCATACAAGGTGTTCGAAGACATCTCTCAAGTATGGGGCATGCCACAAGTCGACCTAATGGCAACACACAAGAACAGGAAGGTGAAGCACTTCTTTTCGAAGAATTTCGATCCCCAAGCTTCAGGAAGGGATGCTCTTTCAATCGAGTGGGAATTTCACCTAGGTTACGCATTCCCTCCTACACCCCTCATCTTTCCCCTTCTGAGACGATTAAGGCAGGAGAAGGTATCCATCATCCTCATAGCCCCCTTTTGGCCCCGCAGACCGTGGTTTCCTCTGTTGTTGAGCCTTTGCAGTGCAGACCCCTGGCAGCTTCCGAATATTCCTTCCCTTCTACAGCAGGGTCCTGTCCTCCACCCAGACCCTGCCTCCCTCAAGCTGATGGCATGGAAATTGAAAGGGAAAGATTGATCTGCAAGGGATTTTCTCATGCTGTCATTGATACTCTACTACAAGCAAGGAAGCGCTCTACATCTTCCACTGATTACAGAATCTGGGACGTTTTTTCCTCCTGGGCTGCATCCAACCACAGGAATATCCAGTCTATCTCCACCAAGGAGATTCTTGAATTTCTACAATCCGGTCTTGATAAGGGTTTAAGCTACAATACCTGAAGGTACATATTTCAGCTCTTTCGGCCCTTACGGATCAAAGATGGGCCTTGAACACAGACGTGATCAGATTTATGGCTGCAGTTTTAAAAATCAAGCCTCCTATCAAGCCCTTCGCCCCACCATGGGATCTTCCCTTGGTGCTGAAAGCTCTGAGCAATTCTCCATTTGAGCCTCTCGAATCCATCTCTCCTCAGTTACTCACCATTAAGACGGTTCTATTGGTGGCCTTAGCCTCTGGTAGACGAGTGTCTGAGCTCCATGCCTTATCAACTAAAGAGCCCTTTACAGTTTTTCATAAGGACAGAGTTATCTTACGGACTGTTCCCGAATTTCGTCCTAAAGTGGTGTCAGCTTTTCACATTAACGAAGAAATAGTACTCCGACTCTTCAGTCGGAGTCTTCTACTGAGGATGCTGAACCTCTACCTTCTCCGTTAGATCTTGTTCGATATCTGTCTATCTATCTACAAAGATCTTCAGCCTGGCGGATCTCTCAAAGACTATTCGTCTTCCCCAACGGTCCCAGAAGTGGGCTTCAGGCTTCTAAGATGGCCATTAGTAGATGGATTGTTGCCGCCATCATTCAGGCTTACCAGGCATCAAAGATGAAAATTCCTGATGGGCTCAAGGCCCACTCCACGAGGTCCCTTTCCTCATCTTGGGCAGCAGCAGCTAATTTGTCACCTGAACTGATTTGCAAAGCAGCCACTTGGTCTACTCCGAACACGTTTATTAAGCACTACCAGATTGACGTTAAAGCCAGCCACTCAGACTCCTTTGGCAAATCAGTCTTATCTGCAGTTAACTCTACTTGATTATTTTCTATTGCACGTATGTTTTCTAATACACCAGCATTTAAAAGAATGTTTGAATCTGTGTTTTTCTTTCCTTTTTCCCTCCCTGGGTTATTGCTTGGGTATTACCCATTGTTGTGCTGCCATGGATATGGCCAGGAAAGATGAAAATGTATCCATACTTACCGTAATTTTCCTTTCCTGGTCATAGGCCATGGCAGCACTTAGATCCCGCCCTGGGATATTGCTGTTAACAAAGACTAAGGGTTCATTGGTGGGAGGGGGTATTTATACCCCTGATTTAAATCTGTTCCTGTCTAATTAGGGATAGGGAGGAGCTACCCATTGTTGTGCTGCCATGGCCTATGACCAGGAAAGGAAAATTACGGTAAGTATGGATACATTTTCATCTATATATATATATATATATATATATATATGTATATATATATATATATATATATATGTATATATATATATGTATATATGTGTATATATATATATATATATATATATATATATGTATATTGTATTTTTTTTTTTGTTAGATTGTACCCTATTGTAACAATGCAATGTTTTGTGGACCTAAGACATATTTGAAAATGAGAGAAATCTCAATGTATCCTTACTGGTAAAATATTTTATTAAAAAAATGAATAAATAAAAAGCATTACTTCTCATCCCAGGAAAGAATTGAGCTCTTAGCTACAAAGGAAATGGTTGCTAAACATGATACTGGCTTTATTGGACCAAACACATTACAGATATTCTTGGATAACTTTAAACATATCTTCAGGGAGAAAGTGACCAAGCAGGAAAATACCACTCATCAAATACAGTAAGTGAATATTCGTCTTTCAAGCATAAAGAATTATAATCAGAATTAGTAATACTATTTTATAGCAAATTAAACCCAGTATGTGACATAGCCACCCCCTGTGTTTAACTGACTATATATAAGATGTTGTAGTATGAATAGAAATAAAAGACTATAATGTTTTGTATGCTCTTATTAAGACTTGTTTAAACTTGGGAAATGTTCTATGTAAAAATATTTCAATGTGATTTGTGTAGTGGATACACAGAATTGTTACTCAATAGAGGTGTCATGATAAATTCATAAGGTGAACTGTGTCTGGGAAGAGATTGATTAAAACGTGTTGGTGTCTTTAAAACACCCTGAAAAATATGAGCAATTAAGACATGTTTTATTTTCATGTTTGTAAACCAAGTAGTTTGAAGGTATTTACAACCAGTGCTGGTCAAAGGACGAGTGCTTTTTATTATCGGGCTTTATCATTCCTATGTATGTGTTGTTGAAGGCAGTTTGAAGCAAGTTCCTGGACAATCAGGACTCAGGAGGATAGGTTAGATGTGTGAGTGAAGGAAGAGAGCCATAGGAGGATGAAACGAAATACAATTACACAATACTAGCTGTCACCACAGGACAGTGGTGTTGGGGAGTGTAGAGTCATAGGCCACTGGGAGCACAGGATATACACTCACCAATTAAAGTCATTGAAGCTGCAGAAAAGTTGTGTGAGAGACCGGAATCTTCAGAATAGAGTGACCGTGGTACACTTCGTTGCGTCAATGAGTCGAAGGTGTGCACTGGGTCTGGGTAAATTATCTGTTGTAAGTCACTCAACTTAAAGTACTTCAATAGTCTTGACAAGGCTCTTATCAAAACACATAGATAAATTAAAAGTACAAATCGGCTGGAGTTTAAACATGAATTGTGAAGCCCTTGGGTAATGGTAACCAAATGATGGAAATAAACAAGTGGTGGAGTGGTTAAATCTGTCCAGGCCAACTTTAGTATCAGACAAGAAATACACACAGATATTGATTGTGCAGTTAAATGTTTAGGTAAGCTAAAACATTATCAGAACATGACTTTTGGTGATCACTGCTGCTGGAGTCAATAGGCAGTTTATTTAATAAGCTAGCCCACAGGAGATGGAAGCACAGCAGAACTGGGGGATGAGAGACCCAGAGTATGGTGAGAGGTAATCTAGCAGTTTAGTTTGCCCATATGAGATCTAAGTATCAGAAGTGCTAGTGCATTACTTTAGATGCCTCATGTAGAATAACTGACATGCGATAGACATAGTGATTTACCATCATTTGGGTGATTATGGTGAATTGAGAGATTTCCTGAAAAGTGTTTGTGATCTCTTATTATCAGAAACAACAAGAAATCAGCGTGCTCTGATCCATTTCACTGGGGAGAGGGTCATGGTAGGACTAAAAGAGAGAGGCCCTGAGGCCAGAGACCAGTCATCTAGTAATTCAAGCCATAAAATTAGATAAAGGAGGATATCTCCTATATTTATCACCCTCCAGAGTTGATGTTGCACACCGAGAACAGGTGTTAATCTGAAGTACACATGCAGGTCCACCCAGGAGTGACCCCCCCAGGCATCATATGTCATAATAAAGCCTAGCAAGACCCAAAATTAACCTAAGTGCCGATGGTATGAGTACACAGCATTTGTAAGCGTGTTTTTATGTATTCTTAATAACAATAAATTTAAAAAAATTTATACTATTGGTATTTTCATATTTTTTTATGTGGAGCTCTATTTCCAACCTTGACTGTATATTTTGAAAACTTTCCATATCCGGTCAATTTATAAATGTTTTAAGATAAGTGCAATTGATTTGGGGTTTGCACTTTAAGGTCTCCGACTGACTTTATTTGCAGTGGGGTGCAATTTAAAGGAACAATGCATGTTATTTATTTCTTTGAAAATGACTTTCATGGGATTTGAAGTGACCACCTTGTCTAAATAGTGTATTCAATAACCTCTATTGGATTATATTTTGTGGATCTTGGGTTTGCAGTATTGTGGACATTGTGGTGGTGCATGAAGGTGTTTTATTTTGTGTTTACTACATTTAGTTGTTGGAATATAATTTATTTATTAGGAGAGTGGCCTAGCAGACCGTTGAACATACCTGTAAGGATTGGTCTCTGTGACTTCTATCTGGTAGGCTTTGCACCGGTTTGTTATTTCTGTTGTCCAGTTCATCAATGTAGAGAACCATATTATGCAGTTGTGTGGTCATGTACTGTAGAATATCAGTTGTGGTAGGTTGAGCTACCAATAAGTTGTGCACAATGTATTGAGGATTTATATGTATAATTTGGTGTAAAGGAAGAGCTTTGTTTGGCATTAGCAGCCTTCTAATCTGCTTTAGTTGAGAGATTTTGTAGAAGTGTCATCAAGTAAGGAACACCAGAAATGTGAGTTTGGGTCTCTTCAGGCCAATCGTCAAAGTGTGGGAATGCAGAACGCCAAAGGTCCACCAAGAATCAGAGGCAATGAAGCCCTCAGAGGACTGCAAAGCCAGGTACATTGGTGTTACTAGAAATTGTAGGTGAGACCAGGTGAAGGAGCATTTGCTGCAACTGGAGGTCTTCTGAGAACTGGGGATTTTGTGTCCCTTTCCTATTTTTGTATGTTATTACCTAAACTACAATTTGCTATAGAGTCATCAGGGAGCACAGAGATTAGGCACTCAGGCCATGCCCCCTCTCCATATAGTCATTATTATGCGTGTACTTGAGGTGCTTCATGGCTGCTGTTATGAAACTTTCTTCCACATATGTTGTACCCAATTCATATTAACTCTTCAATAACCAATTTTAATTTAGATTGTAACAAATGCTACAAGTTATGTATAGTTCTCCAATGTATTGTTCTATTAAAACAAAACCAATGTGTGTAGTTACAGCATCAAGAATAATTTAATGCAATATTGGTATTGTGAGAAAAAGCTTATATTTTCTTTTAAAAGGGGTGCAATTGAAACACTTTTAAACACCAGAAGTGATGCAAAAAAAACTCAAGAGCACATTGCTGAGCTGGAGAAAGAATATTCAAAGGCACAAGCCACAGCAGCAGATATTTTAAATAAACTCATTACCAAAACGTCAATATTGGAGAGACTGAAGGCTGACCTAGGTGAGAAATGCAACCTGAATAAGTTATACATCTTTCTACTGTGACAGTCCATTGCTTTTCATTTAATAAATTAGAAACTTTATATGAGGATGTTTCATTCTGAAATATTTATGTCCAGGGGTTTCTGATTTTTAGTTTAGTTAAGAACAGGTTAAATCAATGTGAGAGTTGGGCTTAACTCTATGCCATGCCTTATGTGCCAGATCATGGTATTTTGCAATATGTTTACTAAATATGTTGAGGGTCGTGGGTTGGGGATGAAAGTGAGCACATCCGTCAGCATATATAAAGAAACACAACCATATCTCAGTCAACAGATTCTTGGTTGTATTTCCATAATCACCTTTGTAGTATACTTTTTGGCAGTTTTCAAATGAATGTGCACAATTTATAGAAAATATTTTCTGTCTTAAAGGATCTCTAAAGTTACCCAGGCCACTTCATCTCAATGATGTGGTCTGGAAGCAGAGGTCCTGTTATCTTAACTTTTCAATGTAAAACATTGGCATTTTGCAGAAACAGCAATGCTTACCTTAAAAGGTTAATCACGCCTACAGTGGCTGTTAAACTTACAGCCATTGGAGGTGCTTTTGGTGCAATGACCAAGTAAAGCATAATCACAGATTGCAGCCCTGACAGAAAAACATTGATTCAATGCATTGCTACAGGGAAGCAGAGATGCGCATGCAGCACTCGCTGAGCATGCACATCAGGTTCCCAATATTCCTCTGTGGAGATCATTGGATTTAACAACCACCAGAGGAAACCATGCTTTCTCCATGACTCCACAGGAGGAGAGATAAGCAGTGATGAGGGAGCGTTGGCGCTCGAAAAAGGTGAGTAAAATTCTTTATTTTATTATTTTAATTGCACACACGGAAACGGAACCACTATAACTAGTGACAGGAACACTAAAGCGTTAGAAATACAGGTTTGCAATACTAACGCTTTAGTGTTCCTTTATTCAATTACATTATTGACACCAGGTTTTACTGAATTATTTTATTGGTAATTAAAGGTTATCAGGTAAAATAGTTAACTAAAACAGTTTCTAAAAGTAATTTTGCATGGGATTTCTGACCTCTACACACAATAAGTTATAAGGATGACCGGGACCAGATGTCTGTTGGTAACGTCTATCAAACCTGAAGGAAGCCATGGTCATCTATTTGAAATGGGAATGAATGGGAATGACAGTGATTACCTGTAAGATTAATATTTTGGAATTCTGTATAAAAAATAATCTTCAGACAAAATCTACTTTTGAGGGGTGGGATATATTAGGTAGCAAGTAAACATCTGCCATAAATATATAAATGGACAGACATTCATTGATCAGCCACAACATTACAACAACCTGCCTAATATCATGTAGGCCCCCCTCATGCTGTCAGAACAACTTTGATGCATTGAGGCATGGACTCCACAAGACCTCTGAACATGTCTTGTGGTATCCAGCGCCAGAACATTAGCACCAGATATTTTAAGTTCTGCAAGTTGCAATATGCGGCCTCCATGGATCTGATTTGTTGTTCCAGCAAATCCCACACGTGCTCAATAGGAATGAGATCTGGGGAAGTTGGAGGTCAAGGCAACACCTTTAACTCTTTGTCATGTTCCTCAAACCACTTCTGAACAATTTGCAGTGTGGCATGGTGCATTATTCTGCTAAAAGAGGCCACTGCCATAAGGGAACACAATGAAAGGGTGTATGTGGTCTACAACAATCTCTAGGTAGGTGGTACATGCAGGTCCAATACTGGGTGGATGCAAAGGCTCTGCCTCCTCATGTTAGGTCCCACCACTCTTGTAATGCATCTTCCCTCATAATCAGCACCAGGCAGCAGAGCTGGAAGGCAAAAGTTACAAGCTGTTAAACTTAACCTTTTTAAAGACAACATGCTGATCCATGGGGTGGGGGGGGAGGGGTACTAGCGCTGCACAGCTCCCCAATCCATGTGTGTGTACAGCGCACCTGTGTTCTATGCACCCACCCATGATCGGCCCTGGGTACCTATTACAGTAACATCCACATGCCAGGACCCAAGGTTTCCCAGTAGAACAAAGCCCAGGGCATAAATCTGCCTCTGCCAGCCTCAGGTAAACAGCACACATGCACCCGGCCATCTACCTGATTTAAACAAAACATGATTCATCAGCCCAGGCAACCTTCTTCCATTGCTCCATGGTCCAGTTATGACGTTCACGTATGCATTAATGGTACTTTATAGGTTATCATGGGCACTTTAACCAGTCTGCGGCTATGCAGCCACATATATGCAAACTGTGACGTACTGTGTGTTATGATACCTTTTTATCATGGCCAGCATTAAGATTTTTTTTAGCAATTTGAGCAGTAGCTCTTTTCTGTTATCAGACTAGATGGGATGCACCTTCGTTCCTATGTGCATCAATGAGCCTTGGGCACCCATGACCCTGACACCGATTGTCCTTCCTTGCAGCTCTTGTGGTAGGTACTAACGACTTCCAATAGGGAACACTCAACAAGACTTGTAATTTCAGCAGATGCTGTGACCCTTTTGTCTAGCCATCATTATTTGGCCCTTGTTAAAGTCACACAGATCTTTTCACTTGACCATTGTTCCTGTTTCTAACACATGAAATTCAAGAACCCCTTGAGAGGTGCCATTGTAACAATATAATGAATGTTATTCAGTTATCAGGGGGTTTTAATGTTGTGGCTGATCGGTAAATAGATATTAATACAACAAATAGGATATACAGTGCTTTTGAGCAAATAGGCAGCAGAACTTAAATTATAAAATAACTCTATAATAAAAATATTATTAAAATAATAATATATTCTATGACACATATAGATATTGTTAATCATTTTAGCAGGATCTCAAGAATTATATTTATACATCTTTTTAAATGATCATATTTGTCTTTTGTGACAACGCATCATAATAATCTTTTTTTTAACACAGGTGTTGGAGACAAAACTCTTGAGATATTCCTCTCCCAAAATGATAATGAGCTTCAAAACCTTGAAGAAGATGAAAATTTGCTAATAGATGGTACTGCCTTTGACTTTTATTTTAACATTTGTTCTTTCAAATGCATCAGATCATTACCACTGAAACATTAAATGCATAACCAAATTTTCTTATCAAATGTTAGCCCTTATTGTTATATGTAATTTGTGTTGTAAATTTGACACATATGGAAACTGGGATTTAAAGAAAACACAAGTCAATGATAATGTAAATAATATATAGAGTATTACATTATGCTATATGCAAACTATTAGACGTAGGAGCAATCATTAATGTTAAAAACATCAGCTAAAGGCTCTGGAACATCACTAAAACTAAAATAAAAAGTTGTATATAAGAAAAAGCAACACCACTCTAGTCCAGGGATAGGTAACCTTTGGAACTCTCGATGTTATGGACTACGTCTCCCCTTATGTTTTTCCAGTAATATCGCTGATATAGTCCACATCAATTGGAGTGCCAAATGTTGCTTACCCCTGATAATATTACAGAGAGCTGGCATCTTAAGGGAGGTGTATCATGCTTTGGGAAGTTTATTATAAATAGAGACAGTATGATAGTATGTTGGCAGAAGGGGGAAAGATGGTAGCCCCCACAGTGCTAAAGAATAGGAAATTACTAAACCAATGCAATATATAATTCATACTGTGAAATTCAAAACAGGAAAGTAACCCTGTCAATGGCATTCTAAATTGTCATAATAATCTGGTCTGTGCAGACCATTTGTCAACATGGATTAAGTGTCTATTTGAATAGCTATACAGAGCCATACTGTCATCAGATAAATAGGACAGCCCGGGTTTAATTTTTACATTTAAAGAAAATGTACATATTTGTTAGTTATACAATGATTTTTCGTGAAAAAAAAAATGATTGCAGTACACTGCTGAACCCTGAAAAAAAAAAAAGTTAAGCACACTAAATGCAAAAAATTACATATTTTATTTTTGTTTGAGATGGCTAAGGCTTGTGCACAATAGCCTGGCCGTTTACTTGCAAATACCATGCTAAATGCTTGTTTATGTAAAGCTGACTTTTTCATTTGACTTATAGATAGTTCTGATGAATATGATGATGCATTTAACTGCATGAAGGAAGCCAGCAAAAAATCCCACCTACAGGAAATCATGCAGAAGATCGAGAAAGCAGCTAGTGAGTTGGAAGATGTTCGAAGCAGCCTCAAACATGCAAAGAACCAGGTAATAATTTATCTGTACAAAGTCACTGTACCTCCCTAATGTTCCAAATACAAGTGTACTCTTTTGTTTTAACTTACAGGTTATCCATTGGTGCAGTAAAGTGGACAAGTCATGTATCGAGAGACTTGTAAGAGGCCAAAATCCGCCCTACCTTGTTGCCCAGGTGAGGAAATGCTTAGTACCAATACACATTAGCACAGACAATTTCAGTTCCCCTAAGAACTATATTTCCAGTTTATAAAAAGAATTGTAATTAATGGACGTTGGGGGAATTAATCAAGGTGTTCTGTTCTAAAATAAGGTGCAGCAATGTAAAATGGGAGGAGTCAACAATGAAACTGCTAGTGTCCTAATTTTCGTTTCAATTGCCCCTTGACCAAGACAGCTAACTATATATATTCATATACCATAGATTGTAAGTTCATTTGAGAAGGGTTTTCCTCCTCCTTTTCTCTAATCGTAACGTGCTGTGGAATATGTTAATGATAGATAAATATTACTCATATTAAATTGTGTTTTCTGTGTTTATATCATATACCTTCAATGTGCTTCTACACAGCAGAGACCATGTTGCAGATAAATGTTTTTATTTAGATTTTAGAGATGGCGCTAGTTATGGTGAATTGTCTCTATAAAACTGAAAATTACAATGGTTTGGCCAAGTCTCCAATACATATGCATGAAAACTCGGAGAATAAAGGTAACTACAGATTTCAACCTTCACCTGCTGCAAAATCATCTACGTCAAAACGAGGTAAAACATCAAATTTGTATACGAGATCCAATATGTACATGACTTACATGACACTGCCATATTTCTTATATTATCTTCCATGTTGGTACGCAGGTTTTCGAGAGACTACTGATAAGATTGACAGAACCAGGTGGAAGAATTTGCAGTATCGTATAGGAGAAAGTAGCAAGTTTGTTGAAATGATAAATCAGTAAGTCAAAAAACAATTATTAAAGTATCACAATGATACCAGGAGGAGTACATATGCTGTCACTCCTACACATATATGTACTATTTTACTTTAAAAATTGAGTAATAATAATAATTAAAAGGTAAAATATTTAATAAATTTTTTTAGAGGAAATGAAGAGTGCAAATAAAATTGTCATTAAAGCTACACAGCTTAGAGGATGCAGGGGGCGTGGTTTGCAGCCGAGCGAGCTGGACGTGTCTGGCTAGAGCTCCGCTGTAACCACAGTGCCAACGGCTAACAAAGGCTGAAAATCGATATTTTTCGACATACTCTCCGACTCACCAGTAAGGGGGACCGGGATGGAAAAACGGAATCAAAGAAAACCGGTGAAAAAACCCTCGGAATCGGTGACCTCGGTCCCCGATATGTTTGCGGCCTCACGAGCCGCGAGGCTATCCACCCAAGATGGCGGTCGGGACGGCCCGGGGACACCTACCTCTCCTGCGAGCCCCGGCAGCGGAGCTGCTGCGGGGGCATTGGACTCGGAGGCCAGCCAAATATTGGCCAAACTATCGGAGGTACGCACATACCTGGCCACAGAAATTGTCCGCACTACGACGGAAGTGAAGGCCGAAATCCAAGCCCTGGGTACGAGGACGGCGGCTCTCGAACAAAGGATGGAGTCTACAGTACAGGCCCACAACGAGTCAGCTGCACAAATAAACTCCTTAACGTCCCAACTGCAGATGGCCGCAGCGGCGATAGATGACCTTGGCAACAGGTCGCGGCGGAATAATATCCGCCTCCGTGGCCTCCCGGAACAGGAGGGAGAGGGGTCCCTGGTGGAAGTGGTCTTGAAGATCTTTAGACCGCTTCTCCCCGATGTGCCGGAACACCTATGGCACATCGAGCGGGCTCACCGGGCGCTCCGTGCCAGGAGGGCGGATGAGAAGAGACCGAGAGACGTAATCATTAAGTTTCTGTCCTTCCAGACAAAGGAAGCATTGATGAAACGTGGCAGAGACGGCCCAATAACATATAACGGGACAGACCTTGCATTGTATCAGGACTTAACCCCTGCTACCTTGAAGAAACGACGAGACTGGCGTCCTGTTACGGAAATTCTACAAATGGAATCTATTAAATATGCATGGGGTCACCCTTTTCGATTATTGGCCTTCAAAAATGGCCGCACGAAAGTCCTCCATGCTGACGGCGATCCGGCTGCGTTCCTATCGGAGCTCGGGATTCGTATACCAGAGGGTTTCGCGGTTCCGAGGTCTTCGGCGGAGGTCCTCCCTGCCCTACCCCGGGAGTGGTACACAGCAGGCGAATGATTTCGGATCCTTTAACTTGGCGTTGGGTGAGCGGCCGGTGGCCCAGAGCGGTGAGCTTTTCCGGGTGGGCCCTTATTGTTTGGGAGGGGGATTGCGGGAATCCCTCATCCTCCCCACTTTTGTTTTTTCACCCGGGACCCGGGGGCCCCTTATACAATTGCCCAGGAATGTTTATTTTCCTTCCATCGGGGGGGGGGGGGGCACTAGTATTGGGGTGGGCTAGGGATTTCTCCCACCCCCTTATGTTCGTTATTGCACCCCCATATCGTCCCTCCTCACCCGGCCCTTACTCTCTCTACACCTCTGTGGCCCCGGGATAGGGAGCGTTCAAAGGAATGATGGCGAACGGCCCTTTTTGATTGACTATCACAAACTCACGGCGGCCGTGGGCGTACTCTTTATTTTTAATGATCGTTATTTACTATGCTTTGCTCTGATGTTTTATTCCCGGGTCGCCTTGATTTTCACTCGGGGGGTGGGGGAGGAGGGAGATGGTGGTGTTTGACTTTGTATGGTTATTTGTACGCTAAACGATAATCATGTCGGCTTTTCCCAATCGTGTATAGCAGGTTTACGGAGCTCGGGGGGTTCGAGCTGGGACGTGTAGGGGGTATCTCTCCGCCTCTAATTATTAGGCCTATATGGCAACTCGGCCATAGCGACCAATGACCCCCTCTCACCTCCCCCGTTTTATGCAATGCACCCTATTAAACCTGCTCCCCCCCCCCTAGTCTTAATACGAGGGAGGCGATACCCCCTTGGGGTGACGGGTGGGATAAATAACTGTACTTTTTGTGCCCCTCTCCTTAGGCGGATAGACGCCCCAGGCTCGCTGCCTCATGTTGTTTTGCGTTATATTTTCCTACGGGCTCCGCCCTGATTCTGACCCACGGGCAATTCCGGGTCTTATTTGCCCCCCCCCCCCCCCTCCCCCCCCCCCCCACCGTGCGCTCCTTGCCCTCGGGACCGCCCATACTGCTCCGGGGTGCATTTTTAGCTGTTCATCCCCCCCCCCCCCCCCCCGCCTCGTCGGTGGGGGTTATCCCCTCTGGGATTGGGGGTGGGGGGGTAGGCGGAGTTCTCCACGGGACGGGGGGATGGGGCGGGGTTGGGGCCCCTCTGTTGGACTGTGGGCCCGGGCTGGCCTTGGTGGGATCGCGAGACGTTTCGCCCATTGTTACATCGTTTTTCATGCAAAAGTTATTTGATTAGGCACCCTGTTGGTGCCCATTTTTTCGTTGGTCTATGTCTGGGCGACTCTGGAGCCTCATGCAGACTCCGGGGGAGCCTATACAAGGCCCCCACTCGTCCCTGGCTACAAATAAGACCAGGGGTTTATTATTATGTACGATGTTTTTTCTCTCTATTTTTACTTTTCTTTCTCCCTCTCCCTTCTACCCTTTTTGCCCTCCTCCCCCTCCTCCCCCCTGTTTTAGGGTACCCTCTTTGGAAGGAGGCGTTGGTTCAATCTGCGATGACTCAGAGCTCGGCCCTGACGCAGGGGGCATAGATAGACAATCTGAGACACCACTCTATATACCACCTATCTATCACCAGTATTTGGTGAAAATGGCCACTAGGTTTAGCCTTTCCCTTATTCACTATCAATGCCCTTGAAACTCTTATCCCTGAACGTCAAAGGCTTAAACGCACCGAATAAACGTCGCCTCATGTTTAGGGAACTTAAGCGTTTAAACCCGGACATTGCACTCCTGCAGGAGACACATATTCCGAAATCGGCGAAGTTCACTCTCAGAGACCACACTTACAGGACTACCCACGAGGCAAGGGCATTAAACAAAAGGAATGGGGTAGCGGTGCTCCTACACCATAGATGCCCGCTTCGGGTAGGTACTGTCACGATGGACCCGAGTGGCCGTTTTGTTTTAATATCCGGAACTCTGTACTCTCACGCCATCCATATTATAAATATTTACGCCCCTAACGACCCCTCGGTGGACTTCTGGGACACTATGACCCAGGTCGTAAACGGTCTGCCTCACGGTATGGTTATCGCGGGGGGCGACTTTAACGCCACCCCATGCCCTGCAGCGGACAGAAGCCTGCGCGACGGTCTCCCGAGGTCTCACGGGAGTGGCCGCCAAGACAAATTGCTCCGCACCTTCCTACACCGCACAGGCCTCATTGATATCTGGAGAGCACACCACCCCGATGGTCGAGATTATACATTTTACTCAGCACCTCACAAAACTTACTCTAGGATAGACTCATTCCTGATTAATTCCAGTGCCGCATCCAGGGTTTCGGGCGTTGCTATCGGTTCCATCACCTGGTCCGACCACGCGGAGGTCACGCTGACTTTGGATAGGTTGAGTGCGGCCTCCCCGTGGTCCTGGAAGTTAAACACCTCTCTACTACAGGACCCGGTTATAGTAGAGGTTGTCCGCAAAGAACTGCTCGAATATTTCGCTAGAAACGCGTGTACTGACGTAAGACCAGCTACGCTATGGGCCGCACACAAAGCGGTCATTAGGGGTATATTAATTCGCGAGGCCACAGTAAAGAAAAGACGCAAAACGCAACTGCTGTCCACACAGCTGGAGGCGTTAGGGAAAGCAGAAGAAAAACATAAAGCCCTCCAGTCGCCAGTCACGCTAGCGGAAGTGCAGAGATTGAGATCCTCGGTCCGCAACACACTCATAGATGACACGGCTAGGGCCATGACTTGGTCCAGACGGACCTATTATGAGAAATCCAATAAAATGGATACTCTGTTAGCCAGGGCCCTACGCCCGAGACAGGGACACTCGCATATCACACGTATCAAAGACGCTTCGGGCAAAATCTGTACAGACCCCACTGAGATTGCAGGGGTCTTCACGGAATATTACTCTAACTTATACAACCATTCCACCGGGACTGCTTCAGACCCTCAACAGGAAGAGTACGAGGCTCGTGCCTTTCTGTCTCGTCTCGCTTTACCAAAACTGCAAGCAGGTGAATCGGCGGCTCTTGGAGCACGCATAACTACCGATGAGATAAACGTTGCAATTTCAATGCTGAAAGGCAATAAAGCTCCAGGTCCAGACGGTTTCGAGGGCAGTTATTATAAAGCTTTCCGAGAGGAGCTAGTACCTCACTTGGAGTCGTGGTTTAACGACCTCATGGGGGGTGGCGCCCCGGACAGAGACATGTCATTGGCGGACGTGGTATTGTTACCTAAACCGGGCAAGGATGATCTCGACCCGGGCGGTTTCCGCCCGATCTCGCTGATCAATCACGATTCCAAGATCTTGGCGAAGGTCTTGGCCAACCGACTAAACCCCTTCTTGACGAAACTGATACACCCTGACCAGGTTGGCTTCGTACCTGGTCGGCAGCTTTTTGAAAATACCCGGCGGAACATTGACCTCATCTGGAGGCAAGCGAATAGGAAAATTCCAACATTGTTTCTATCCCTCGACGCCGAGAAGGCCTTTGATAGGGTTAAATGGCCCTATCTTTTCGAAGTCCTTCGACACTTTGGCTTACCAGACTCATTTATCACTGCGGTACAAGCAATGTATACAAATGTTAAAGCACGGGTTCGCATATCGGGGGCGAAGGTGACACCCTTCGGCCTAGGAAACGGTACCAGACAGGGATGCCCTTTGTCTCCCCTGCTGTTTATCCTCTCCCTAGAACCCCTTCTGCAGTCAATACGAGACAACCCGGACATCCATGGGATTTCGGTAGGGGGCCATCAGTACGTTGTGTCGGGCTTCGCCGACGACATCTTACTGACCCTGGCCGACCCACTTCCGTCTATGAGGGCGTTAACGGGTGTCCTGGCTGACTATAGTAGATTGGCAGGATACAAAGTGAATATGCACAAATCCTGCGCATTACCGATTTGCATGCCTGACCCTGTCATAACCTCCATAGGCGACACATACCAGATTCGCTTAGCTAGGGATCATGTAAAATATTTGGGGGTGTGGTTAACGGCAGACCCGGTTCGACTATTCACACAAAATTATACGCCTCTGATCCGTACGTTAATGACGGATATGGAGAAATGGCTGGATAAACCGATCTCATGGATCGGTAGAATCCACTCGGTGAAGATGAACATTCTCCCTAGGATTCTGTTCTTGTTCCAGGCCCTCCCAGTTAAAGTAACCAAATCAGACCTGGGCACACTCCAACAGGCAATAGGGAAATTCATCTGGCAGAACAGGAGACCCAGGACCTCTCGGAACGTTCTTTATCGAGCGAAGACGAGAGGAGGCCTGGGCCTCCCTAATTTGTACTTCTATTACCAGGCAGCGCAACTTACACAACTAGCCTTATGGCATTCCCCTCCTGGGGAACGGCGGTGGGTGGACTTAGAATCGTCCCTCACGGGACCAGACTTGCCTCAATTTCTGATGTGGGTCCCAAGGGACCATAGACCATCGACACACATTGCATGCCCAGCTATTGCGAACTCTCTGAGACTTTGGGATGCCTCATCAACCAAATATGGTTTGTCACCCCGACTTTCCCCCCTAACTCCCTTTTTGAGAAATACTGCATTTCCGCCGGGACTAAACGCTAGAGATTTTAGGGGTATTGAAGGCACAGGGGTACAGCGCCTCTGCCACCTCTATGAAGGCGGATCTGTTGTTACATTCGACGAACTTAAGACTAGGGCTACCCTACGCCCCGCCGACTTCTTTCGCTACATCCAGGTGAGAGACTTCGCCCAGGCCCCTATGATTAAAGCTAGTGCACTGAGCCGGCCAACCTTCTTCGAGTCCATGTGCCTCAAAGAACGGTTTCCCAGGAGCCTCATCTCCATTCTGTACACACACCTGAGTACACACACGACGGAATGGGGCGACCTCACATATATCTCTCAGTGGGAAGCGGACTTGGGGGAGGAATTGGAAGGCGTCGACTGGCAGGAGATCTGGGAGGCAGCAGCCTCTTCGTCGGTATGTGTCTCCATGCAGGAACAGGCATATAAGACCCTCTTTCGGTGGTATACCACCCCGGTGAAGTTATATAAAATGCGCAAAACACCCACGGATCTGTGCTGGAGAGGCTGTGGCCAGAAGGGATCCTACATACATATGTGGTGGGAATGCCCTGCAGCACAGAACTTCTGGAAACGGGTGGTAGGACTTTTGAAGGATATTTTTGATAGAGAGCTTAAGTTGGACCCATGGGTATTCCTCCTGGCCAGACCTCTTGATGACTGGCCCAGAGCGGAACAAAACCTGTTGCACAAAGTGAACTTAGCTGCCAGAAGAGCCCTGGCCCAAGTGTGGCTCCAACCCGATACCCCCCCTGTCGACGTAGTCGTGCGAAAGATCAAGGACGCTTTCCTTATGGATAAGCTGACGGCGCTAGTTAGAGGCACTACTAAAAAGTTTGATAGGGTCTGGGCCCCGTGGATGAACAGCGGAATCGGAGACTAGGGGAGAGGAAAGGGGATTTACCCCGGAACCCCGCCCGAGACTTCGTCCTGGTCGGGACCGGTTATGGCTTAGAGAGGATGCTTGCAGCACCCTGATTTCCACCAGAGCCCAACGCCTTACAGTTTAAATTTAATCCATGAAACTTTCCTATAATTGTAACACGCTAATACAGATTGAACCTACTCCTTCCACCCTCCCCTCCCTCCTTTCCTTCCCCACACCCTCCCCCTCTTCTCACTAAGTTCCTTCACCCCATCTTCATTATCCTTTCTTCGTCCGACTCCATGTACACCAAGCCTTATCATCGCTCGGTCCTCTATCAAAGCGACACCGCCCACTGAAGGCTTCAGACACTGTATCGCATACGTGCCGATCCAATGCCTAAGGCGACACCCATAAATGATACGGGGTCAAAGATCTCATGTAAACCAACTAGCCTTGTATATAAAACTGGGATTCTGTGGCTTTTTAGACGGAAAACCGAGGCCTACTGCTCTAACACGCTAAGGATGTATGTGGACCTGAGCGGTGTACAGAGGAGGACTGTTATTTTCTTATATTACTAAAACAAAAAACAACAAGGTGTAACTCCACACATGTTCTTGCATCTATAACAATGGAACTCTCACGAGCTATGAAAACTGTGGACTGATTATTATTTTTGCTTTCCTCGAACGTAATGTTTTCAATCCAACTGCATGTTCATGGACTAATGGTTTTATGTATGTGGGACAATGTTACTGCACTATGTATCTCCTTATACTGCTTCCACGTGCCTGTGGTTACCTCACCTTGTTTACAAATAAAGAATTTAAAAAAAAAAAAAAAAAAAAAGCTACACAGCTTAAAATCTCTCATGAAGGGTTCACATATAGGTGAATGTTTCAGAGAACACTTTTTCATAAGGCTAATAATAACTGAATTTTAAATTAATATTAGTTAACATGGCCACCCAACCATAAGTAAAAAATGTAACAAGAAATTAAGGTAGTCATGGATTGGTTTGCAATCTGCTGTCAATAATTCACTGCTAATGTAGCAACGCACAAGTATGAATTTACAGTATAACGCATTATATAGAAAATGTATTCAAAATTCTTTAGACAGATACACACAATAAGGCCTCTCTTAAATAACAAATCCCCATTATCTGCTAATTCTGCAGGAAATGACTGCAGACCTAGTCTTGCAAAGCTAGTCTTTGTTTTCTAGTGTTGTATTCCATAAGGGAGAATTGTACGTTTTCTATAATTCACTGCTAATAAGTGGTTCATTGGAAACCTATAGACCTAGATATGTGCATGATAAGCCCTGCACAATGTATGTGCCTACTCAAGCTCCCGGTGGAAAGACATGGTGGAACATGGTGGAAAGTCTAAAATGACCTCCTGCCACTTGGTGTTAATGTTATCGAAGTACAGGGAGAAAACAAAGGCACCCTGTGTGTCCATTAAGCAGATATGGTGCTACCCTGTATTTATTATCATCAGTCCAGTTATTTGTCAGTGACCATGGTATGAATTCTACCAGTGCCCTTACTTATTGGAAACAAAACAAGATGCCAATTTGAATATGGCTTTCATTTGAAGAGATTAGCTACATTTTTTTAAAATCTTTTTCGCTGTCTGGATCTTTGCAACAGTAAAAGGCCAAACAGCTAATTCCATCACTTTATAGTTGACCAAATATGAGCTGTTTTATTTAAAAGTCATACTTACCAAGGCATTTTTAACACCTCTCCTTATTTAGAATTGCTAGACTTGAAGATGGGCTTCCAGATGTGACCCTGAAGGAAATAGAGACCTACCTTGGAAAAGCAAAGGAAGGTTCCCATGGAGTAACTGGGGAAGGATCCTTGCTTGAAAATGCTGCCCCACGTGCGTAATTATACATGTGTTCATTGTATTTAGATTTATTATCAGATTCAATCTGGCTTTAAAAATACTCTGTCATCCACAAAACATGATGATAACAATGTCCCCTTAATGTAAATGTATTTGTTGCTCCAGTTGCCATGAATTATCACTAAATATATGTAAATTTTTTGTTTGAGCCCTTCACAATGCTATGCTGTATTGCTCTAGCATAATACTACTCTTGGCATTTGTGTGCCAGCATATAACCATAAATCTGTTGCAATGGACATCTTGGTAGGTTTTAGATGGGCAGCTTAGCAATGGAAGCCTGAAGTTATGTTTTGTTTTCCCGAATGTCCCTGTGACAGGGGCAATAGAGTGATCGTTGGATCTTCTGGAAAATGCCACGCTGCGCCAATAAAATGCTGCTCTATGAGCAGCATTTAATCTGTAACCAAGTTTAACTTTTTAATAGCAGAGAAAGTGCTCCTAGTTACTGTCTTCCCTTCACACACAGATATATACCTTGTATAGAACTAAATCAGTTTAAAACCCATAATGTACATGTTTTTGGACATGTACGTCAACTTTCATGTGCACATAGAGTAAGTATCTTCTGTCTCTATCCCACCTAGGCTGATCACACGTGAAGTGTGCATGCATACACTGTCCAGTTGCTATGGTAATGAATGTGAAGATGCATATTATACAGTATAAGGGTGGATATTAGTAACTGTTAGCCACTAAACATTGGCCTAGAGATTGGAAACCTGTTGGCACTTTTTGTCCACATATATATTCCCATTGTTAGTAATAACAATGGTGTACAACTGATATTTAGCAACCACATTGTTAATGAACCCTGCTGAGTTAACAACAGACAAAATGTAGCCCTGAATATGTAAATAAAAAAATTAGCTAGACCAACTCACCTTGTTAAGCAGTCCTGAGGACTTTGATTATATATATTTTTAGTTATTTACATTTGTAATACAATATATTTGTTCTGATTGTCAGAAATGTCTGAGTACCTATGGTTTGTTTGGAATTCAGACTTCTTTCAGTATATCTGAATTATTCGGAAATGAATCTGCAAATTTAAGACCAGTGTCTAAATGTGCATCCAAATCGTTTTAGTAAAATGGATATTTTGGGTCCAGTTTGCATTTTAGTTATGAATTTTACTCTTGGATGTCCTATCAAAGCCTATATGTGATTTCAAGGTGTGAACCTGCTTGAGTTCTTTGTAATCTAATTTAAATTATTTTATAAGAACTGCATTCCTCAATGTGTAAAATGTGTTTTCATATGCAGATGCTACACCCAAATCCATCACACCTGCTAAGAAATATTCACATGTAGACACCAACAAAACCAAAGATGCAAAGAAAGGGGAAATTACCATTGCAAATGCTAGGTACACCTCTGAGGATGCTGCTACATTAGTGGCATTCATTGTAGCCATTGTGGAGTATACTCGACTTTGTGGGCCATTAAAAGAATGCCTGAGAAGACTGTCAGAATTTGAAAAAGAAAAGGAGGATCTTCTTATAAAGGAAGCACAGTCATCATTGGTGAGTAAATAATTATTTGTTAATATGTATGCCAGATCAGTCATTTAGTTAGTGCTCCTGTTCCATTCATTTAGCACCATTTCAGCTCTTAAGGTTGCAGGGGTTTGTTTGTTTGTTTGTTTGATTTTTCATAATTATTTCCATGCCTTGACTAAATGTAAAGATTTAAAGGAAGTTCCTTCTTGCACATTTCTATATTGCTACTGTTAAACAAAAAAGTATGATTGAATTAGGTTACAAATGTAACCAAACAGGGTGGAAAATACATTTTTTTTTTATGTTTACAGTTGTGCTCAAAAGTTTGCATACCCTTGGAGAATTGGTAATATATGTACCATTTTGAAAGAAAAAACATGAGTCAGCAGGCAAAACATATTTCTTTTATTTCTTATTGGATTCATATTTAACTGTAAGTTATAACAGAATGGCACAATCATAAAACAAAACATGGCAACAAAGAAAAAAGTAAATGACCCTTGTTCAAAAGTATGCATACTCTTAGTTCTTAATACTGTGTATTGCCTCCTCTTGCATCAATGGCAGCATGCAGTCTTTTGTAATAGTTGTCTATGAGGCCCCTAATACTTGCCGGTGGCACAGCTGCCCATTCATCCTGGCAAAATGCCTCCAGGTCATGCAAAGTCTTTGGTCATCTTGCATGAACCGCACGTTTGAGATCTCCCCAATGTGGCTTGATGAAATTAAAGTCATGAGGCTGTGATGGCCACTCCAGAACCTTCACCTTTCTCTGCTGTAACCACTGTAGGGTCAGCTGGGCCTTGTGCTTAGGGTAATTGTCATGCTGGAAAGTCCAAGAGCATCTCATGAGCAGCCTTCTTGCAGAAGAATGCAGATTGTCTGCCAGTATTTTTGATAGCATGCTGCATTCATCTTGCCATCAATTTTCACAAGATTCCCTGTGCCTTTAGAGCTCACACACCTGTAAAACATCAGTGAGCCACCGCTATGCTTTACAGTGGGGATGGTATTCTTTTCACTATATGCCTTGTTGACCCCTCTCCAAAACATAGCGCTTATGGTTGTGACCATAAAGCTCTATTTTGGTCTTATCACTCCAAATTACAGTATGCCAGAAGCTGTGAGGCGTGTCAAGGTGTTGTAGGGCATATTGTAACCAGGCTTTTTTTGTGGCATTGGTGCAGTAAAGGCTTCTTTCTGGCAACTCAACCATGCAGCTCATTTTTGTTCAAGTATCATCGTATTGTGCTCCTTGAAACAAGCACACCTCCCTTTTCCAGAGCAGCCTGTATTTCTCTTGAGGTTACATGTGGATTTTTCTCTGTATCCCAAACAATTCTTCTTGCAGCTGTGGCTGAAATCTTTCTCGGTCTTTGGATATCTTTTTATATCCTTTTCTATCTTTATAAAGTTCCATTACTTTGTTACGCAGGTCTTTTGATTTTTTTTATTTCTTTTTGTTTTTTTCTGCTCCCCATGGCTCAATATCTAGTCTGCTCAATGCATCCACACGACAGCTAACAAACTCATTGACTATTTATATACAGACACTAATTGCAATTTAAAAAGCCACAGGTGTGGTAAATAAACTTTAATTGCCACTTTAACCCGTGTGTGCCATCTTGTGTGTCTGTAGCAAAGCCAAACATTCAAGGGTATGTAAACTTTTGATCAGGGTAATTTGGATAATTTCTGTTATTATTATTATGATTTAAAAAGGAGCCAAACAACTCAACGTGATAATAAATGGCTTCATATAAGGCAAAGAAAAGCGTTTTTTTATTGTAAGAACAACAAGGATATGGAATTCTCTGCCTGAAGAAGTGGTTTTATCAGAGTCCATACAGATGTTCAAACAGCTACTAAATGCACACTTGCAAAAACAGAATATTCAAAGATATAATCTTTCAATGTAGGGTAATAACTGCTTGATCCAAGGATAAATCTCACTGCCATTCTGGGGTCAGGATTTTGTTTCCTAGCTTGTTGCAAAAGTGGTTCAAACTGGGTTTTTATGCCTTCTTTTGGATCAACAGCAAAAAACTAAAGTGAGGAAGGCTGAACTCGATGGACGCAAGTCTCTTTTCAGCTATGTAACTATGATCACTATCCTTCAATAAAATACATTTTTTTGCATGATCGGTCATATTTTTAAAATAAATGCCATAATTTCACAACTGCTTCCAGGAAATGCAAACTTTTGAGAGCACAACTGCATGTCAATTATTATATCTATTATTATATTATTATAACGGAGATAAGAGAAAAGAAAATATATTTCACCTTGACATCATGTGTCTACTCCATGGTTTAAAGTATCCCTGTCCTTTTGTTTAGATTGTTGACAGTTCTGAGGAAGAGCTTCCAACATTAGATCATCAAACCCTGAGCACATTAACAGCAGATGACCTTCCAACTCTCCACGCCGAGGTAACAACTTTTTATATTTTTACATATACACATGTGTCAGATATTTTAGCCACTACTATAATTGCTATTCTCTCCACCTGCAAGGATGAAGTTAATGTTCAAAAAAATCTCAATGCACAAGTGTTAGAAAAGTTAGAAAATCATCTTTTGTTTTAAATTAAATTTACAAACCATTAAAAATGAAATATCCAGTTTTCTTTTTACACAAATGAAAGGAGAGTAAGAAGTGGTCATTGATATTTACTTGCAAGTACTTGTTTTATATACTTAACTGAGAGGAGATATTTCTTCTCCTTTAGATCCTCTAATATAATTATGTTATATCATTTTTGTACGGAGCTTTTGGAACTGTTTGTAGATACTATATATCAGAATGTCTTGCAGTGTTCATCAATATTCATTATCTTACAGGTGGAACAGCTACATCAGGAATATGACATGGGTGTCAATATCAAGCACCAACTGCACAAAGAGCTGCTCTCACACAAGGAAAGGCTCCAAGCAGCGCTAGATATGCTGGAAAGGTAGGCAGAATCTAAAAAAAATGATGTAATAAAAAATAATAATATAAAGAACAATATTAGTAAACTCAAGAGTGTGCAATTACAAATCTGGTGCTACTTATTAATACTAATTGGCAATGTTATGACTGCTTAAGAATACAAAATACATTTGCTATACAAACCGTCCCATCTAGTATATGAACTATGCCCAATAAATAATTCCCCCTGAAACATCAAAACAGTAACTGGATATATTTCCTATTAAGGACTAAGGATTTAACCCGATGGTGTGATGTTCTTCATACTATGTTTTTTTTTTTTTTGTTTTTTATCAGTTTGTTTGTTGTTTGTCTATATTCTGTATACTTGTCAATGTTCATTTTGCATAACTTGTTAAATGCACTGGATAAAAGCACTATAAAAGAACTGTAAAATGAATAAAGAAATACTCACCCTGCCCTACAGAAGTCAGATTGGCTGAAAGGAACACTATAGTCACCTGAATTACTTGAGCTAAATAAAGCAGTTTTAGTGTATAGATCATTCCCCTGCAATTTCACTGCTCAATTCACTGTCATTTAGGAGTTAAATTGCTTTGTTTCTGTGTATGCAGCCCTAGCCACACCTCCCCTGGCTATGATTGACAGAGCCTGCATTAAAAAAAATCTGGTTTCACTTTCAAACAGAGGTAATTTACCTTAAATAATTGTATCTTAATCTCTAAATGGAACTTTAATCACATACAGGAGGCTCTTGCAGGGTCTAGCAAGCTATTAACATAGCAGGGGATAAGAAAATCTTAATTAAACAGAACTTGCAATAAAGAAAGCCTAAATAGGGCTTTCTTTACAGGAAGTGTTTATGGAAGGCTGTGCAAGTCACATGCAGGGAGGTATGACTAGGGTTCATAAACAAAGGGATTTAACTCCTAAATGGCAGAGTTCTATACACCAAAACTGCTTCATTAAGCTAAAGTTATTCAGGTGACTATAGTGTCCCTTGAATTAACTTCCAGCCAATGTCTTCCTCTCTGTATCTGCCTCTCCTTGCTTTTATTCAGTGAATGTTTATTGACTCAAAATTGTAGGAATACAAAGTTGAGAAAACAAACAGAGAAATGTAGAACACAAATTAGAGGTTGTATGTCATCGTACATAAGAGCACGACACCCTCTCACTTTATAGTTTGGTCTACTCATCCCGCATCTTGAGAAAAAGGAATCGCACTGTTTTATCACTGGTAAACTGAACAAGTACTTGAAGACATTTGTATTCATTTATTCAAAATGTATGTTTTTTTTTTCTTTTCCTCTAAGACTGAAGACACAAGAAAAGAAGTGGAACGACGCCCTCGCTCAGAGCAGCATCGCTGATCTTCTTACAAACTGTGTGATGGCAGCTGCTTTCATTACCTACTGCTCCTCACTTACCATTGATGGAAGGTAAGAGGAGGTGTAAAGCGCCCGAGGGTTAGAAAATAATAAAATAGTTCTTTCTTAGCTTTTTCATTTATATTTTAATAAAAAAAATTCAGTTACAATTGCACTTTGCCATACACCATTAAATACACTGTATTATTTGCTGATGTGGTGATTATTCATCTAATATATGTGAACCATATGATATTAATGCATCCTAATCCAGGGTAATGTGTGCGCACTTTTTGTTCTTTAGGAATTCGCAGATGTATAACTTAAGGTTTTCTATTTTCATGTCATAAACATTAGTCTTCAGAATCTAAACCTGTTAATGACAACAGATAAGGACAGGAAACTATAACCACTTCACCTACATAAAAAGACAGACTTTAATATTAGTGTGTGATACCATTTGTTTAAAACGTTCCTGCCCTCGATCAAGACAAGATTTCCCATTAACCACTTAAGGACACATGACATGTGTGACATGTCATGATTCCCTTTTATTCCAGAAGTTTGGTCCTTAAGGGGTTAAAGGACCACTCTAGGCACCCAGACCACTTCAGCTTAATGAAGTGGTCTGGGTGCCAGGTCCTTCTAGGGTTAACCCCTTTTTTCAGAAACATAGCAGTTTCAGAGAAACTGCTATGTTTGTGAATGGGTTAAGCCTTCCCCTATTTCCTCTAGTGGCTGTCTCACTGACAGCCGCTAGAGGCGCTTGCGTGATTCTCACTGTGAAAATCACAGTGAGAGCACACAAGCGTCCATAGGAAAGCATTATGAATGCTTTCCTATGTGACCAGCTGAATGCGCGCGCAGCTCTTGCCGCGCGTGCGCATTCAGCCGACGGGGAGGAGAAGAGGAGGATCGGAGGAGGAGAGCTCTCCGCCCACCGCTGAAAAAAGGTAAGTTTTAAAGACTTTCCCCTTTCCAGAGCCGGGCGGGAGGGGGTCCCTGAGGGTGGGGGCACCCTCAGGGCACTCTAGTGCCAGGAAAACGAGTATGTTTTCCTGGCACTAGAGTGGTCCTTTAACCCCTTAAGGACACATGACATGTCTGACACATCATGATTCCCTTTTATTCCAGAAGTTTGGTCCTTAAGGGGTTAAGCACACTCACAGTCTAATTAAGTGTCCATAGCAAAATGCATATACATTGATTAGAGCTTCTCTGTTTTTCCATATAGTGGAACATCCATGACAAATGTGGATTTTTCATCAATTTACCATGCAAATGATATGTATTGCTCAGAAAGAGAAAAAAACTAGAAAGTTAAGCAAAGTTCAACCAAATCTCCTTCCTCAGAGCTGTAGGAAAATGTGAGGATCATTTGCCAAACTTACCATTTCTTACAGAGCTAATTTGCCATAACTACCTATTCATGTTCATCCTCCTTTCTTCTAACACAAGAACGCCAAGCAGTCTCTAGCTACTTCTACTACTTCCTCACTCTGACTAGGCACATTCTATTATTATGGTACTTTTCTGTTTCATTCCTCCTCCCTAATCCTTATTCACATTGTATTAATTCTACCAATCTACTAGCGGTAGCCCGCAAAACTTGAACCAGGATATTAGAAACCTGTTGATATTTTATGGTTGCAAATATCAACAGGCTGTTGGTATTAACCCCTTGAGGACGCAGGACGGTTCAGGACCGTCATCGGCATTTTTGCGTTGCCGACCGACGACGGTCCTGAACCGTCCTAAATTTAAAATGTACTTACCCGATCGCCGTCGTTCCCCCGGCGGCGATCGGCGGTGCTCCCGGTGTGGGGAGACTGCCTGCAGCCCAGACAGTCTCCCCATGGCGCTTTAGGACCCCTGGGGCCATGTGATCGCCCAACAGGGCGACCACATGGTCACAATAGGTGTCCTAGTCTCTGCCTGCAGGGGGACTGTCTGTGCTGACAGGCAGTCTCCCTGCCAGTGTAAAATCATAAAAAAAAATTAAAGTGAAAGGTAATAAAAAAAAAATATTATTATATATGTGTATATATATATGATATATAGACATATATTATACCTATATAATATATGTCTATATATCATATATATAATGTCATGCTAAGTGTATTTTTATATTAATATGTACATATATTAATATAAAAATACACATAATTAATTTGCACACGTATATATATATAATATATATAATAACTATATATATTGTATATATATATTATTATAAAATACGAATAATAAATAATTTAAATTAAATTAAAAAAATTAAAAATAATAATAAAAAATTGAAAAAAAATTATATATCTATACGAAATTTTATTCTAACTGTATTTTGATATTAATATATATATATTTATATCAAAATACACTTAGAATGAAATTGTATATATATCTATGTATATTTAAATAAATAAAAAGAATGCGAACTATTCATATGTCGATATACAAAATTACATAAATAATTATATAAATATACACGTAGACTTCAAATATATAAATATGCATATATATTTAAATTCTACGTGCGTATTTAGGTAATATTTTTACATAATTAAGTTATTTTATTGATTGCAATTTAAGGGACCTGCCTGCCAACCCAGGCCGAAAGACCAGAGAATTTAATTTGCTATCACTGTATTTTACCCTGTAACGTTCTACGACACCCTAAAACATGTACATGGGGGGTACTGTTTTACTCGGGAGACTTCGCTGAACACAAATATTAGTGATTCAAAACAGTAAAACATATCACAGCGATGATATTGTCAGTGAAAGTGACTTTTTTTTTGCATTTTTCACACACAAACAGCACTTTTACTGATGATATAATTGTTGTGATACATTTTCCAGTTTTGAAACACTAATATTTGTGTTCAGCAAAGTCTCCTGAGTAGAACAGGACCCCCCATGTACAGGTTTTATAGCGTTTTTGAAAGTTACAGGGTCAAATATATAGGTCAAATATTTTTACATTGAAAATGGCCAGGTTGGTTACGTTGCCTTTGAGAGCGTATGGTAGCCCAGTAATGAGAATTACCCCCATGATGGCATACCATTTGCAAAAGAAGACAACCCAAGGTATTGCAAATGGGGTAAGTCCAGTCGTTTTTAGTAACCACTTAGTCACAAATACTGGCCAAAATTAGCGTTCAATTTAGTTTTTTACTTTTTTCACACACAAACAAATATGAACGCTAACTTTGGCCAGTGTTTGCGACTAAGTGGCTACTAAAAAAGTCTGGACATACCCCATATTGAATACCCTGGGTTGTCTACTTTTAAAAAAAATATGTACATGTGGGGTGTTATTTAGCAATTTATGACAGATAACAGTGTTACAATGTCACTATTGATACATTTTAAAAATGTATGTTTTGAAACCGCAATATCCTACTTGTACTTATAGCCCTATAACATGCAAAACAAAAAGCATGTAAACACTGGGTATTTTTGAACTCAGGACAACATTTTGAATCTATTTAGCAGTTTTTTTCATTCGCTTTTGTAGATGAGTAAAAGATTTTTCACATAAAATTCAAAAAACGTGTATTTTTTTCAATTTTTCATCATATTTTTTCATTTTTTTTAAATTAAATTAGATGAGATTATATAAATAATGGTATGTAAAGAAAGCCCCTTTTGTCCTGAAAAAAACAATATATAATTTGTATGGGAACAGTAAATGAGAGAGCGGAAAATTACAGCTAAACACAAACACCACAAAAGTGTCAAAAAGATGCCTGGTCGCAAATGTACAACATCGCAAAAAAAGTCCAGTCCTTAAGGGGTTAACAATGACTCAAGGCACTTATTTAGTAACTTTTTCGAAAACAAACCCTAAAGCGGCCTATAGGAATTTGCCTGTTGTGTCACTATTTAATGGGTCTGCAAAAGGTAGCTAATTATAGGATTAATTATATTTTTGTTCAGATATCTTTGATATCTAGTCTCATGAGTTTTACTTCAACATTTTCAAGCATTCATGCTAGCTCAACTCTATTTCCATCTATGTCTTGTCCAAAAATAAGCAAACCTCAATGAACATAAGTGTGGTAAAGAAGAATGGGACAAGATTCCTCCACAATGATGTGAAAGACTGATAACGTCATGCAGAAAATGATTACTTCAAGTTACTGCTGCTAACGGTGGTACTTACATGCTGTTGAATCATAAGGTGCACTTATGTACTTCATGCCTGGTCTAATCACACAGAAGAGTTATTGTACCTCAAATTGCTGAAAAACTGAATGCTGACCATGATAGGAAGGTGTCAGAACTCACAGTGCGTTGCAGTTTGCTGTGTGCTGTGTAGCCACAGACTGGCCAGAATGCACATGTTGACTCCTGCCCACTGCCAAATGTGCCTTCAACGGGGATGTGAGCATCAGAACTGAACCATGGAGCAGTGGAAGTTAATTGCCTGGTCTGATGAATCATATTTTTTTTTAGATCAGGTGGATGGCTCGGTGTGTGCATTGTTTACCTGGGGAAGAGATGGCAGCAGGATACACCATGGGAAGAAGGCAGGCTGGTGAAGGCAGTGTCATGCTCTGGGCAATGGTTTGCTGAGAAACCTTGGGTCCTGGCATTCATGTGGATGTTACTTTGACATGTACCACCTACCAGAGATTGTTGCAGACCATGTGCACCCCATCGTGGCTATGGTGTTCCCTGATGGCAGGATAATGCTACATGTCACACTGCAAAAATTGTTCAGGAATGGTTTAAGGGACATGACAAAGAATTCAAAGTATTGCCTTGGCCTCCAAATTCTCCAGATCTTAATCCGATTGTGCATCAGTGAGATGTGCTGGAACAACAAATCCAATCTTTGGAGGCCCCACTTTGATGCATCAAAGTTGTTTTGGCAGCACGAGGGGGACCTACACGATATTAGGCAGGTGGTTGTAATGTTGTGAGTGATCAGTGCATGTCTGTCTGCCTATTTCTATATCTATGACAGAGACTCATTATGCCTCAAAAATAGGTGTTGACTAAAGTTAATTTGTATTAGGCAGGCGGCTTTAATGTTGTGACTGATCTGTGGATGTGGGCTGTGTAATATTGTATATGTGCTTGAGCAGTGGTATGGGTAATACATATGTATGTGTGTGCTTGGAGTCTGTATGTGCAACATTTCAGCAAGAATTATTTTCTTTTGCTTCTGACAAGTCCACCTCTAGCGGTGTCCATAGCAGCTTGGAATGATAATTCCCATCTGCTAATGTCAATTATGTGCATAGAAGGCATCCATCATTAGCACGTATTGCATGCTGGTGATGTATGACCATTGGTACATGACCCCCACTCGACCCTCCTTTAGGCCTGGGCTCTTGATATCTCTCCCCCTTACATCAGGAGGACTGATGTAATGTTCAGGCTGCAGGAGAACTTGGCCTCTGCATTGGATTGCAGGTAAGTTTCTTGTTAAACTCTTTCTTTCTTTTCTTTCTTTCCTTTTTCCGAAAAGTAAAACAGTGTATTATTAAAACACTGTTTTTGGTTGGAGTAAATCATTAGAAGAAGATTCATGTTTTAAATTCAAAATACCAGATTTTATATATGTATTTTAATATAATATGCTTGTACCACATTGGATAAGGTCAGAACTTAGAGACACTTAGCATGCTATCCATGAGCCATCCACAAATATGTTTTAAAATAACAGTTTAAAACATAAGATCTTCTTCTTGGTTTGTATTGCAGGGAACGTGTTTCAAGATTACTGCTCAAAGTGTGTGAAAGTTGCAGGCTCCCCATTCCACAGAGAATACTCCTGAAGGACATTCCTATCAATCAATTTCTTCAAACTCCGGTATCACGACTTATCTCAAGTTAAAATAGGCTTGTCATTTGTTGGGCATCTGCATACTGTAAATATTTGCCTACATCAGGAGCAGGCAAATATTTACATATAAACAAATTGTAAATATATATTGCATGTATATAATCACTTTTCTCTTCTCCGCCATTTGTCTAGGATCAAGTGTATTACCCTCTGAGTAGCAGGGAAAACACTGATTTTTTGGTGCAGGGTTTGTGAAATGCCTTGAAGTCCTGAATTTAGGTGTTTCACTTTAATGGCCTGTGGAACCTGCATAACATACATGTTTGAAGCACTTCATGAGCATCTTTAAATACATTCCTCTTATCCTCTTGAGAATGTTTTTGTTGTTCGTGTTGTTTTTGGCTTTTATAACACCCTGCACTAAAAATGCCATAATGATTCCAAAGAATTTTAAATCCGAAAACAGACGCCTTCTGACCACCACCTCTTCCTAAAAATCTTCAGGGCAATTTCTTTTTTGGTAATAGTACCATATTGAGAGAGAGAGGTGAAATAGTGTCAGAAGGCACCAGCTGTGTATCCAAACCTCCTGTCTGGTCTTGCTGGACCAGAGAAGGGGGGGAATAAATGAGACGCTCGAACCCTCAAAGTTCATAGCTCCTGAAGACTAGATTTGGATGTCCATTTTGCATGAGATTGGTACAGGCCACCATGCAAATTTTAGCATGAATATTGAAGATGGTGAGCACTTGTTGCAATGCACCTCATCTTTATTGTTAATTTAAAAAATTTGAAAAATATTGTGTTAGTGAATGTAATTTTATACATATTGAGTCCATTGTTATTTTTTCTTAATTAGTTAACTAATTAATGTGTTCGGATATTAAATTACTTTTTTTTTTCTTTAGGTTGAAATCAAGACAATAGGAATGAAAGGACTTCCTGTTAATGAACTTGCTTTGGATAATTCCTGCATTATCACCTATACAAACAGTAATCGAGCCTGGACATTAGTGTGTGATCCCACCTGCCAAGCTATTGATTGGATCAAAGGTCACCTTCCAGAAGAGAGGGTTGAAGTTATGTACCATGTGAGAAAATATATTTTATTACTCTATCTAATTATTTCTAATACTGATAAAATGAATGCCAATATTTAAGATGATAGGGAATCTATTAATTTCCCAACATATATTACATCTTAACACCAAAACCACTGCAATAAGTTGTATTAGTTATTATGGTGACATTTTCCTGTAATGAATTGTCCTCATAATTCATAAATCTTCTATTAAGTTCTCTTTTGGCTCACTTGGGGTTATTTACTAAAGTGAATATTGTCAGGATTTCAAGTTGAGTTTCAAATGTAATGCCAAAATAGTTGAACTGTAAGCATAACTTACTTGGAGAAATGTTCCAGTTAAGCTATTTAGCCTTAAATGGTATTTTAAACATCCATGACCACTATTACAACAACTGCTTTTTTCAAGTTTGAAGGGGAAACTTAAAGAATATCCAATGGTGCATTATTAGATGTTTTTTTTTGTTTGTTTGTTTTCAATATTATCACAAATCCCCCCCTCCCCCTCCCCCCCGGCACCACCGTGCTCCCCAACAGGAGAACCATCATGGATCAGAAGAGGTAACCCGACCAGTCTCACCCAACAAAGCCTATGCTCCCCCTTTACCCCCCCCTCTCTCCCCCCCCCCCCCCATTTCGTGGATAATACCGCTAAACGGCAACTCTCAAGAGCTCCCCGCTTCACCAACCAGCCAAAGCAACTTAATGCCTAAGGTCCAGAGGCAGGGAAGCCAAATTACCGACAAGGTTATAAAACAGTGCACTGCACAATAAAGCCACTACAGACGATACATGGTATCAGGGGGCCACACTGGCTGACAGGTTCATGACCCAACACTCCCAGACTGACGCAGTCTTGGCGGAGACGAGGGTCCATGCACCCCCCTACGGTCTGGCACGGGATAAGACCAGACACGTACGGCAACACCATACTACCCCCTTTCCAAACCTTCCTCGCCTTCTTCTTTTCCCCCTACACCCCTCCCACCCATGCACCCCACCCACCCCACACCCGCATCGGTCTTGGTCGAAGTTAGAGGCGCAACGTATACATCCCCAAACCCACAACCAAACAGTGACTCAAAGGAACAGAGGTGGGAGTAAACCTCACCCCCCGTTACACACATACACCAGTCTCACCGCAACGAAATACCAAAGCCAACCGAATATCTATCGGGACCAAGAGCGCACACCGAAACTCAAAATCATGGCCCTTAAAGTATCCTCACCTTAACGCCCCACGTAAGCGACAAACACTTTTTAGAGAACTGAAAAGATTAAATCCTGACATAGCATTCATACAGGAGACACACCTGTCTCGATCCGCCCTGGTCTCCCTCCGCGACAACACATACCGCCTGGCCGCAGAGGCACGAACCTTTCGTAAACATAACGGAGTGGCGATTCTCACACACAAACGATGCTCAATTCATATAACCCAAGTGACGGACGACAGTTATTCGAAAACACGAGACGTAACATAGACATAATATGGATGCTAGCAACCGCAAAAACACCATCTTTAGCGCTTTCCCTCGACGCTGAAAAAGCATTTGATCGTGTAAAATGGCCCTATATGTTCGCACTCCTAGAACATCTGAACATGCCCCCCCATATATCACAGCGATACGCGCACTATACACGACCGTTTCAGCACAAATAAAGATAACCGGGACGACTTGTACGTCATTCATCATAACCAACGGTACCCGACAGGGATGCCCCATATCCCCGCTACTCTTTGTGCTGACACTTGAACCACTTCTCCAAGCTATAAGGGAACACCCCCAAATCAAAGGGGTCAAAATAGACGACCAAGAATTCCTGGTATCCGGATATGCAGACGATATCATGCTGACCTTAACCGAACCTATCCCCACGTTGCAGGCACTGCTCCCACTCCTGAGAACATACGGTGAGATCTCAGAATACAAAGTAAATGTAGAAAATCCAGCGCACTCCCCATAAACCTCTCACAGACGGACATAACCAAAATCACCTCAGACCACCACATACGTGTCACACCAACGTTCCTCACATATCTGGGTATCAAATTACCAGTAGACACCACATCACTCCACAGACTGAACTACACACCCATGATAGAAAAACTCATCTCGGACATGGAGACCTGGGCGGACAAACCCATATCCTGGATAGGGAGAATACATTCAATTAAGATGAACGTCTTGCCCCGAATTTTATTCCTCTTTCAGGCTATACCCATCCCCATCACAAAACACAATCTCATCCCCCTACAACAGGCAATTGACAGATTTATTTGGCAGGATAAGAGACACAGAGTAGCCCGCAACATATAGCCCCAAAACTAGAGGAGGCCTGGGTCTACCCCACCTACACTTCTACTACATAGCCGCCCAGATGGCACAAATAGCCCTATGGCATACCCCCCCAGAGACTAGAAGGTAGAAGATCTGGAATCAGCACTTATGAGATCCGATCTCCCACAATTCTACATCTGGACACCAAAGGAGCACAGAGCGCTCCCGAGATCGGCGTGCCCAGCCATCACCAACTCAATTCAATTATGGGACAAATATGCCCTCAAATACGAACTAACCTCTACGACCTCCCCTCTCACCCATATATACAGTAATAGGGCTTTCACTTTAAAGGCCTAGAGCACGCCGGCCTCCAGAGGGTGTACCAACTATACACGGGCGACACGATAATCTCCTTCCCAGACCTACAATCCTGAAACCAGCCAACTTCTTTCAATATTTACAACTGAAACACTATGCGGCCCAAGCGACGGTGAAAACCGCCGCTAAAACCAATCCGACTTTCTTTGAGCGCATCTGCCTAGCGGAACAATACCAAAGAGGCATGATCACCCAACTATACTCCCACCTCTGTTCCACCACACGGGTATGGGGAGAACTGCAATACACCGACAAATGGGAAACAGACTTGGGGGAATCCCTAGAGGGAATAGACTGGCAGGATATATGGGAAGTCAATACCAAAACCTCCATCTGCGTCACGATGCATGAACAGGCATATAAAACAATGCTCAGATGGTACATTACCCCGGTCCAATTGTATCACATGAAAAAAACACCTACAGATCTCTGTTGGCGTAACTGCAGAGAAAAAGCGACTTACACCCACATGTGGTGGTTCTGCCCCACAATTAAACTTTTCTGGAAAGACATCCAAAAGCTAATATCACAAATTCTACATAGACCGGTAGACCTAAACCCATGGACATTCCTGCTGGCCAGGCCCCTCGATGATTGGCCTTGACTAGAACAACAATTGCTAAACAAGATAGCATTAGCAGCTAGAAAAGCCCTAGCCCAAACGTGGTTGCAACCTACTCCTCCCCCAATGACTACAGTGCTCAAGATTAAACAAGATTAAAGAGTGTCACCTCATGGACAAATTGACGGCCCAAATAAGAGGCTCTATGAAAACATTCACTAAGACGTGGGAACCATGGGAAAACTACATAGACGACTAGTAAATCACAAGAGACGTCCAAGACCTCCCCCCCCCCTTCCTCCTATACCTCCCCCGCCTCTCCCTACCCCCCCCCCCCCTCCTTTTTGTTTCCTGTTTTTCTTTTTCTTTTTCCCCATCACTAGGCCGAGGTCACCAGTATCCCGGCCTATAAGTTCAACACGCCAAAGCCACTGCAATACGATGGCAACTTAAATATACTGTTAAGATATACTATTTAAGTTTTACGTTACCGATTGTTGTTCTTACTGTACTGTTAAAACCAATGACGGACGAGCCTTTAATACAAATGATGTAAATGGAATGTCATGAACACCGCATGAACCTCCTAATGGCAACATATACGCTTCAAATTGACAATGCGGCTTCTGCGCAAGCCATATGACTGCATAGCTCAATTTTATCTGTCATTGACAAAATAAAGAATTATAAAAAAAAAAAATATTATCACAAAGGGTTGGAGTAACCATTTCAATTTGAATTCCTGGCAATTCTTACTCAACCATGGCATTGTTTCCTAGTAGCAAAAGGACAAATGTGGTAATCACTTGACAATCAAAATGCACTGAGGATGATGGGGAGAAACATGCCCACATAAACTAAAATTAGTCATGCAATGTTATTTTCATATGTCTACTGCATCCAAAAAAACATAACTGTAAGTATTTTATTATGTAATTACTGAGATCTGTAATGCTGAAAACCTTTTTAGGATGTATGTTCTGAGGTGGATACATGCCTGATCGAAGGACTTCATCTCCTGCTGACATACTGTGATGTACAAGCTCTGGCTCACGATCCCAGATTTTCCCAGGTTCTTCATTCAAAACGAGAATTTCAACAACACAAAGTTCCATTTAAAATGATGGTATGTTGTTGTTGTGAATGTATACTTCTTTTTGATGTGTGTCAATTTTTTTGAGTTATGTCACCTTATCTGTAGCCACTGCTGGCCACAAGTGAAATTTAAACAATATAAAATAGAGATAAACTGAAGAATATAGTGCATTTATATGAAGCAAATGAAGACCCCTGTGAAATGAAAACACCCTGGGAATGACCTGCCCTGAGTCACCAGTGCATATCTTATACCAACTCTGAGGAAGGGGTCCTAGTTATGCAAACACAGCTAACACATATACAGAGATAACACAGATGAGGAAATATTTCAATTACATAAACTGAAAAATAAGATAAGGAAGGATAACCAACTATGTAATGTAAAAAACAATTTCTTATCCAAAGGAAAAGTTTGTGATCAGAAGCAGAAGCCAAATTGCAATAGGGCTCTGGGTATGCACATGTTTCTACAGGGGAGATACCAATACATTAGCCTACTCCAAATAACACATGTCGAGGAACTTTAGGAAACGAGTACCTTATTCTCTACAGTGCAGCAACAAACTCACAGTAAGAGCTGGAATGCAAAAATGCAGTTAGGTCTGATAGTGAGCAAGAGAAAAAGCAGGAGCAGACCAAAAAATGAGGAATCATCTGTAGTTATGATAGCTAGTTTCACCATATGTGTATCCAAAAAGAAGAAAAAATAAAATATGAATGACAGACTTATCTGGACACATGAGTAGATGTGTTTTGCTGCTCTACTTAGAACAGAGTTAAAAGTGCATGAGAATCACTAGAGCTGTATGCCAGCAAGAAATTCTTCCTTTAGAACAAAGCTCAGTTTTAAGTTATCTTTACGTTTCCTTTCATATGCCTCAAGGTTATTTAGGTACTTAACATGACTTTTCTTACTTCATGAATTCTAGATGTGATAAAGAGATCTGTCCTAACTTCTGTTTAGATTATATGAATTGTAATTGTGTGAATTTGCACATACCACAGAATTTGTTACGATTCTGTCTTCTTATTTAAGATTGCTGAACATGAAGTAGAGTGCCACCCAGGTTTCCGTATGTACCTTCACACCACATCGACACCAGACGAGGTACCACCAGAAGTGGCTTCCTTCTGCAATATACTTTACTTCTACCAGGACAGAAATGGTTTGGTAGAACAGCTCCTAGACAGATTTGTACATCAAGAGAAGCCGAGATTGCATGAAGAACATCTACTGCTAAAACAAGTAATGCCTTCACTTTTTTAACAAGTCTGATTTTTTTTTATTTTCATTTTATAGAAATGATTTTTTCCAGGATGTCTGTAAGAGAAACAGTTTTACAAGATAAGTATAAATGTAGAAATAGAAAGAGTGCTTTTTTATTTTAGATTCCTTTTTTGCATAACCACGGAAATATATATGTCAATGTGGTAGTAATTATCTTCTTTTCTTGTCTCATATTTAAAAATTTCATTTTTTTAAATTTCGATTTGCAAGAAAGGAATAGTGTTAATTACGTAATGCACACATCAAAGTTAAAGTGAAGATAAAATCTTGATTGGAAAGTCTAATAGGCTTTGCCTCTTTTCAAATATAAAATATGTAGGGATTGTCCAAAATGAAGGACCTCTAGACCTTTGGACCCAGCTTGCTTTTTATTTATTTATTTTTAATTATTTAAGCAAAGTGTGCCATTGGTAACAGTTGCCTTTGCAATTCCCTCACCATAATGGTTTCTTCCAATTGCTAACCGACATAGACCTTAATTTAAAGGAATACTACAGTGTTAGAAGTACAAACTTCCCTAGTTATATAGAGGATCCCTCCTTTTTAAAATAAAATTAAGAAAATAAGTTTTACTTACCTTTTCTAGGACTGAGGCTCCCTTGGTGCCGCTCATATCTCCGCTTCCTGCAACATTATCAAGGAGGCATAGCCACCTCGTGCAATGGTTCAATCCAATGCTCATCTTCATTTTTTATTTAATAGTTCAGTCTTTCTTAAAAAATAATTGTGAAATGAACAGCTTTAGACAGTATAATGTCTTGAAATATTTCACACAGGGCCTGAAATGTTAGTATGAAAGCAAAAAATTTTAGTATGTGATAATAAAAAAGGTACATAACAATTGTCATATATCTCACTTATATATATTTGCAAGGACCCTGAAGGCATTACTAGCAATGCAGCTTATTAAAAATAGAACATAATGTAAAAAGAACGCCTGCATTTGAGCATCATGCCCACATACAGTAAACATAGTTACATCATTTATTTCTAAAATAATGGGATTTAAATTTGCTATAGCAATCTTTTTCAATCACTGGACTGGTAATGCTAACGGGGAAATGGTAAAAAAAAAAAAAGCCATTCACTCCTCCCCCTTCCTGACTGTAGGAATAATATGACTCTTTGAAACTTGCTGTACTGTTTGAAAGCAGATGACGAGGTTACATTTTCAGCAAATATACTGCCATGATATCAGTAACTTGTGGCTTCTGGCAGAGAAATATGTTCTTCTATGGGCTGGTATTCATAACTATATATACTCGATGTGGGTATTGCAGGGATAAACTTTGTGATATTTTGATAATTACTGGTCTACTTTTTAAATATTTTGATATTTTAGCAGATATTTTAGGAGTTTGATAAATAAAATATTTTACAAGTTTATCCAAAAATATTGCTTCATTTGAAAATTTTATCCAACAATATTAAATTTGAGGCCTTTATCTGACATTTTTCAACCAACCTTTTTTTCAAAGTTGACAAAAAGTTAAAACATATATAATGATATACATATATAGAAATAGATTATTAAAATATGTATCTATGGGGCGGGGCCTGACAATCATGGTGACTGGTTGTGTTTCTTGGGAGCTCCCAGGAACACACTAAGGAAATCTCCTATTTTGACTGAAATAGCCAAAACCGGGCATCAAGTGACTTACCCCTAACTATATGTGAAGAAGACCCGACTTGCGAATGCTTCCACCAGTCACTTCGAGCACTCCAGACACCGAGCTTCACTGAGGCCTAGTGAGCGCTGAGGAGGGGAGAGGCGGCCGCTCTCCCAGACTGGCGCGACCGGAGTGCGGAATATGCGCCTGGAGCCCTGCTACCCCCCCCCTTTGGACCGGCGGGGGTTATCCCGGTCCCTACCCTGATGGCTCCCAAACCCTATCTAAGAGCAGCACCAGAGCCGCAAACACCCGCGAACATGGCGGAGCACCATCTAAGATGGCGGACGACACGTGTCCCCACACTCCTGGAGGGGAGATACCTGATCCATGCTGGCGCCTAGAGGCAATCTTCGACGCCTTCTGGAGAAAGCTGGAAAGCAGGCTGAAACCCAAGGAGACCACGAGGCACCTCCTGAACCACCCCGCTACTCCCCGAAGCGTCCTACTGCACACACCACGAGCCCGACATACCGGAGACAGCGACGACGGCCTAAGCGACGTAAGGCAGTAAAATCAGCCGGCTGGCAAACTGCAAAGCTTCCTAACCCCAGCAACATGCAGCAGGAAAAGCACAGGGTCAGGGAGAGGAGTAGAATTCAAGTGCAGCTTTACGTTATGCAGGAGTCTCCCCTGGCTGACAATCTAAGGAGCCAAGCACCCTGGGACACTAAATTCCCTATAAGAGGGATAGGATGATCACCAAGATGGGCCTCTGACCCCAGCGCCTACCCAGTCTGGGGTACCTGGGCAGTACTGGACTTCATACTTGCCATACTTGTATAATCTACTAGAGTTGTGCCTCACACTTTCTTTGCTTTACCAGGTCCAGAGGGTAATGCAATCTATTCTGCTGCCAATCCTACAACCTATTCTGATGGGGGGTTGGGGCTGTCTGGGGTGGTAAACTCTACTGTATCCCTTACCTTACCATGTCTATCTACACACAGTACCTCTCTCTTATCAGTAAGGGGATATGTTATGTTATGTCATGTCATGCTTGTTAATTAATCTACTTTTACTACTCTCATGTTTCACCAACGTTACTGCTACTATATAATATAAAATTGTGCATTGCCTAGCGATTACCCTACTTGTTACTTATGCTAAGCAGCTCGAGGATTGCCTTTGGGGTACCTCGAGCCAGTTTGTGTCCATAATATGCACTGCAAAAATAAAAAATTCAAAAAAAAAATATGTATCTATATAGAGATATTTTTTTTTCCCCATTAATCATCTCTACTACTCCAAATCACAAGTCAAATAAAACTATTCGGCCATTGTCCATTTCAGTTGTTTCTTGACTCGGTCACAGTTATTCGGAGTTACGGAATTCAGACAACTTTCTGAAAATTCAGACAAGTCTCATGACCGGTGTATAGTCGCCATATGGGCTAGCGGAACCTTGGACAAAAACCCCCCACATACCTAACCCAATAACACACTGACACCTGGTATATGGGAAAATTTGTCCACAGCTTTATTAAATAATTTATATAATATATAACGATAATATTGCTTTAAATAAGTTAACATATAAACATGGGTCATTGCCCCCACCTTCCGCCCCTCTCATCCGTATCCTTCTTTTTAATAGAGGGCAATGACCCCCAACATAACAAATACAAATATATAACGACATTTTCCAACCTCGCCAACTTGAACCGAACAAGTGCCAACCATAAGTAACCATGGCAGGGGTATACCCGGATACCCCTGCCCCACCAGGTTCTGAGCCACCTCCAGGACTCGAAACCACCATTGACCATAATTCCAATTTTTTCCATGTTCCTCACGTTCCTCATAGGGAGCCTATGTCCTCTCTCTCAGCTCCCTATCCCGCCGCTGTGAAAAAACGGGAAACTCTTATCTAAACATAAATATATAGGGAGGGTGGGCGGGACAAACTAAACCGGGTAGGAAATTAGAAGTGAACCTCACAAAATGGCTCCTCCCTTAAATAGCCAATCCCACATATCCCATAACCCACCTGTCCTGTCTGTTCCTCCTGGGCCCGCCTCCTAACCCCTGTCAAGGCCCTGTTCCGCTTAAGCTGTGCTTTGGCTACATGGGGCTACAATCCATTTAAAAATAATTTACTTATTGAAAATGTGTTTTCAAATTTTCTGAATTACATTTTTTTTGCAGGAGTGTCTCGATAGCATAGTACAACTAACAGAGTTGGAAGGTAAAATCTTAGCTACCCTGCAAAATAATGACTCTCTACTGCACAACTTATCTGTCACTAAAAGACTGGGTGACCTTAAACTGGAGCATGAAGAAGTCACAGAAATGTATGTATCATTTTCTTTGTAATATTATCTGTCATGAATTACATTTTGCTGGAAATGTGCTTTGTTAAGATAATGCTGTAAACTCAGATACAAAATATCACTGCCACTGTGAATTATTTTCAGATTCTTATGTAAATCCTTTTAATATTATAGTCACGTTGAAGATAACATACTTACAAAATAAATAAATAAATATATATATATATATGACATTTTTATTTTTTTAAGGGATATTTTTAAGTAGCAGAACAATGTTAGCTGAGTGAAGCTGTTTAGAATCAAATTCACTTTGTTTATGCAGTCTTAACCACACCTCCATTGGCTGAAATAGGAAAAATATGAATTTCATTTTCACAGCACAGTCTGTTTCCTTTAAGTGCTTATTTCTTTCTCTGTCAATTGAACTTGGGAGGATGATGTAGGCATTAGCAGACAATTAACAGAGTAAGCAATTAAACCATTAAACCTGATTAAACTAATCAAAGGCTTTATTAGTTACACCAGGTATGCTTGAGCTTAAACAATTGAAATATCTAAACTGGCTAGAGGTTTGCTAAGTGTCACATTTGACTGCATGTTAGAATTTTATGGCTAGTAAGACCTAACAATGTGCCAGGTAGGTGTAGCATTTACAGTCTCTTTATACCAATGAAGCTGTGTGGGACGGAGCTTCTGTGCTCCGACCGAGTACCTTCGCTCAATCAGAGTGATGCCGGGAGCCGGAATATGACGTCATATTCCGGCTCCCGGCATCACTCTGCGGCGCGCGAGGGAGCTGAGCAGAGCGCCCAGGGGAAAGTGCTCCGTCGCCAGCCGTCCACCCAGCAGCCCGTCTGGATTGTCCATTAGCCGCGAGGCTAACAAGACATTTGCCCTGGGCATTTGGGGGTGACTTTATTTGCCGCCCCCTGGAAAATGCCGCCCAAGACAAATGCCTTGTTTGCCTCGCGGCTAAAACGTCTAGCAATAATAGTGTGAGAAGTTTTAAATAATGAGAAGAATTTTTTTTTAGTTGATTATATTTTGAAATTACATTTCATAATTTTGCAGCAAACGTACACTATTGAATCCTAGTAAATCAATCTGTATGTAGTTCTATGTTTAAATAAACTCTTCCTTTCTGAGTATAGTGCCTTAGGACTCTATTTGCAGTGATTAAGTTGTTAAACTATCTTAATATAATTTTGAATAGTACATTCAGCTATCGGATTTGTTATTTGATTGACTCAAAGTGTAAGACCGTATTATTAAATTAACTCTGAGATTGCAGATTCTGTTCATGCTCATATTTTATATCTGTATTGTGTACACAGGGATTTTAGAAATAATTTCATTCAGTTTTAAAAGACCACTCCACCGTCTGCTTTATGGATAAGGAGTACCCTAGTTTAACCCCAATTCATAAAAGTGCGGATTTCTGTGAGAAATCAGCACTTTTATAAATTAATTAGGGAACTCCCACCTGGCCGTCAACCAAGCAGCCAGGGAGGATTCCTTTCTACTTCCATTAGTTCCCCTGAGCTAACGGCAGTGGCAAGCACACTCTACCCTTCCCCCACAGACCTCAGACCAGCTCCTCAGCTTCAGCTATGCATGCCCGTGCACAAGTCTGTAGGCACGTGCACTTAGGACCAAGTCAGAGGCTTCTCAATGAGGAGAGCTTACAAAGATTGTAGTCATAAGAACTGCAGCTTTTGTAATCTCCTTTACACTATACTCCCAATGAATACATACATAAAATATGTATATGTATTCATTGGTGTGGGGATATTTATGGGATGATAATAGTAAACAGTTGAGAATTGCCCACTATTTCAATTCTCTCAGATCCCAAAGATCGTTATCATGTAAGTGAAATGTATTCCATATAAATAAAATCACAATTTGTTATAAAAATAAATACAATTTATTGTGACAAATTAAATAATAATAATATGTAACATGTGTGATAATAATCAATGAATATTTAGTATAACATGGTATGCAATACAATGGCAATACACATTCCAATGGTTAACATAGCAATTGTCAAGACAAGATTTATGACGGTGCTTCACAGAGAAGGAAAAACTTTCTTTCACAGATCGCAGCAAAAGGCCATAAAACTTTAGCTAGCAGTTAACTGAATAACTGAGTAACCCTTTCAATGCTGGTTAGATCTTTCTGGACATATAAGATCTATTCTCATGTAATTTTAAATAACATAACATTTAAACCAGCTCATTAGTCATTTCCTGGAACCATCCAATAAGAGTAATCTACCATGTTCTATAAGCAGAATTTTAAATTTGACTAAACAGATATTTTATCTTATTTTAGAGCAAATCAATACACCTGGATAAATAACATGATATGCTAACATGTGATTGTAACCACATTAATATATAATTATTCTTTTCCAACCTGCAGAATGGGATGCTATAACTATATATTCTTTAGTAACTAAGATTTCTAAATATCGAAATCTGATCGTGATTTATGCAGTCATATATCATGCTATTAGAAAATGTTAATTAATTTAGATTAATTAAATGAAACCAGTATAATTACCAGTTAGGTAGATATTCTCATCATATGAGTAGGTAGTCTCAGGAACTTGTTTGGATTTCTCGCTCTGACTCTGCTTTTCTTTCTTAGCCGGCGATCCTGACTTCTTACGATCGCCTCCACTGCTCACTTCCCCCGACTCTTTGACTTAGCCCCTCTCTTCCCTTTGTCTTAACTTTTTAAAGAGAAAAATTCTCTGTTCGTCACTAGGTGATAGACCAATAGAAAACTGGAGGTGTGGTTACCTTCCAGATAGCAATTTAAGTATTTGGTCTATAGAGGGCAGTCTCATCCCACTAAACATTCCTATCCAGGAAAGCGTTAACTTTTCCTGGTGGCTATTCTGACGTTATTTAGCTTATCGTTATGGCTGCCATAATTTTAAGTTTACTTGTCAGTTCAAGAGTTTCTTTGGATTTTGCCCAGACAGTGTGTCTCCAATTCCTGCTGTAATTTCTAAAATGACAGTTAGAAACTTAGTCTCACCTTTCACCTACAATGGGAATCTTGTAAAATTTAGAAAGTAAAATTAATTACTAATCTTCTCTGTCAGTAATGTCTGGGTTTAGAATTATTTCTATTCCATTAACATCTAGGCAGAGCATCCATCCCCCTATTTTACAGCATATCACTTGGTTTGTTTATACAATGCATTCTTTAGCTCCGGCTAGGTTAGTCACAGAAAGGATAGAATTTTTTTCTGTCTTTGTCAGTTTGAAGATATCAAAATGGAGTCTGCTCTGTTCAGAGTGATTCTGACAATATACATTTTAATTTCTATCATAGCACAAAATGTCTGCCGATATAAATACCCTGATATTGGGGGTATGTCTACTAAACTGTGGGGGGTTTTGGTTGTTGTTTTTTTAAAGTGTGAAGTGGTCCTTCAAAACTTGAAGACCATCTTTGACTAAATTGTTTGATTACTTATTAGGGGAAAGTTATTGCTAATTTACTATGTATCATCTTTTTGTTTTTGGCTGACTAAAACTACTTTGGCAGTCTGATCTCTTAGAGTTCATTAATTTTAGAGAAAATTAATAAATTGGTGTTGCTTTGCCAGGTATGAGAAGATGACTTCTTCAGAACAAAGCTTGCTACATGCTCGAGAGGGGTTCCGTGAAATCGCTGTCCGTGGTGCTATAATGTATGAAACAGCACGAAGGATAAAACAGCTTTACCCAATGTATGACACAAGCTTCAGTCAGTTAATAGGACTGTATAATTTGTCGATTGCACATTCAGAAAGGTGAGCCTTGATGCTTTTTTATGTTATTTATTTATTTTATTTTTTTAAAGCATATCTTTAACCACATTCCTTGTTTGTTTTTATAGGTATTCCATCAAGGGAGTAGTAAATTGTGTGACAGCCAACATATTTTCTTACATCTCAAGGTCATTGCTGGAAAAAGACAGAATGGTGTATGCTTTGTTGGTAGCATTTGAGGTAATAGTAATAATAATATATATAAATATAATATATAGTAATACTTAATGTTATTAATATATCAGGAAGTATTACTTTACTGAGAGGGTAGTGGATGCATGGAATAGCCTTCCAGCTGAAGTGGTAGAGGTTAACACAGTAAAGGAGTTAAAGCATGCGTGGGATAGGCATAAGGCTATCCTAACTATAAGACAAGGCCAGAGACTAATGAAAGTATTTAGAAAATTGGGCAGACTAGATGGGCCGAATGGTTCTTATCTGCCGTCACATTCTATGTTTCTAATATTTTAATATAATAATATATATTTCAACATGGGAAGAAGAAAGCATAACCAGTGCCATTACATTTCATTTCTGTCTGTCAGGTGGAAAGTTCCTTAGGTCGAGTAATGTGTGGTGAGCGAGAGTTTGTCCTGTCCCCTGACATATGTGTGACCGTACTACAGAGATTGGGTAGTAAGGCCTCAGAATCACGGCAACAAGCAAAAAATCCTTTTGACTGGATGACAGAAGAGCAATTTAAGAATGTGCAGGTAATTACATAAAACGCTAACTATATACTGGCTCAAAGCAAGTAAATAAAATATACATTTACTTAGAATACATATTTATTTGTACAGTGACTGCAAACATATACTAATGTGAAGCACAAGGTTGAGTTACAGAGGATGGAAAAATGAAAATACCCCAAAAATATTAATATCTAGAACATAAGGATCAGGTCCTTGATTTCCCTTCGGAACAGCTGACTTTGTGTAGTGGGATTTGTGTGATGTTACACAATACACAAAGACAAAAAGCTGCAGCTATTTGGAGAGGATTGAAATCTAGTTTTGGGCTACTGGACATCTGGTTCTCTTGATATTTAGATCTGCGTTATTGGGGAGGTCACTAAAAGCATTAGGTTTCATCCTGGTGTTCATTAAACCACTTGTAAATATGTGAGGATTGTGTATGGGGCATTATTATATTGAAATATAGGAGGAGGATGAATAATTAGTGTTTGCAATTACTAACAGCTAAGGCATCAGTTCTATCCATATGATTAACTAATATGTACCATAACCCCTTGCTGGGTAAATATGGGAGCATTCTGAGTAACTAAGTTAAGTTCAGATGTTGTTAAGATCTGGCAATTGCAACATCTGTATGTATATGTATATATATATATTCTCATTTTCTCATTTCATTTATCTATTATGTTCTTCTTTTTATTTATTTTTATATATATTCTCATTTTCTCATTTCATTTATCTATTGTGTTTTTCTTTTTACTTATTTTTATTTAATTAAACTTTTATGATGGTGTCTTCTTCAGCATTTTGTAATCCAGTGATATGTCTGTCTCATTTTATCACATCCTTGCCAATGTAGTTATTGATCATTTTACGATTTATATTTCCTGTAGATCCTAGCTACATATTATGATTGGTTTAGTGATCTTTTTGACCGGATGTACAAGGATAGTAAAGACTTGACTTGGAAGACCTTCTGTGAAAGTGATCAGCCTGAAAATCCTGCCAAAGTAAGTAATTGTGGCCATACATTTGCAGCTTAAATGAGAAAACATTCTTAACAAGAAACTGATGTGTTCTAAGACTTCTTCTTAGAAATAGGCAACCTAGTGAGCAGCATACAGTCCCCAAGTACACGATGACTCCATGTTTCAAATATAACAGAAGAGAGTGGAGAGAGAGTGGAGAGAGAGAGAGAGAGAAAGAGAGTGTGTGTGTGTGTTTGTTGGAAAGACAAGTATTTGGAAGATCCTCCCTCACGCAACTATATATACTTATAGGGTATATATCCATTGTACATTTCAGAATTCTCTTCCTAACAGTAATGATTCTTTGAATGTAACATTATTTTAATGTTTTGTTCATTGTATCCCGTGCAAGGTGAAATGGCCTGAGGGATTAGAAGATTTGAACCCCCTGCATAGATTGATGGTTTTGCGAGCTGTGAGGAAGGACAGAATCTTGCCATCCTTTTCAAACTACATCAGTGGAACTCTGGGTAAAATGTAAGTTTCTATTGTACAAGGCATTATGGTACAACCATTGAAGTTTACTAGCTCTGAAATTACATTATAATTATAATTACAATTATTTATTTTGCACCAACTTATTCCAGATTTTTATTTGAATCAGTCCCATCGTGAGGATCACACAAAGCAAATGTTCTTTGTTTTTCCATATTGGGCATTTAGCTACATTTAATAAATTAATTAACATGTTCCTCAAATCATGTTAATGAAGTTAAAGGGATACTATAGTCACCAAAACAGATATAGCTTGGTTAAGATGTTTTGATCTATAGATCATGACCCTGCAGTCTCACTGCTCCATATTCTGCAATGTAGGAGTTAATTCACATTGTTTATGCAGCCCGAGTCACAGCTTCCTGCATGTGACTTGCACAGTCTTCCTAAGCACTTCCTGTAAATTGAGATCTACTGTTTCAACTTCTGTTATTGCACAGTCAGTTTAATTTAGATTGTCCTAGTTCCTGTTCTGTTAATAGCCTGCTAGACTATGTAGAAGCCTTCTGTTTGTGATTAAAGTTCTATTCACAGAGCAGGAGATAAAAAGGAAATATTTTTTCCATGCAGGCTGTGTCAGTCAAAGTCTGGGACAATCTAAATTAAACTGACTGTGCAATAACAGAAGTTGAAACAGTAGATCTCAATTTACAACTTCCTGTAAATTGAGATCCACTGTTTCAACTTCTGTTATTGCACAGTCAGTTTAATTTAGATTGTCCTAGTTCCTGCTCTGTTAATAGCCTGCTAGACTATGTAGAAGCCTTCTGTTTGTGATTAAAGTTCTATTCACAGAGCAGGAGATAAAAAGGAAATATTTTTTCCATGCAGGCTGTGTCAGTCAAAGTCTGGGAAGGTGTGGCAAGGGCGGCATAAACAAAACCAAAATTGATTTAACTCTTAAATGGCAGATAATTGAACAGTGAGTCTGCAGAGGCATGATCTATACAACCAAAACTATGTCACTAAGCTAAAGTTGTTTTGGTGACTATAATGTCCCTTTAATATGGATATGTAGTGGATTGATCCAAGGATAAATCTGACTGCCATTCTGGGGTCAAATAGGATTTTTTCCCCTAGCTTGTTGCAAAATTGGAAGTGCTTCAAACTGTTTCTTTTTGCCTTCTTTTGGATCAACAGCAAAAAACAAATGTGAGGAAGGCTGAACTTGATGTACGCAAGTCTCTTTGCAGCTATGTAATTATGTAACTAATTATATGTGCACTTACTATATTGTTCATGAGTAAGACCATATATTAAACTGTACTTTTGCCACTGTCCTTAATATATATTGATTTTATTACTCTTTTTTAAGTTTTTTATAATAAAAATTAAAATTAAAGGAACACTATAGTCACCTAAATTACTTTAGCTAAATAAAGCAGTTTTAGTGTATAGATCATTCCCCTGCAATTTCACTGCTCAATTCACTGTCATTTAGGAGTTAAATCACTTTGTTTCTGTTTATGCAGCCCTAGCCACACCTGCCCTGGCTATGATTGACAGAGCCTGCGTGAAAAAATAACTGGTTTCACTTTCAAACAGATGTAATTTACCTTAAATAATTGTATCTCAATCTCTAAATTGAACTTTAATCACATACAGGAGGCTCTTGCAGGGTCTAGCAAGCAATTAACATAGCAGGGGATAAGAAAATCTTAATTAAACAGAACTTGCAATAAAGAAAGCCTAAATAGGACTCTCTTTACAGGAAGTGTTTATGGAAGGCTGTGCAAGTCACATGCAGGGAGGTGTGACTAGGGTTCATAGACAAAGGGATTTAACTCCTAAATGGCAGAGGATTGAGCAGTGAGGCTGCAGGGGCATGTTCTATACACCAAAACTACTTCATTAAGCTAAAGTTGTTCAGGTGACTATAGTGTCCCTTTAACTTTGAATTGACTTTAAATTATCTACAAATGAACACTTTAGTATATAACTCCATACCTTGCTATTTTATTGACACATTCGATTAAAAAGTTTTGAATATTGAATCATAAATTTCACTAACGTGGCTAACATGTTCCTTTTCAGTTATTTACAAAATGTTTTTTTTCTGGTGAATTTGCTACCTAATGTATAGAATAAAATATATACTTATTTAAAGATCAAACTAGTGCCTCTTTCAAACTGGTAGTCACAAAGGATAAAAGCAGACATGTTTGCATTCTTCCACACAGACATCATTCACATGACCTTAACTTACACTCTACAATGGTACATTCTCTTGTAATTTGATAAATGTGATACACAGAATATATTTTCTCATAACTAATAAAATTAACATGTGAAGCAATCAAGTAGTTATGCAATCCCTAGTCTGAACAGATGTACAAAGTGGGACACACAACACATATTTCAAAACATTGTGGTGCTTTCTGTAGCATATATCCAACCTTTAAACAATGAACGTCTCATATCATCTCATATAGTGATTTCTATACTTCTAATTCCAGGTACTCTTCAGATGTCATTGTGGATTTGCAAGCCACCCTGGCATCCATGTCACCTCATCACCCAGGATTGCTAATGTATGACACAGACAGCAATATGCCACACATCTTGCTCCAGGAACTAGCCAGGAAACAAAACCAGAAACTGATAGTGTTTCCAATAACTATGGAAGCAGAAACAGCAGAGGAAGTCATCAGGAACTGCATGGCAAAGGTGCACATGGATAGTTTGAATCATAACTCTGCGTATACAAAAGCATATCTGCTGCATTGTCATAAGGACAATAAAGCTGGATCTCATTTTGAATGTATTTGAGCTGGGGTTCAGTCTAATTAAAGTACAAGTTTAATAGTAGTTTATTTAAACAGATGAATGGTTATTTTAAATTTGTATTTCCAATTGCCAGTATGCACATTTTCATTTGAAATGACCATTGATATGAGTGTTATATTCACCCATAGAATGAACCTGATTTTGTAATAATATTTCTTTAATAGATGTTTGTGTTTGCTGTCCACTTTTCATCATTTTCAGATTAATAACTTATATCTCCAAATTACATATAAGTTTTTAAAATCATAAATTATAATAACATCGCAGAAGGAATGATCGTATTATACATACACTCTTTTTATATAAGCTATATTTTGTTTTTATTGTTTATTGTACAGGGTCACTGGGTACTCCTGAAAAATGTGCAGAACTCCATTAAATTAATGATGTCGCTTGAAGACATTTTCAGGTTAAATAAGAACCCAGAGAAAGGTTTCCTCCTCTGGCTCTCCATTCAAGCCAACACCGATATACCAATTCGACTGCTACACAGCACAGTAAAAACTGTAGTGGACATGCCAATGGTATGACTTTTCTTTGCATATTCTTATCTAATATTAGTACTCCTATAGCATATTATTATCTTTTAATGTCATACAAGCAGCAAGTACATTCAATGACAAAAATAGGATTTTATTTTTTAGATAGTAGCAAGGCATACACAGTCATAATGCTTCTCAGAGAATGTTTTTTTTATTATAACATCCTAATTACTTTTAATTTGTGCTGATGGTGTAATCTTTTGAATTTCCTAGCTCCCGAGCTGAAATGAATCACACAATGGTCAAACATATCTGTTTTAGTTCATGATTCTGGGGGGGATTAGGTGGGTCTGCCTTGACGTTGGCAGGCGGGCATTCCCTCCAATGGCCATTGGAGCAACTAAATGACCTCTATTTGTCTAAATATACATTTTGCAACAATAGACAGAATGTAATTTCCTCACTGCTAACTGGTAGTCAATGCCTTGTCATTGCAGAATATACGAGGTGGCATAATTCACGCCTGGCAGTTTGTAAATCATGAAACACTGACAGCCAGTAGATGTCCAGAATGGCCAGCACTGCTGCATAACTTCTGCTTCTTGCATTGTGCTGCTCGCTTGAGGTCATCGTACGGCAATTCAGCAGGTTGGAATTGGCCCAACACAATGTGCTTTGGGTGTACTGAGTTTATGGTAAGCATGGTTTGTGAATATTTCAGTTAACTACATTACAACTACTAATAATGACAGTTTTATTTTTCATCATTTAAATCTGTATCTCTCTTGACTGTTGGTCATTAAAGGCTTGATTGCACTCAGTAGTCTTGAGTTTATAATGGTTATTAACCCAACTCTGAATTTTAGCAAACTAAACCCAAATAAGGAAGAAAAAAAAAGAGCCAAATTGTGACTATGGCTAAGGGGGAGAATTTTTCCACATCAGCTATTTATAACTTTTGTTAAGAGAACTATTGAATTCTAATACCTTGAAACACATTTGTTTGTTATCTGTATAAATTTGCATTTGCCTGACTTTCTTTGGATTTGGATGCTTTTGTGTAATCAATGCCGCTCATAGTTGGTTGGACTCTAATGGTGACGTTCTATTCCACCTCAGCAGGACCGCCACAGAGGGACAGGACTGAGGTGTGTTTTTTGTTAAACCTCTTGAAAATAGTTTCACACAAACCAGGGGGGAAAGTACTCACAGATTATTCGCACCAAAACTGCTCAATGAGATGCAGTGGTTATGGTTTTTAGATTTTTTTTTTTTTTGTTAATATGAATCCATTAGGGCCTTTAAAACCTCAGTACAACCCAAACATATGCACATCATCACCTAAAATTTAAATTGTTTATTTTATACAGGAGGGCCTCCACATGTTAAAGAATGAATTTCAAGATCATGATCTTGAGATGAAAGGAAGTAATGTTCACTGGACTGCTATCAGATCCCGACTTTCAGAGGTATAAGATAAATAATTGAACTATGCATTGTAACTTTTAGTAAGTTGTCACTATATGCATAATTTGTCATATTGAACCTTGCAAAGGATACCACATAAGGAGGAGGTCTTTAGTTCACATAAGATGATGATATTTTTCAAAGCACCACTGGTACTGTTTTAGGGCACATTAACTGCTGAGATCTTTTCTTTTTTTTTTACAAGACAATAATTCTGTATAGTGATCACTGGTTTTGTCTTTGTGCGGAAGTTATGTTCTATTTTTTGTTTCCCTAGATAATATATGGTCGTAATATTTCTGATGAGTATGATATGACGACTTTCACATCAATGGTTGATTACTGGATTAGCTCTAGCACAACAAAGAAAGACTATGAGCTGACAAAATGTAAGTTTGGTTGTTCGAAACTGGTAAAAAAAAAAATTGAATACATTCTCTATCTGATCTTCACATCTACAGGAAGCTGTCTGGCATGTGTTGGTCACAAGCCAGATGACTAATGCAGACTTTTCAACAGCTGAAAGCAGTACCCAGGGTGTGGAGAGTGTATGGCTCGCTTTTCTTTGTGTTTATTTAGAGATATATAATACTATAGAAAATATAGAGCCTCAGATCTATGAATAACATTATCATCCTTTTGGTACTTCCTCTCTGAAAGTAATATTTAAAGGTACAAAGCCACAATGATTTGTATATATTACTATATACCCCTTAGGATAAAACTGTCTATATATTTGTTCAATACTAAGAAAACCCTTCCCCCTCCACCTGCTATTCATACTTACTTATAATGTGCCCAGTGCATTAGTTTTGCAATTTTTCACTATATATTCATTGGGATCATTGTATTGAAATCAAATATCAGATGACTAGACACCTTTAGTTTCAAAGAGGAGCTTTTATTATTTTTATCATTATCGTGACAAATGAAGGTTTTCTTTGATATAAGAATTACATTTCTCTAGAAATAAGATATGAACATGCCGCATTGTTGGTGGTGTTGTAGAGTACTGTTTTGTGTGTAATAACCCCCAGTTTATTATAAATATTTTTTCCGGTGTGTGGATTTGTTATAAGGTACAGTGGGACCTCGGTTTACAAATTTAATGCGTTCTCCGGGACGTTTCTTATTGCGAAAAATTTGTAAACTGAAACGCGGTTTCCCATAGGAATGCATTGAAAACCAATTAATCTGTTCTGGAGGTCAGAAAAAAAGTCAAAATGGGCTGGCATGGAAACCAACCCACAATGCAGAACACACAATAAAAGGCATGCAAACGACGAAGCTCAGCTCCCTACCTTTCCACGGCTTGAGAAATGCACCAAAAAGTCCCAAAACAACTGCAAACAATTTCCAGAATGGCTCCAGAACTCGATGCAAAAGCCGCTCCAACACCTCCATACAAGCAGTGAGGGATTTGTAATTCCAGTTGCTGTTTCGTTTAAGAACATCAGTTTTGGTCAAATCAAGTGTCCATATGTAGTGGTTGTGGTGCTTAGAGGGGCCCTTTAACTCAATGCTTTAAGTAATTGTGCATTCCAGATAACTTGAAAATCATCATATTGAGTTATGTCCTCAAGTTCAGGTTTTTATTATGATATATTCTCTACTTTTTTAACAGTGAAATACAAGATTCCGACAGCATTTTTTGCAGCTGAACTGAGCCGTGTTGCTTTGACGCAAGCAATAGAGTCTATTCCCCCATATTTACTGGATACTCCTGAGGCTTTTCATATGCACCCCTCCCCTATGGTAATATGCACAGCCAATGTGATAGTATTTTGATGTCCTTAATATACTAATTGACATCTGTCCATCTGTCCTATTCATACGTGCCTGTTAACCCTTTTCAGGTTGTTTTTGGTCAAGGACGATACATCATTTCAAGGCTTAATCTGCTTTTTGAATCCAGTCCTCGACTAAGTCTTCGGCTTCAGTCCGGCACACAGATTGCTGAAACATCTCAGAAAGGTAAACTAGGCTGGAACACTTTTTTTGGAGACAGGCTTAGTCATGGGTGATAAAAACAGAAACGGCTAACCACAAAAATGAGAATGGTCTGGAGTTCTAAATGAACTCAAAGTGAATCTCATATTCAAGACCAAACCAGCTCACCAGGAAAAATTCTCCAAGTCACTCAGCTGTGTTTTCAGTTCTCACTTTAGTGAATAAACCTGAGAGGAGTAGAAGTGATATCTATCGGACTGGCCATACCCTAATAGCCACCACCTTCCATATCTCCCATATCGAATCTTCTACATGACATCTGTATAACCTTGTTTCATTTTCACTAACTTAATTCTCCAAAGATAATGGAAAAAATTATTGTATACGTCAATGCTGCATTTTTCATTACTTTTCTAATGTTCACAAAACTCCACATGTGAACTGATAAATGTTGCATTGATTTTATTGATTTATTTATTTATTACTGGTATTTATAAAGCGCCAACAGATTCTGCAGCGCTGAATATACACAGACAAATACAAAAGGTAGAGAGGGCCCTGCCCGTAAGTTGAGATTTAGCCATTTAAGCTCTTTTATACAAAATGCATAGCTAGAGCTTACAATCTAAAGGATACCGTGGGGATTCGAGACAAGGGGTAGAAGGGGGAATTTGGAAGTGATGGCTAAATAAGGAAACAGAGAGTTGCAGCTATTGGTAGAATATAGAGGGAACGAAAAGGTAATTGAGTGAGAATTTTAAACAGCTGGAGGAGCATGCTATAAATTTAGGGGGAACCTGGGTGGGTTGAGCCAAGTAGAAATGGGCCTAGGGAGGAGTAGAGATAAACAGTTATATCAAGGTATTTACAGTTGGAAGTGGCAAGCATGGGGGGGAGGAGTGGGAGGGGACAAGAAACAGTTGTGATTAACAATTTAGAATTTTGCCAATCAAATCCTAACAGCCAGATTATTAATTAATGTGTGTAGCTGCAAGTACTACAGTAGTACACTATAGATAACAATGAAACATTATTATAATAAGTAATCTTATTGGCAAAGGTGAAAGAAATCCGTTGGACCCTTTTCTGACTTTCAATTTGTACCTTAAAGCTGTAGCATAAATACTCCTCTGCCAATCTTGAGGTATTTCATCCATTAGCTTCTTAAAATTCAGGGATTTCTACTTTTCCTACATCACTGACTTTTGGCTTCACCCCTTTCATTTCTGCAATCTGCATTTGTGGCAGGATCCATATAAATTTTTCTCTCACGTAAAAGTAAGATAAGAGAAGTATACAGGCATAATTTGTTTAGTTACTTGATTCTTGTTTTTTTTTCAGGTGCTAAACAAACTATCAATCCCGCCACCGTCAACCATCCACTGACATTACCAGAAACTAACATCAACACTGCTGATGGTCACCTAACAGCCGTCAAACTATCTGATATTCATAAGATCTGTATATCACTTCTGTCAAAGGTTCCCAAAGGATGGACTAGGGTAATAATATACCGACATATAAAACCAAAATATATTAAAAGCTTGAGGAATACAACAAGAAATATAATCAGTAATAATGACACATGCCTGCGGTATATAAAATGCAATTAAACATAACCACATACAAAGTCCTATTCTCCCTCATCATCAGGATACCATAAAACATTCGATCTTCAAGACGTTCTACACCAGTTTAGCCACCAGTAGGATGGCGTATTGTGGTACACTCAGTGATGTATTTTGGTGTCATAGTAAAACCATAATCCAATAATTTTCCGCCAAGCATTAATGTATATCTTATTAAAGGAAAACATATTTTGTTATCTATTCAATATGAGCTAGATGCTGTATCTTGTATTTGCTATCCGTCTGTAAAAGATGTTTCTCTTCTCCCTTTGATTTAAATTAAGACAGGGACAATTTATAGACTTCGTCTTTAACACTCCAGCTTGGTGAGACCTTACTTGATTTTTGAACATAGCATAATGATATTAAATTAACTACAAACTATAAACTAGATTTGTACCCCAGTCATTGAAATTAATCATGGTATGGTTAGACCATCATACATAACTAACCATTTTGTAGTTTGCTACATTTAAAGGTATCTTATGAGTAAACAGATATGAATGATTATGTGCAGTCTTGATAGCACGTAATGTAACATTTGTAATCTTACAACGGAAACATAAATGTCTCAAACAATGTGTGTCACAGGCCTCAAAGTATGCTTATCTGCTTCACTATAAGGTGTTGATTTGCAAGACTCTATGCAGTATAAAAGGATCAATATGAAAGAACCCTATGGAAGCTGTCATCAAAGTCTGTGAACATCACAAGATAGCATTTGCCTGAATCTTCATACAAGCATACACACTGTATTGTTTTTATATAGAGTAGACAACATAGCAAAATAATGTGACTTGCTTATTTCTTTTCAACTTTATTTTAGGATTTCATTAATGACAGACTAAAAATGATTGGAGGAGACACGCCATTTAATTTGTTTTTCAAAATGGAGCTGGACCATTTGATGTTTTTATTATCAGAGATAAGACGGGATCTGCAGGTAACAGTAGACATCCGTTAAAAGCAAATGCTTACCTTAAGTTGCATAGTGGCACTGTAGTTTGTAAATAAGCTAGTATTAACAGCAATTTACTAACATGTAATATATGATCCTCTGATTTCAGGCTTCCATACTTTATATCTGCTATTTTGACGTCCCCTTCTTATGCTTAACCCCTTAAGGACACATGACATGTGTGACATGTCATGATTCCCTTTTATTCCAAAAGTTTGGTCCTTAAGGGGTTAAAGACCTGTCATTTTCTCAAATCTCACTTTTTATAGTTCTGTATAAGAGGAGTTACAGTGTCCACAGATTAAAACGACTTTAACAACATAAATGCAACAAATTTTTATTCTACTCATTGAAAAGGGATTGATGGAAAAAAAATGACCAACATTTTTTTTTATAAAGTTGTTGATTGTAGTCATGCTCTTTTAGGATGTTTTGACTTCTTACCTGTGTCCTGACAGTCACAACTCTCTGCCTTCACTACTTCCAATAAAGAGTTGGAAGCAATCTTAGCTAAACCTTGCAGTGCAAGGCTTGCTCATGGGCTGAGAGCGATATCACCTGACACTCTCATCCAATGAGCTAGCCATGTACTGTAGGACTTAGCTCAGTTGAGCTAAACAAAGCTGCTGCTTAGAAGCTTTCAGCTCTACAGCAAAAGTAGCAGAGGTGCAGAGCAGTGCCCAGTGGACCCCATGTAAGGCGCCAAAATATTCTAAAGTCGACTGCTTACAATGGGAGGTGGGCGGGGGGCAGGGCACCCCTGGCACCATGACCACTATATCAGGCTGTAGAAGTCAGAAGCCCTTTAATATTAATCAGTCTTATGGATGATTCAGTGAGGAATTGATGTACTTACATTGCATAGTTTATACTGCTGAGCATTGTTAATCTGCTTGTTGTATTTTCTTAAGAATATTAAGGATTTTGTGGAGTCACCTGACATGTTAGGAGACCAACTCTCTGAAACCACGATTATGATAATTCGAGATTTACATTTGAAAAGAGCTCCAAAATACTGGTGCAAGCTGGCCTGGAGCTTCTCCCTTCCACCCGATTGGTCCGTCTCATATTGGATCAGTGATTTACAGCTGCGGGTTGCACATTTTGAAAAGATGCTGCAGTTGGTAAGTATGTTGTAAGAATATACAATATGAAGTAATAGGTGTAGCTATAAATTTTAAAAATGCATACCTTAAAAGTAGGAACAGTCCTTCTTTTGGAATACATGTTCCTCTGATCCTGTTTTCTATTTTGCTTCAATACTTATTTACAAATATTACTGCCTTTTGTAAGCTAAGACTAAGTATCAGAAAACTATTTTTTGGGGGGTGGGGCCGGACCGCCATGCTGACCGGTCGCATGCAAGAGAGACTCCAGGGAAATCTGGCCTCTTAGGCTATAATTTGCAGCTCTGGTACTTGAAATGAGCCCACGAGACATCCACACGGTGGTGGAAGAAGTGGCAGACCCCGAGATCGGGAGTTTTGGGACCCCTGAAGGAAGCACGAAGCTTCGGAGGTTGCGGCCTACTCAGGAGGAGAGAGGGGTGGACAAACGCTGCCCTGCCTCTCTTCCCAGCTACCACACACCTGCCTACTGAGACGCCTGCCAGTCCCGTTTCCCCCCCTGTGGGCTTGGGGGGCTGGGGTGAGGGGTTATCCCGGTCCCCACTGAGGAGATCTCGAGATGTGGGGAGATTAGGTGGCGCGGAACTCACAATGCCTACCTTACAAAATGGCGGTGGCTCCGAGTGCATTACTAACAGCTCATGCTTTATGGAGCTCCAGGGGGAGAAGTCACACCACCCACCACGACGACCAAAGCAAGTCCAGGGGCGAGTTGACGTCCGCTGGGGAGAGCTCAGGACTGTGAGAGTAAATGGATCCTCAATCTGAAGCACACAACCCATGAAGGGGAGTTGGGAATCCACGCCGCAAAGCGGATCCACCCGGCGAAACAGCTACGAAGCCTGCCAAGGAAGCCTGTGAACTTACATTATATTGCCTATTCGGACCGGCTGTATAATCTCAGACTATAAGTCTCCAGCGACTCCATCAAGGCACTCTATGACACAACAGAGGCACTCACATCCTAACATAGCAAGGGATATACAAGAGTCTGCAGCCTTTTGGTTACCACTTGCAGCATATAATCCTAACTTCTCTGACACCCACTGAAGCCATTTTGTTTTCCGTAACCACTTCTCCTGCTTAGTCTCACACAGCTTTATGTGATATTACAGCGGTCTGCTCAGCTCCAGTGGTCCTTACTATATTCTTTCTGCCTAGCATGTACAATAACGTTTATTTCTTAGACAGTCCCAACCGTGTCTTGCCTATATTCACTGCAGCGTATATTCAGAGAATCCTAACATGATTATTCTTTATCAAAAAATTGTGCAGAATTGTCAAATGCCATTTCACTGTATTGTCATGTAACAATACATTGCTCATGCTGTTGTGGCATTCATTGCAAGCCACCCTGTATCTTTACTTGCACAGCAATAAAAAAAAAAAATTATTAAGCATTGCAAAGAAATGAAAATAAACATGTGGCATTTTTTGTTTATGCTTAAATATTGTTTTTTGAACACTACTATTTTAGACAGGAAGTCCATCACTAAATGCTGTTCTTTTCAAGAATGTCATGGAAATCATTAGTTCATACTGTTTCTGAAAAAATTTACATTTTTGGCACATATTTTGACTTTAAAAAAAACCAAAAAAACCCTTTATCCTCTTCATTGCTTATCCCATCCAAAATTATTCAACCCCCATTGAAAATCAGGTTGCTTGTCAAAATCTACAGACTTTCAGTTGTTTGCAATTAACAAATCACACAAAGTAACTGAAATAGATCAACACAATGAATGCTTCAAATGGTTTCCACAAATTCACCCGAAAATGCAACTTATAGTGACTTCTCCAGTCTCAAAATTATTCAACCCCTTCATGGCAAGCATCTTTAGCCTTAGTAAAGCACAATTTTTGCTGTTATAACCTGCTGCAAATGAGATGCATAGACAGACATTAGCTCATGAGCAATGGCCTCCATTTCCTGTCATTTCCTAGCGTTTGCGTGCTGCATTCGCCTTCTTCAAATCCCACCTGTGATTTTCTAAGCGGTTTAAGTCAGATGACTGTGATGGACACTGTAAAATTTTCCAAGATTTCTTCTGCAACCAAGCCTTGGTGAAATTTGAAGTATGATTGTGATCATTGTCTTGTTGGAAGGTCCAATGACGCCCAAGCTTCAGCTCCTTCATAGACGGCGTGACGTTTTCTCCCAGGATTTCCTAATACTTCAATTAATCCATTTTGCCTGCCACATGCTGCAGGTTTCCAGTGCCAGGGGATGCAAAGCAGTCCCAGAGCATCACAGAGTCACCACCATGCTTAAAGGGACACTATAGTCACCTGAACAACTACAGCTTAATGTAGTTGTTCAGGTGAGATCTATAGCTCCCTGCAGGCAATCTAATGTAAACACTGTATTTTCAGAGAAAATACAGTGTTTACATTGATTGATAGGAATACCTCCAGTGGCCGTCACTCAGACGGCCACCAGAGGGACTTCCCATCATGTATGGTCCTAAAAAGGCCATGTACACGTCAGACATATTAAAATACGTCTGACGTGTGCAGGAGAGAGAAGGCACTGTGTGCGAGCCTTCTCTCACCTGCCTGTCAGCAGAAGAGAGGGGCGGGCAAAGAATGGAAGCATCTGATTGCTCCCTGCTCGCGCCCGACTATTTTGTCATTTTGATGAAATAGGGGCCGCGGCTTCACGAGGCTGCCGGCGCTGGAACGAGGTGAGTAAAAAGGGCTGCCTGGAGTGTCCCTTTAACTATAGGCAGAGTGTTCTTTTCAGTGGATGCTTCATTTTTCTTCCTTCAGACATACTGCTAATCCATTAGGCCTAAAAGTTCACTTTTTTTTTTTATTGCTTTACAGAATAGAATCTCAAAACCTATATGGCTTATTTATATGATTTTGGGCATACTGGGCATTTGGGCCAATAGTGGTGTACAACTTCTGGCATGATAGTTTGGAGAGTGTTCAGAGAAGGACTAAAAAAAAAACGGTTCATGGATGGCAGGGTAAAACTTACAGGAAAGTTAAAGGATCTTAACATGTATAGCTTGGAGAAAAGATGAGACAGGGAAGAGGAGGAGGGGATATGGTAGAAACATTGAAATGCATAACGGGAATCAACACAGTAAAGGGGAAGAGTGTATTTAAAAGAAGAAAAGCTACCACAACAAGAGGACATAGTTTTAATTATATTAGAGAAGCAAAGGTTTAAAAATAATTTTAGGAAGTATTACTTTACTGAGAGGGTAGTGGATGCATGGAATAGCCTTCCACCTGAGGTGGTAGACGTTAACGCAGTGAAGGGAGTTTAACTATGCATGGGATACGCATAAGACTATCCTTGATCCAAGATAAGGCCAGGAACTATGGGTCCTTATCTGCCGTCACATTCTATGTTTTCTGTATTTAGGACTTGCCTTACTGTGCTCACTGAAACCTCGGTGTCACCAAGTCTTGCTGCAGGTCTTTTGCAGTCACTTGAGGGTTTTTCACAACCTGCCTTCTCAGAAATCTGGTTGCAGCCATTGAAAACGTAATTATTCTGCCCCATCCGGGTAGTGTAACCACTAGTCCTTCAACTTTGAACTTGTGAACTCTGCTTCCAACGGTGTCTGTAGGAACATGCAGTGCCATCACAGTCTTTTTGTATCCCGTTCCTTGATTGTAAATAGGTGATGATCTCTTCTCTAAACTTTATGGACCATTCTTTTGACTTAGCCATGTTCCTAATATGCAGCCAAACATAACACTCAACCCCTAGCCAGTTCAGGTATTTTAAGTGTTTTATCTCAAGCACACTTGGTGCTTGAGGCAACACCTGTTTTGCATATTTGTGCTGTCGTGAGGGATTCTATTCAGGGTGTTAACTGGAGGAATTATCATAAGTTACATTTTCAGTTGAACTTGGGGAAACCACTTGAAGCATTTGTTGTGTTGAGCTATTTCAATTGCTTTTGTTTTATTTTCACACATATAGAACACTAAAAAGCACAACCTAAAAAGTACAAAGGGAGACCAATAGTGCAGACTAAAAAATAAAAACAAAATAAAAGAATAACTAAAATGCACTCACAAACAAAGGTATAAATAGGCAGGGTATAGTCAGTCTTCTTAAAATGCTTCTTCTCTTCTCAGTGTAGAGATGGATGCTTAAAACAAAGCATAGAGACAGACCATAGTGTATAGCTGTATAGTATTAAAAGTGAAGCTTTATTGGGTACACTTACAAAATAACAGTAGTAAAAGGGCTCTTCAAATCAAACTCGATGTCTTCCACCAAAGAAAGATATAACCATCAGGATATAGAGACACGAGAGATGGAGAGATCCACAATAAAAAATATAAATAATCAAAAGCTTGCCACCCTACGCGTTTAGTTTCAATGACTTCATCAGGGGCTTCTGGCAACAATATACACATAATACAAAACATACAAACACTTAAATACCCTGCCTTAAAAACATTCAGCCAGTCCTGGAAGTTTCTTCGATCAGAAACATCTGCAGGTAATCTCCTCCGTCGGGTTTCATTATCCTTTCGCGCTTCAAAAGGCGCGTGCGCTCCAAGCCTCGTTTTCACAATACCGGAAGTCCCAGTTCGTCTATGTCTGAAACGCAAATGCGTTCCACTCCGTCCGGAAACAGGAAGGAGAGTTCTGAATTGGGGCGCAGATGCGTATCAATTCCTCCAAAACCGGAAACAGAGTCAGAAATGGAACGCAAATGCGTTCCACTTAGGATGATGTTCAGTTCTATAAATATGGAGCGCAAACGCGCTCCGAAGGAAGAGAATATGTCATAAAAAAAATTTAAAATTAAAATGAATATGAAATAAAGTTAAAAATAAATAGACCATATAAAAACGTAATCACAATTGGTAAAAGTAATGATAATAACGAAAAGAGATAATCAAAATCATCATAGAAAATTCAAATACAGAAACTAGTTACAAAAAACATGCCATATCAAAATCTACATTCATACTTTCTGGTTGCATTGTTTTCAAAGTATGAATCCAAAAGCCTTCTCTTTGTCTTAATTTAAGTACCAGATCTCCACCTCTCCCATCTAAAGACACCTTTTCAATCCCAATACATGAAAAAGTGTTTGGATTAAAATTCTGACACCTATTGCAATGAACGGGAACTGAATGGGTTAATAATTTATTTTTAATATTATTAAAATGTTCTAAAAATCTTTTTTTCACTGGTCTAATTGTCCGTCCAACATATTGAATTCCACAACCACATGTTAGGAGATAAACCACATGTGTGGAATTACATGTAATATGTTCTTTAATTTTAAAATTCTTTTTAGTTCTTGAACTGCAAAAATATTGGGATTTTTGGTTCTTATAATGACAGCTTTTGCATGAACCACATGTGTAGAAACCCACAAGTTTTTGAACTTCTTGTTTATCTCCATTTCTAAAGGTGCTTGGTGCCAAAACATTTTTAAAACTTTTCCCTTTTCTAAAAATAATTTGTGGGACAGGAGGGAGTTCTGTTTTTAAAAAATCATCTTCTAGTAAAAGCGGCCAATGTTTCGTTAATATTTTCTTGATTTTTTTTAGCATGGATATTGTACTGGGTGTTAAAAGAGAAGGCGAATTTATTATTAACCAGTGAAACTTGTTTCTCCTTATTTCGTAGTAAATCTCCTCTCTCTTTATTATAGGAATACATAATCTCCTTATTTATAAAATTATTTGCATATCCCTTTTCTATAAACTTATTTTTAAGGAAAGAGGCCTGGTCTAAAAAGGTATTTTCATCCGAACAATTCCTCCTAATTCTTGTGAATTGACTCCGTGGAACACCACGGAGCCAATTTGGTTGATGATTGCTCTCTGTATTGATATAGCTATTAGCATCAGTAGGTTTAACATTTTTTTTTGTCTTTATCTTTTCATCTTCAATAAAAATGGTCAGGTCTAAAAAAATAATCTCATTCTGGCTAAAAATTGGAGAAAAAATTAAATTACACAATACACAAGATCCAGCGCACTCTCCTATCTACTAAACAGCAACTTCAATGTTGACAGATTTTATTAGTTTTTAAAAGGTGTTTTTTTTTTTTTTTTTTTTTTAAAACACCTAATCTAGGCAAAAAATAATGGGGATTTAGTTACATTATATGATCATACATTGCATAAGCCTGCCACAACGTCAATGTACCCCATCTTTGGCAGGTCCTACTCTCACAGTCTAATGTCTGCTCTTATGAGATTAACCCACTTACTTGGGAAAAAATTCCATCTGAGGCTCTCTGCAGTACGAGACTAAATAGGGACCTGAGATGAAGCACCTGTGACAGGGAGGGGTGCAAAACCAAGGAGCTGGCTAGACTCCCAAATATATATGGAACATGGGGGGGGGGGTTGCACTCACCTGAACATGCTTAAATGGGGTGCTGCTGGGGGCCATATTATACAATAAACAATACACAAGATCCAGCGCACTCTCCTATCTACTAAACAGCAACTTCAATGTTGACAGATTTTATTAGTTTTTAAAAAGTTTGGGTTTTTTTTGTTTGTTTTTTGTTTAAAAAAACACCTTACCTAGGCAAAAAAAAAAAAAACCTTTTAAAAACTAATAAAATCTGTCAACATTGAAGTTGCTGTTTAGTAGATAGGAGAGTGCGCTGGATCTTGTGTATTGTTTATTGTATAATATGGCCCCCAGCAGCACCCCATTTAAGCATGTTCAGGTGAGTGCAACCCCCCCCCCATGTTCCAAAAAATTAAATTAACTTGATTAGAATTAGTATAATCAATAAAATCTAATAGATTACTTTCGAGACCATTCCATATAAAAAGAATATCATCTATATACCTTCTCCAGAATACCAAGTTCACGCCAAATGGATTATAAAGCTTCACTTTTAATACTATACAGCTATACACTATGGTCTGTCTCTGTGCTTTGTTTTAAGCATCCATCTCTACACTGAGAAGAGAAGAAGCATTTTTTTTTTTTTTTTTTTTTTTTTATTCTTTTTTTTCGTGCAGAGAAAATACAATACGGTTCACAGTGCCACGACAGCAGAGCCAACCAAGATATACATGCAGTTGTACAGTGTCATGTCACATAAAAGAAATGCACATTTTAGATTTTTTTTTAAACTCGCTTTTACATTGTAGTTACGTGGCTACCCTGCACAATGCTAGTGATCAGCTTGGTTACAAGAGAAACTTGAAGCAGGGGGGGGTGAGTGGTTATTCAGGCTAATGTTTCAAGACGTTTCATTATAGGTTTGCTTAAGACCTAGGTTTCATTAGGCACAAACATATTTTCATGAGACGAGCAAGCTTTGTTAGTCGTTAAAGCATCAACCTTACTAGTAATTCCAGGTAAAAACAGGCTTATTTCTTCCATCCCTAATGCAGCGGCAACGACAATAAAGACTTCAGAACAAGGCTCTATAATATCAGGTTAATGATTTAAGGATAGAGATGTAGCTTTTGTCAGAGCATAGGAGTTAGATTAGTGAGAGGAGAATGCAGGGTGTCAGTTAAGAGTGTAAAAACAATGAGCAATAAACATACTGCAGCACACTCATCTTGAGGCCCCAGTCCTAGCTGCGTGTTGCTAAGGTCGTAAGACAATAGCTAGTGAGTCCATTATTGTCCAGGCACATACTCGTCGGGGCATTGCGTTGTGTCTCGGGGTGATTGTCTCTTGGTGTTTTGCTGGGTTGCAGGCCTGCTCCAGTACAAGCCGGGTTACCAGCGCCTTCCTCCCGGTGTGTCTCTGCAAGGTATGGGTTGCTTGGTGTGTCGCGTATGCCAGGCCAGATGGTGCGTGTATGCTGCAGTGGACTCTGCAATCTGGTTCCCGTGCTCTCGACCTCTGCCATCTTAGGTTGGGCCCTGGGCCTGCTCGGTGATCGGGCAGAGCCTCCAAGTATGGCTTTGTGGCTAGGACCGGGATCACCTCCCCGGTCCAGAGGGGGGGGATCCGGACCGAGTCCGCCGGTGTTCCGTGCGGGCTCCATTGGGCAGGATAGTGGAGCAGCGGCCGTCCACTCCACTCACTGCCAGGTAGGCCCCCGCCTGGTGTAGCAGGGGTCTCTCCTCCGAGGGACTAAAACCCTCGCGGCAAGCCTCTCCTCGGCTCCGGTAGCCCGTGTGTATCGAGGGCCTCAGGTGGTGAGTATTTTTTATCCCAAAATAGCCAATGAATGGGTCTATTGGATCATGTTATACGGGAGCTGGTCTCCCCTGCGGCCACTCAGCTCGGCGGCCCGGCCCCGCCCCCGAGAAGAAGCATTTTAAGAAGACTGACTATACCCTGCCTATTTATACCTTTGTTTGTGAGTGCATTTTAGTTATTCTTTTATTTTATGTTTTTAATTTTGAGTCTGCACTATTGGTCTCCCTTTGTACTTTTTAGGTTGTGCTTTTTAGTGTTCTATATTTATGATATTGAAGACATTGAGGAGTCTTTGCACCTCCTAATTTGGGGTATTTATATTTTATTTCTTTTCCCCGTTTGAGAGCCACAAGGGTTGTTTTGCATTTGTTTGCAAATCACTATATTTTGTCTGTTTATTTTCACACATGGCTTCTCCATTTTGAGTTTAATTGTGTTAAATAAATCATGACGCAGTGAAATATGTCATGTTCATCTGAGGTTGTATATACTAGGGATGTGCATGGGCAAAAAAAATTCGTTTAGTTTGTAAATTTGGGTAAGAAAACATATTTTTCTGCTTCAGCAATTCGGACAAATGGCATTCGGTTCGGCACTTCCAAAATTCGGGACTTCGGCAATTTGACAATTCGGAACTTCAGTAATTCGCATCCTAACCCTAACCCCCAACACTAAACCCTAACCCATTTCGGAACTTTGGCAATTCGGTTCGGCACTTTGGAAATTCTGCAAATCGAACTTCGGACATTCATAAGCATCAGAATGTCCGAATTTCACGAAATTCGTCCGAATGTACATTCAGAACTAAACTAATTGCACATGTCTAGTATTTACTTAATATTAAGACCTGTTAAAGGACAGATGAATGTTATTATGTCCTGACTTGGAAAACCATAGAATTCAAAGAGGGTGTGCTTTCTTTTTCCCATTACTGTATATTACACTATGAATGCCTACCTTTTTGCATTTTAGGTATATCTACTAAAATAATGTATTGTGTAAAGTGCATATTTCTAATAAAAACTGCACTTTTATAAAAATATACATAGAATATTTCAGAAGGTTTAAGTGGTTTAGGAGTTCCTTTAAGCAAAGAAAACAAAATCACCAAACAGAATTAGATCAAAGAGAACAGAAGTTAGCACTAGATATGATAGGCTTTTGGATTATTTATAGTCATAAAAGTAGATAGTAATCTTGTGGATTTTTATTTTATAAAATTTATTTACAGATGCTTTAGACACTACCCATATCCACATATTAAAAGTACTTCTCATTCAACAGGGTCGAGAAAAGATGCCAACATACTGGCTTGGTGCATTTAGAAACCCAAAAGGTCTGTTTTCGGTATTAAAACAAGAAGCTATCCGGAAATACTCAGCAAGAACTGGAAATGCAGAACCTATGCAGTTTAAAACAGAAATTACACAGAGAGACAAAGAACATGTATGTACAGATAGTAACTTATGTATATTTTTAACATGTGTAAAAAATTGCGTTTTTAATGAGTTTAAAAGAAATACTATCTCTAATTGGAAATCTAAACAAAACAAACACTATGTGTGAATACCTTTATACAGTGTCTCCAGTATGTCTAGTCTGAGCAAGTTTAAAGGGATACTGAAAGAACAATAACCATTTCATCTAATTAAATTGGTTGTAATTCTTGGAGTCTTCTGGCGCTGTCCCTCCATTTAGTGTTAAACCATTTTCAAGCGGTTTGAAAAATAAAAAATAAGGGTCCCTAGCCATACACAGCCCCTGCTAGAGATAAAGCAGAGATTACACACTAACTTGAAGCCATACTCATTCTTTCAAGGAATGAACCCTCTGATTCAGCCAATCACCACCACCCAATTCTTCCTTGTTAGCCTAAGCATCACAGTGGGGATGGGCTTCTCAAAATCAGCTATGTTTTCAGATGGGGGATTAAATAGATAAACCACACTTTGGAGAATATATGTGCTGATTATACAGTGAACTATTAAGTTAACAAAACCTGTGAAAATAGAAGCAAGATGGGGTAATCCATGCATCTATATTGTTTTGCACAATATTTATGGTATATAATTACTAATATGTCTATTTTCTTAGATACGAGATCCCCCACATGAAGGTATGTTTGTATATGGAGTCCATCTCTGGGGAGTACTCTGGAACAAAACTGATGCAGATATCTTGGATTCTGCCCCCAAGCAGAGTCTCAGTGCTCTACCGGTCATTCATCTGCAATGTTTACCCAGTGCTGAAAAATATGGAACTAATGATATCCCCAAAGTACTTGACACTTACTGGTGTCCTGTCTACTGTTCCTCAACATCTGCAAGAGACCCAATCTTCAATCTAGAGATTCACAAAGAAAATATACCCAGCTCTCGTTGGGCTCTTCGAGGCATGAAAGCTACAATTCACCCATTCTGATATACAGGAGTTGGTTTAGAAAATAACAACGTCAAACAGAATGATAATTGAAATGTATATTCTGAAAATGTATGCAGCAAATCTCCATGCGTAATTAATAATTATATTAATGAAATTAAGAATACATCCTTTTCAATGCATTTTAAAATATGCTAAACAAATTAAAATATTTTTTTAAAAATCTCAAATTTGAGGTTCCTGAATTTTCTGTAAACCTAGTGAGCTTTGACCAAACTCAGGTAGTGACTAGCAACCAGACATGAACCACCGCAGCTAAGTCTGCAATTTAATAATGTTGAAGGAGCATTAATATTTTTGAATAAACTATTAAAATGATTTAATATTACGAAAAATATTTTAATTATTATTTTGAATAAAAATGTTTTTAAAGTTTATCCAAAAATATTAAAACATTTGAAAAGCTAGTTCAACAATATTAAATGGAGGCCCAAGGCCATGATTTAATAGGCTTTCTAAATGATTCAATACTGTTAGGGAAAAAAAAAACAAATGCTTTATTTACAAAAACTCTCATAGATTTTAGTAGTGATTTCTGTAGATAAATCAATTGGAAACCTTTCTAACAGAATATAATCATTTGGAAATCTTATTAAGCCAAATATACATGGCCTGATCAACAACACACAATCCACAAAAAATCCCAAACTGCAGGAACTATCCGTTAACACTGCTTTCCTATTTGACTCAGAAATCTACCTGAGTCAGTCAACACCAGTATTATGCATTTAGATTCATTAAACTCAGAAAGATTACTTAGGCCAAATTTAAAGGGACACTATTGTCACCAGAACAACTACAAACTTTATGTAGTCTTTCTGGTGAGTATAGTCAGTCTCTGAAGGCGTTCTGCTGTTAACACTGCCTTTTCATAGAAAAGGCATTGTTTACATTGCTCCCAAGGAACACCTCTAGTGGCAATCACTCAGACCGCCATTAGAGATGCTTCCTTCGTCTGCAGCACTGACATTTAGCATCTCCATGCTCTGCATAGAGACACTGAACTTCCCCCATAGAGATGCATTGATGCACTGCATTGATTCTATGCCTCCTTGGCTGAGATCATCAGAATTGACTACCTCTGCTAATCCAATGCTTTCCTATAGAAAAGCATTGGATTGGCTGAGATAACCAGTTCTGATGAGGTCAGAAAAGAAGGCAGATCGGGGGTGGGACCAGTAGTGGTAGACCCGTGGGGAGCTGGAATTGAGTTTTTGCATTATTTTGAAGTATAGGGAGGGCTAGTGTTTTTAACACTATAAAATGTATATTCCTGACCCTATATAGTTCCCTTAGGGCAGGGGTGGTAAACATTTTTTCTGCCGTTTGGATACTTAGAACTTCATTCGCGGGCCATACAAAACTATGAACTTAAAAATTAGCCTGCTATACTTGGTCAAGCATTTAATTTACTCACACCTAATATGATGCCCCTAATGTGATAGCTGGAACTGCTTCTCTTTAGCTGGTATTGATGCTATTGCTACCCGCAACTGCTTTTCCAGGTTTGCGCTAGTCAGTCTGGACCGCAGTCTACTCTTTGCGATGCTCACTACAGACAAGCTCACTCACTAGCAGGCACAAATACACACAAACTCACTCTCAGTCATATGTTGCTGAATAAACCTGACACTAAATGCTGTGGGAGCACTGAAGGTAAAATTCCCACTTTCCAGTCTCTTCCTGTCGGTGAGGTCAGCTGCTTGAGTCTGCGGGGTGCAGCATGAGGGCAGGGTAGAGCAGGAGAGGCACAGAAAGTTGCCTCCCTGCAGTGCTCCCTCTGGCCGCCGGCAGCCTCCAGCACCGCCCTCCTTAATTCACTTGGACTCTCACTCACAGTCAAATAATTTAAAATGCCATTAGGGTTATTGAATTTTGCTTACATCATAGTAGCTGCTTGACACCCAAGATCTGGATAGTCCCCTAACCCATAAAGGCTCTGGAAAGACATTAAACAGCTAATACTTTACAACATTAGATCCTTTCAGAGCTAGGTTATTCTCTCATCTATTTCTCTAACAAGGCAAAAGTCAACAGACTACACTGCCCACTAAGACTCCTGTACAACTATTATTAGCATTTATATAGTGCCAACATATTCTGCAGCACTTTACCGAAGATGTGTATTGGAGGTAAAGAAGGCCTTGCTCAAACTTGTGAACTGGCTGACAATGAAATTAGTTAAGGTAAAGCTGACTGTGCAAATGCTCTTGCAGCTGCGATCTCTCTGACACTCTGTCATGTCCCCTTTCTTCCACACTCACTACATCCACCTTATCTCTGTCCCTGACTACATACCAGGAGCTTCTGCCTGCTAGTAAGAAGATAAGGAGATGCGTGAGCAAGTTAATGCTAGTGGAGAGTTTCCAGAAAGCATAGAGCAAGCATATCATTTGACACATTTGCACCAAGCTCAGGGCACAGTCTACATAGTACACGCCAAGTTGACCAGCCTGCAGGTTACGTGATTCGCATCAGTGCCCCACCCTTTTACCTTGTGTACCAATGTCCTGCTTTAGCTGATGCTGTTTCTATCGGATATGGTTTTGCTTGAGAGATGAAAGCGAGAGATTAGCACAGGGTATGTGCTTTCTTATAGCTGCATACCTACAGCACTATCTCCATTAGATACATGACGCTTGGGAGGTAGGACTGTTTTAATGTTTTCTGTTGACAAGATTTTGTAATTAGGCCCATCGTAATTGTCAGCACTAGGCCCAATGTTTTTTTGTTGTTGTTTTTTTAATTCTTTATTTTTGTTGTGGAAGACATTTCCACAGGTTTTGGTGGTAACAAACAATCATTCATTACAAAAGAAGAGAAGTTAAACAAATCTTAAGTAAACAATATACATAAGTCATGCCTATGTGGTCACACAAACATCTCCACTGTGGGCAACAATGGGGGAAGGGAGAGAGCTATAAGCTCCAGTGACTGTGTATCGTGCTATCCGCTCACCTGGGCCTGAGATATCCAATATGTTATAGCTATCCATGAGGAGTTACAATTAACGGGATGGTGCCGCATGCCAATGGTTCCGGTGGGTTTATGGTATATCGTGCTGTGCATTGCGGCAGCGGTTCATAAGGGTTTGGGATTAGCACGATGGGCATGTCGTGTCGGCTGCTCAAGCGGGCCTGGTATTACAGCGCGCCAATAGCTAGTAGGGGCGTATAGGTATTTATCTGGTCTGCCTTATCGGTAGCTGAAGCGAACCTAGGAGAGTCCAAGTGACCGAACACACTGGCCACTCGCGTGGGGTAGAACGAGCCGGCCGCCCGTGTGGGTTTAAGAGTGTTGATAAGTAGGTCTCCGTTCCGTCATCACTGTGCCAGGGTGTTCTCTTCCCCCGGTGGGGTGTTTGCTTGCTCGTGGGGTTTGGTGCACCGCGGGCGGCAGCCGTGGGAGTTGGAGTTTCCCCAAAAGATCCGTTGGGTCTTCCCCCGTGGACAGCAACAGCACTGTGTCTCCCTGCGGTACCACCAAGGTACCCGAGGCGCCCCATCTGTACCTGACTCCGTGTTCTCTGAGGACCCTGGTGATCGGCATGAATCTGCGTCTTTCCAGCAGTACTACAAATGGCAGTTCGTCGAAGATTCGCACTTGGCAGTTGTCCACAGCGATGAGGGGGGTGTTCCGTGAGGTGGTCAGCACTGCAGCCTTCACCGCCGCGCTCCGAGTTACTGCAATTATGTCCCTGGGAGCGTCCACTGGGGCCGTGGCGGCCTTCTGAATCCAGAATGCAGAGGCTATAGGCGACAGTCCGCCTTCTCCCCTCACCTCCATCACAGTGGCCACTCTGTTGGCAAACTCCAGCACCGACTCGGGTCCCACCGTCTCCGGCACCCCTCTGATGCGAATATTTTTCTTACGGTGCCTGGCTTCTATGGCAGTGACGGTGCGGGTGAGTCGCTGGAGCTGTTGTGAGAGGTCTGTTACGGTAGCTTGGGTCTCCGTGAGGCCAGTGGCTCTTTCCACCTCTCGGGCCTCCACCGCTCCCAATCATGTCACGATGCCGCCCATTTCTTCCCGCACTCCATCCAAGTCTTTCTTCCACACCCCACGGAGCTCAAGCAGGAGCCTTTTAATGTCCCCTTTGGTAGAGGGTGACGTGTCCGAGTCGGAGTCTGCCCTTTGGTATACTCTGCAGGGGGCTTGGGTTGTCGCTGGTCCCTCTTTGTCAGGGGATTCCTCCGACTCGCTGGAGCCTCGAGGCCTGTCCGGCGCCATTTTAGGCTGTGCTGGCCTCTGCGGCCTATCGAAGGATCGCCTGATGTCTGGTAGCGTGGATGCCTCCGACGCCAGAAGTTTGCGGTGTTTGCGCCCCATCTCTCTCTTGGGGGGGGTTCAGGGACTCTGATGTTCCAGCTGTAGAGTTAGTTTGCTGGTTTTCGTGGCTTTTTGGGTCGTTTTCGTGGTGTTTAGCAGGCGCTCCCTGCAAACACGTCTGCTTTGGTGCACGGCTGGCCACGCCCCCGCCCAATGTTTTTTTTAGTATGGCCATAGGTTGCAATCAGGATGTCAGTACACAAACATCCAGCTTGTTCTAATATATTTATGATTCCTGAGGGATGATGCAAACTACTGTTCTGCTTCCAACACATGGCAGAGAGGACACCCTTTCTTCTATTTACTCAGGCTGATTAATACATTAAAAAAATAAAAATAAAAAAATAAAGACAAGACAAAAATACTACAAACTTTCTATCTAATGTCAATAGATATTTTTCATTTTAGCTGAAAGCAGCAAGATGAATTGTTTGTCTACATTATAAATACCTTTTGGCCGAGTCGCTCTGAGAAGGCCTTCTGGCAGGGCCTGAGCTCAGTGAGAGGAATGCTTGTTGGGATGCAAGCAGACAGCTTCCACCATATCAAAAGGAATGAATACTGGTGGATTAAAGGGGTACTGTAAGCCAAGGGGCTCAAACACAAGTTCACACTGGGGCTGCTTGTAAGAATTCCAAATCCCCATGTTTTTTGAAAATGTACTTTATACAGATCGTTCATAGGCAGTACTATTCATCAGCACACAATTCTTATTCACATCATATCACATCTGCATCTTATTTACCGGCACCCCAACATTTTAACCAGTCCCCCTTTATGAAGCCCATATATAATGGCAGAAAAAGCCTATCAGACCCAAACTTCTCTCTTTTTACCTTAATATTAGTGCAGACTCAGTACTTTGGGACATGGAGCCATAATTATTGACTCCTTCTACCTTTTTATCCCCTTTTTGTGTTTCTTATCCTCTTTTGAATGTCTTACCCACTTTAGATTATCCTATACCCCAAATTTGCCTGTGTGGGTCTCTTACTTCCCTTTAGCCCCTTTGTGTGTCTCTTTCTACCCCAGCACCTTTGTGAGTCTCTAACTTTACTCAACCCCTTTGTGTGCATCTTTCCCAAGTCTCTCTGTTTTTCCTCCCCTCTCCCAGCTCCATTGTGTGTATTTATCCCCTTCCCCATCCCCCCTCTATGTGCTGAAAAAATGAAAAGCAATACACTGACCATTATAATATTTTATTGAAACAATAGCTTTCAGTTTACATTTTCCCCACTTCAAAACAACCTTATTCAGGAAGGTGAAGTAAAAATGGATTAATATGGCTCAAATGTTTGTTAGCTAGTCTAAGATTGCTCTAGGACAGGTATGAGCTCATGTGTATCCTTTTGGCCCCATGCATGCCAGAGGGAGCTGTAATATGACCACCTTAACATTCAAGTATGACACATGTATAAACATAAACAGATTACTACAGAGCATAAGCAGTATCAGACACAGGGACATGACATACTCCGATACTTAGTTCTTATCACAAATCGCACAAACAAAATAAATACATAAATAAATAACATTTCATTAAATGTAGAATTCCTTTGTTAATGTTAAGTGTAAAAAAAAAGGTGTTTAATTTGTTATTTGCCACTCTGAGATGTGTACACGCAAAAACAAAAAAATAGCACATATTATATATTGTTCAATCGGGCTAATAAAACAATTCAATATTCTATCTATATAGTTTCTGTTAACATCCTGTGCTTTTCAGACATATTACTTAAACAAAAACAAAAACACATAAAAAAGCACAAACAATTACAATACTAAATAACACACCAAAATAATAATAAAAAAAGAAAATATTTTTGTATTCTACATTTATGGTGCTTAAAGTAACAGCCACATTTTACAAATGACAATTTACTTTTACAACGCTAACGTTGTAAACATTTCTATGCTATATATTCATTGTAAAATCTTCATGGCAAGTGACATGCCAAGACTGGATATTAGGGGAATTTATCCAACCACATGTGATGGAGGGGATTAACTGCTGGATACTTCGAGGCACTAAAATAATGCGATATTAAATCATTTAAGCAGAAAACATACTATTGATTACATAGTTTTATTTACTTAAATAATGTTCATATTTATATTTAAGAGAGGACCTGTCATCTGCTAAAAATCTGGTTGGTAATGTTAGCTTCAGATAGGCATTACAATGTAATAAAAAGTATTGCTTAAATGATCAATTTAACTGAGGCATGCTCCTGCCCCCCACAAAGCAAACTCGGATGTATTTAAGCCCGAGTGAGGAAACTGATGCATATCCATCCACTCTATTAGCCATATTTGTACTTTATAACTATGTCAAGGGCTTAGAAGTGAATTTCTAAAAAGTAAAATAGATCAATGCAAATATATCTGTACACTTGCCATTCATTTGACTAGTATGAGGTAAAGAAAATATTCTGGTCTATAAAGTGATACCATCTAATTTTTGCATGACAATTACACCTTAAAATACATAGTACATCTCCATGTGGAAGATACTGCATGTTTTACAAATGCCCATCAACTGAAATAGATTGACCGTGTTAATACAGAGTATATATGAAAACAAAACAAAAAACAAATCCCGGCTGTTTAACCCCTAAAGTACCAATACAAAAGGTAGAGAGGGCCCTGCCATTGAAGCTCTTTTATTCAAAGTGCTTAGACAGACAGCCTGTGAGCTTACAATCACCAGTAAATTTTGTACGTCAAACACTTCTTGTCAAATATCCCCATTCTATCATTTTATAGCGCTGCGGATAAGTTTGCGCTATATAAATGTATGGATGGACCAGCAAATGCTAAATAAGCAGGAAATTCCACACTGGCAGGCTGTGACAAAGGCATGACATATCATTCATGCTTAACTACTTAATTGTAAAAAGAATTTATATTTCCATGATAACAGCATGATTTGCTTTTGCTAGTTTGGTTACTCCTAAATGAATTGTGTTTGCTATTATTTGAAGCCAAAGCCTACTATGGGTAAGCATGCACATGGCTTCTCGTTTCAAAATGCATGATGAAGATCTCCCCCAGGCGCTGTAATTTAAATATCTCATCTGCTTTTTATGTCCATAAATATAAAGCATAACATTCAAATATTTCAAAGATAGCAAAATGTACTGAAAATCACTAGGCACTCAAGGGTTAAATGGTCCTCCATTTTATGATGATAAGCAAAATAAGGTTTGTTTAATGCTTGCCTTATGATCTAGTAGCCAGTGAAAACGAACCCGTCTGCCGTGCTTGCTTATTCTTACGGCAATTAAACATAATTGCATCTTTCATTACAACAAAACAAGGAGATGGTGCCACAATATTTTGACATGCTTAACTATTTGGACAATAAAATTATTCCTATATTAACATCTCTGTCTGCGATTCTTACCTCCCCTTTAATCGCCTGAATTACGGGTTACAGAATCATTTACGCTTCCTCAACAAATTATTCACTAGAACTCCCTTCTACTCACACACCCACTGGGATTTCACTTCAACATTATTTCTCCCTACAGAGACGCGGTTTAAAAATAGTGCTTTACGAGTACAGTGGCTGGCAAGATGACATTAAAAGATTTCCTAACTATGTAGTGTATATGTAAAGAGAGTTGTTTTTATCCTAAGGATGTTTTAATCCTGACAAACCTAATGAAAATCAGTTATACTCTTAATAGCTCTAGTTATCTAGAGATGTGTGTCTCAACGTATGGTTGAGGCTGCGCTACGCTGTATACAGTTTAAGGCTTGGGGTTAATTATTCTCGCTTTGCTTTGCCCTTTCTCTTTTTCCGTCCATTTTCCATGCTCACTGTGTTTTCTGGCTTGCTTATTGTACCATTAGTGACTGCTCCATTCATAGACTGTTTCCCATTCATGGCATGCTTTCCACTTCTTGCAAATCCTTTGGGTGTTTTGTAAGTCCGATAGTAGAAATTAGCAAAAAGAAAAATGAAGGTAATGGCATATACAATCAATGCCCAATGCATCCATTTGGGAAAGGGGCAATCAATGTAAAGAGACAGAGCTGTGTGGCCAATAGTCACATGGAACTGCACCTGAAATAGAATGGATACAAAAGGATAACCATGTGAATCAACCTCCAGCATTCACATTACATATCATAGATTAAAAGTACAACGTAAATGTATAAAGGGGACCTTTACTAACTGCAACATACACACAATTCAGAAAACAATCCTTCCCATCTAGTAAACAGACAGCACAATACAAATTCCCTCACATTATGCACACACTCACACATATTGACTTATATTGACATTATGCACACACTCACACATTTTACACACAAACTGATTTTATAAACACATTTATCCATCCAGCTCTACACAAGGGTGTTTATTGTATAAAATAACTATACTTAAAAAATAACTATAATACTACAGCATCAAATGCCCACTTCAAAATGTTAGTAGGAATTTCATATTAAGGACATCAAACCACAAATAAAATATAAAAAACAAAATTACCAATTGCAATATTGTTAAATAGCGTTTCCACCACAGATACTTCTGGAGATGCGGTCCACATGCAGCCAATCCATAATAAAGGTACATCACAACATGGATCAAAGCATTCATATGTGCACCGAAAAAGGCTGGACAAAAAAAAAAAAAGATATCAAAATGGGCCTTAGTATAATGCTTTGTTGTTTAACAAATGCGTAACGATTTAATCATATTTCTTACATTCCTTTCTTACATAACCCTTACCTGTAAATAGTATGGGCAGATTACATATTAAAGGACCACTATAGGCACCCAGACCACTTCAGCTTAATGAAGTGGTCTGGGTGCCTGGTCCAGCTAGGGTTAACCCTTTTTTATATAAACATAGCAGTTTCAGAGAAACTGCTATGTTTATATTAGGGTTAAGCCAGCCTCTAGTGGCGGTCTCATTGACAGCCACTAGAGGGCTTGCGGGCTTCTCACTGTGAAAATCACAGTGAGAAGACGCAAACGTCCATAGGAAAGCATTGCCGCGCATGCGCATTCAGCCGAAGAGGAGGAGAGGAGGCGGAGAGCAGGAGGAGAGCTCCCCGCCCGGCGCTGGAAAAAGAGGTAAGTTTAACCCCTTCCACTCCATCCAGCCCGGCGAGAGGGGGTCCCTGAGGGTATGTTTTCCTAGCACTATAGTGGTCCTTTAAACCTCCGCTCTCCCCATAGTTCTAGTTATGAACAGGTTACAAAGATGAATGGTTAAGTATACGGATTTAATTGATAACTATACACATAAATTATTCATTTAGACATATATATTTGTAAAAGACAAATATCTAAATAAATTATGTTGAAGAATGTCACCATTGATACATACATTGTCCTCCTGCGACCCACTTAATTCCAATCCACCACAAGGTGAACATCGTACAGTGATGATACACATGCAGAAAACTTATGTGGTTGAACTTTTTTCTTAGTATGAAAAATACAGTGTCAAAGTATTCCACCCCTTTAGAAACATAGTACCACCAAAGGGCAGACGCCACCTGTAGGAAACATGATACAAAAAAAGATATGTCATTTGCAATTTAAAACAATTTTATGGGTTTGGTTACACAATCCGTGAGAGTATTGCACACATTACATGTGAATTGAAGAAAGCCCCTGGACCAATAAGGAAAAGCTTCATGTTTGCTTGCCTACGCTGAGATGTAATGGTGTGAAATTAATTCAATTTGCAGCAGAAATGTAATGCTTGTAAATGGCCGTTGCATAGTATAAAAGAAAGGTTTGAGGAGGGTCTTGCCTCTTTCCAGCCAGGCAGCATGGTAGAAGCACTCCCACTTTGTTTAACCGCCCTCCTTCCCTCCCTAATTTGCTCTAAGGACATGTTCTTGTGTGTTTTTTTTTGTTTGGTGTCCATCTTTTTTGCTGTCACAGCTGTAGGAGTTCCTGGACAGTACAAGAAAATTAAGTTACAGCAAGCCAACAACGAGCAGGCTTTAGGAAGACATGCCGTGGTTGTCGAATGACAAATCAGGGTATGAGATTGTGGTTCCTTACAGTGATATCTGGCTGCTATCACAGCAGTGCACAGGTGGTTAAAATGTTCAAGTTTATGATATGTCTATGAATGCCCTTAACCAATGAAAGCAGTGTCATCGTGTTTTTAACAATTGTAGGCTAAGCTCTAAAGCTAAATATGATATAACAAAGAAGAATAATGAAGTTGTATAGCATACAGAACTTCAATTATTTTGGGTTAGCATGAACACATTCCTATTAATTTAAACCATTTCACCATTTATTGCTAAAAACAAAAGTGTTTATATTGCTGATAAATGCATGTGTGTGTAATGTAAATATTGAATCTTTGTGTGATGACTTCTTGGCTTTAGGAAGAAAAACGATACAGAAAACAGATTTTTACATGAAATATGTTTACATATAATGGCATATGACAAACAAAACATGGCTATCAATAAAAATGAATACTTGTACTTACTCTGACTTCATTAACATCATCAGAATAATCTACCGTCTGGCAAATATAACTATATCCTGCAGCTTTTGCACCCAGGAAGAGCTGTAAGAAAAGGATAAACATGTCAGATGCATTTATGGAAAATGTGTTGGAATTATATATTTCTAATGGAATGGAATGTATGTTCTACAATCTACTGGTTTCCATGCACAGATTTTAGAAGTTTGCACCACTTTTTTTTTTACGACACTGATAAATCTCTTATAGGTTATCCACTATGGAATGTTTATTGATCAGGCAGGTGGTGTGAGCTGATCACACAGTCTGTTAGCAGGCGAGCATCTCTCAATAACACTGCAGTGAGGGGTACTCTACTTCAGTTGTAACGAGTAGAGGAAGCCTAGTAAACGACCTATGTGAAAAAAGGATGCAGTGGTGGCTGCTGGACCCAGTCAGGGCATAAAAGCATTCTGTAATCAGTAACTCGGGTTAGTGTCCGATATACAAGGATCAAAAAAGATGTGTCCTTTTCGAAATTTAAGAATGAGTTGACGGGAAAATACATGTATTTGTTACTTTGACAAGATTTTAACTATTGCTAGAAGAACTATCAACACAATTGGTTCCCAAACCATTCCTTAAGGCACCCCTACAAATCCTGGATTTAGGGATTACCTAGTTGTGTCTGAGGTGTTTTTAGAAAAAAAAAAAAAAAAAAAAAAACACCAACAGCACCTTAGACACAACTAGGTAATCCCTAAATCCTGAACTGGTAGGGGTGCCTTGAGGACTGTTTGGAAACCACTGGCCAAAACAATGCCTACAAAATAGGATAGCTTTATTCGTCATGGTTCAAAGACTTGACACAATTTGTACAAAAAGGTTATTGTAATCACAAGGGATACTTCATTATACTATGAAGGATTTACATTTTTTGAATGACCGTTGAAAACATGAATAATAGGCAATGCATTGATATAAAATGATACAAGATAGTAAAACTAGACATGTCATTTTATGGAATTAGAGCACATGAAAAATTAGTTGAATTCTAAAGCATCGACATTGGAATTATAAACAAAGTGGCAAAGGTTAAGACATATTATATTCAATGTCAGCAAGCACAAAGACAAAAGTTTGTAGTGAAACAGGCTTCCAATGACTGCATGCAAGAAAAGGTGCAAAACCAGGTAAAGTGAATGCAAGATAGGGCATGATCTGCAACCATGAGTCAGAAAGAAACCCATGGTATCCAAGCCATTAGGAATATAGTGTATGGAGAATGCCAAAGCATGGTCAGGAATTATAGAAATGAACAGAGCAGGTGGCAAAGGTGAGTAATCTTAAGAACAAGCTGAAAAATAATGTAGCCAGTTAATGGATACAGGATAAGAAAAGGTAAGAAGCAAGAATGTGAACAAAGGAAGTGTCCAGCAGAGAAAAGGGATTTAGGGGTATTTATTTCTGATGACTTAAAGGTAGGCAGACAATGTAATAGAGCAGCAGGAAATGCTAGCAGAATGCTTGGTTATATAGGGAGAGGTATTAGCAGTAGAAAGAGGGAAGTGCTCATGCCATTGTACAGAACACTGGTGAGACCTCACTTGGAGTATTGTACGCAGTACTGGAGACTGTATCTTCAGAAGGATATTGATACCTTAGAGAGAGTTCAAAGAAGGGCTACTAAACTGGTTCATGGATTGCAGGATAAAACTTACAAGGAAAGGTTAAAGGATCTTAACATGTATAGGTGGGAGGAAAGACGAGACAGGGGGAATATGATAGAAACATTTAAATACATAAAGGGAATCAACACAGTAAAGGAGGAGACTATATTTAAAAGAAGAAAAACTACCACAACAAGAGGACATAGTCTTAAATTAGAGGGGCAAAGGTTTAAAATAATATCAGGAAGTATTATTTTACTGAGAGGGTAGTGGATGCATGGAATAGCCTTCCAGCTGAAGTGGTAAAGGTTAACACAGTAAAGGAGTTTAAACATGCGTGGGATAGGCATAAGGCTATCCTAGCTATAAGAGAAGGCCAGGGACTAATGAAAGTATTTAGATAATTGGGCAGCCTAGATGGGCCGAATGGTTCTTATCTGCCGTCACAGTCTATGTTTGTATATAAGCTTTAAGCCTACGGTACACTTAGAAATATCTGAACACTTCCCTGGATTTCACTTGTGGTATTTATCGGCTAGATTTGGAGAAGGGAGCTGCATAGGGCATCAAATTATTGCCTAGGCAACAGAGATGAATCTACATTCTGAATGTGCATGCGTTACTGCTGCATGGGCCGATGCACTCCAAAGTGAGGCTGGTGCTTGCAAGCTCATGGCATTAATATGCATGCCTGTAAACTGAGAAGTGATGTAGATAACAAAAGATGACAGAAAATCAGTAGAGAAAAAGAAGGTATAAGACAGGTAAACAGGCATAAAGGTTAAAAAGCAATACATACATGAAAAAAAAAACAGAAAAAAAAAAAAATAACACGATAGGATAAATGATAAGAAGAGTAACCTTGAAGATGTCACAAAAGCCAGAAGCTACATGCTTATTTTGATCTCACGCTAAATATGCCTTGAAAATAAAATGCGTTGCAATACATGTGTGCCAACAGTTTCTTTGCTAAATATGAAATGCCAATTCTAACCTCTTTGAAAATGAAGAAATTCAAGATAACCATCCCAAAGTTGTAGACAATCAATAAGTAGCGTAACTGGAAAGGTTCTCTGTTCTTCATAAATTTTGGACCCAACCATACAATGAGCAGGTAAAGTGTACTTATAGCCAGGGTCGGTAACGGAGATTGCATCATTGGCCATTTTTCAACACGTTTATCTGAGGATAAAGAAACATAACAATAAATAACATGTTAAAGCATCAGGTAAGTAAAACCATAATCGTCCAGGGACACTGTGTAGACCCGACTGAGTAAGCAATATGGGTAGGTTAAAGTACCCAATGTACACCTCCATCCAGAGATATATGATTGTAGTCAAATGTGGTTCTAAGCTAAATCTGGAGAGGGGGCAGGGTGGGGGGTAGGGGTAAAGGTGCCATCTTGTGTAGCACTGCTTCAATAACTTTCCGGGTGTGGGTAGTTCATATGGCATGCGGCTTTCATATAATTATAGGCATATGACCTAGGCACATAGAATAAACAAAAAATAACACAAAGATAAAACAGAACAGTCGCTATACAACATTAAATGCGTAATAAATCGTGGTGTGGTAACTGGAGCACCCTTGGGGTGGGCACGGATCTCTTCTCCGCCGACCGTGGGTCATCAGGTGATATCCGTTCCTCAAGGGATATGCAGAGTCATCTTGGGAGTAAACTCCACTACAGTAGAGGGAATCAGCTGAGACAGGCTTGGTCTGTTTGTCTGCCGTGGTTCTTGTAGGCCCAGCTTCTGCATGTGGGAGTCCAACGCATGCAGGCTCCGAGCCCGATAAGCAATCCCTTGGTGCGTGAACAGTAGGAGCTTAGGTGTTCCTCAGCGATAAGGGATATTGTTGGAGCAGAGGTGTTACAGGAGTGGCTACAGCTAATCAATCACACGAGGCTATTCCGCACCTTCAAATTTAAGTGGAGTCTTCCCCTGAGTAGTCGTCATCAAGAGGGATTGAAATCTCAGGATTAGATCTGCGGTAGCTGTAGTGGGTGCTCTTGCTGGATTCGGCAGCCAAAACATGCCATTCAGTTTTATTATCTTTGCCAGGTTGGGTGGCGGTTGGATAGCGAGGTGGCGCTGGACAAAGTGTGGTAGGTGAGCAAGGCCTATAGCTTCAGGGACCACTCGGATTTTTACATTGTATCTGCGTCTCATATATTACATTGCTTCATCCTTCTCAGCTGTAACATGCTGTTGTTATTGGAGGTCCGCCACCTTCTTTTCCAGCAGTGAGTCGGGAATCTTGTGTGTTTGTTGAGGCTTCTAAGAGAGTGAGCCTGGTGGTGGCGCCTTCTATGGCGTCTTTAAAGTAGGCCATGTCAGCGCTTAGGTTATGTTTGAGTTTGGCAAGCATGCTTTTAAGTAGATCCACTGTGACTGTTTCGCCTGCTTCTTGGTCTTAGGTTCAGGTGTCAGGCTCAGAAAAGTCCCTTCTCTGGGATCAAAAGAGGCACCCTCCAAGGAAACAGATGAGCCGTCGTCCCCCAGCGCCATTTTCTCCCATGCGAGTTTCGCAGAAGATCGCCTATATCGCGGCTAGTGTTGGCCTTGGGCTTTTTAGTTTTCCGACCCATGCGTGCCTCCAAGCCAGGGAGGGTATTGTATGGTGAGGTAAGTGCTTGAATACCTCCCCAAAATTTTGAATTTTGCTGGGCTATACACAGAGCTCAGAGCTGTGCGACCGCTTTGTATAGACCAGAATTTTGCTGGGCTATACACAGAGCTCAAAGTTGTGCGACCGCTTTGATGCTTGTCTGGCTCCGCCCCCCTATGCTTTGCATTCTTAATCCTAAAATGTACGCTGCACAGATTCCAAGTACAGTGCTTACAGCAAAAAGCCTGAAGGGAATGAGTCTACTCACCAGAACAAATTCAATAAGCTGTAGTTGTTCTGGTGACTATAGTGTCCCTTTAATTTCTTGGATTTGACAGTCACAATAAGGCATCTTCACCTATTCAAATAGGTTTTATATGCAATTATTCTGAAGATGAAGCTATTTCAAGGTAGGCTATGAGCTGTGCTGTATCAATATGGGAGCAAACGCAAAGAAATAAACAATAATATAGCAAATAGCAAATCTGTACAATAACATAGTTCACAGTATATAGCTGGGTGGGGTGGCTGAGATGACAACAAAATAAAAAAAATGCTATTAAAGTCTAGCTTATACTGGTTCTAAGGTCTGCAGGACCACTGGCAAGTGTCAGAGCGTCCGTTTTTAAAGACAAACACTCAAATTCTTCCTTGCACAAATCTAAAGTTACCTTACTACAATATAGTAAGCAAAATAACGCATTACATTCATAGAGAACAACTTAAACCAAAAGGCTTATAACAATACAATCTGCTCAATGTTGTGAAGGTCAATTCAAGTTTAGCCATTTATGACAAGAGTTTAATCTCTCCTCCCCTCCCACACACACACACACAGACTGACTATGTACTTTAACTGACTAACAGATGCCAGTGACATGCAGCACTGTATAAATAACTTGTACAGACATTATGAATGGGAATCCTGCCTTATATAACTCCCCTCCGGATGCTGGACACGGCTGAGAGGTGATCTGACAGTGATACTGTTACATTATACCAGGGTGACTGTAACTAAGATGGAACAAAAATAGTTTCTTCAAAAGAGTTAGATAAAAGGCTATACTACTAATCATGTGGAATAAATTAGCGCTATATAAACACCAATAATAATAATATTAATAATTTGGCCAGTTGATGATTGGGTATAAAATACCTCAAAAGAAAAATGTTAACTTGTTTGGAAGGGTCCTGTTCTCATTTGTCAGTTGTGTTTTGTTGCAATTATGTGTCTTACGTTTATTGTACAGTGCTGTGGAATATGTTTGCATATGTTTGGAATATGTCTACAAATCACTGTAAATGAATTGTATAGAAATCTGAGGGTGAAAAAAAACAAACACAAAAAACTATGAACAACTGTGTTCACAAGATGCACATATATCTGGTTTATGAGCAAAACCTCAAAATCCAAAACATACAAAAAAAAATAAAATCTTAGTTTTGAAGTATAAAATATTCTTAAAAATTGCTGTTTCCATAAGACACTTTTAGACATAAGTAACACTTAACTGCATGCAGTCCTATTGGTCGACCAGAAATGTGCCTGTTTGCAAAATGTCGATGTCATGCCAAAGCATGAGTTGGCATTGGAAAAAACGTATTTACTCGAGTATAAGTCGAGTTTTTCAGCAAATTTTTTGTGCTGAAAAACCCCAACTCGACTTATACTCGAGTCAGTGTCTGTATTATGGCAACTTACATTGCCATAATATAGACAGGGGGCTGTGTAGGAGGGGGGCTGCAGGGAGCGTTTACTTACCTCTCCTGCAGCTCCTGTCAGCTCACTTCTCCTCCGCGCCGGTCCGGTCAGCTCCCACTGTAAGTCTCGCGAGAGCCGCGTGGTCATAGGGCGGCCGCGAGACTTACACTGGGACTTGCAGAGGGAGCTGACCGGACCGGCGCGGTGGAGGAGGGAGCTGACAGAAGCTGCAGGAGAGGTAAGCGCTCGCTGCCAGCCCCCTCCACTGAACTGCCAATGCCACTGGACCACCAGGGAGTGAGAGCCCCCCTCCCTGCCATGTATCAAGCAGGGAGGGGGGACGAAAAAAAAAATTATAATAAAATAACATTAAAAATAATAATAAGGGGGGCGGGGCCGAACCAGCATGGTGGCAGGACGCATCTCGGAGGAGCTCCTCCACCACTATGCCAAAAAAGGCATTTTACAACCAACTAATAATCGTTCTAATCTACTCTACTTGATACCCAAGCTACCTACCTTAGCTACAAAGCGAGAAGGAGGCTGGCGACGCGAGGTACCTGTCCTGCCACACTCGTGGGAAAAGCGACCCGGTGGGCGCCGGGCGGGGGAAACGGCCGATCCCCTGCTTCGAAGAAACCGAGCTGCAGAAAAGCATAGACCTATGCCCCGTAACCCCCCCCCTTGGACCGGAGGGGGTGATCCCGGTCCCCCCACAGAGGGCAACGCAACCCCAGCACTCAAGCTCCCGACAACGGGTGCACTAAGAGGCGGCCACGCCAAGATGGCGGATACCGCATGGATCCCAGCACCTGACTCAGTACTCGAAGATATACTCGTCCGGCTGGACAATAGGTTCCTGGAATTCTGGCGGAGACTAGAAAGCATGATGAGTGTGCCTACCACTGTGCAGCCAACAGCTCCCTCACACCAGGGCCCACCGCACAAGTCTGCAACTCCACTTAGAAGGAACCACCCCACGCGACGACTGCACAAACGGCGGGAAAAACTCAAGCGACAGACACCCAGAAGGCCCCACACGAGGAGGCTGACACAGAGATCAGCAGTATCTCAACCCTGGCGGATGGCACCTGCGATTCTGCACTATCACCAGACACCCACTGGACCTACCCTGCGAAGCCCCCCAGGGCGAGGGCCCCAGAAAAAGCAAGATCGAACGCAGGACCTCGGAGGCAGGGAAACACTGCTAATGGCGGATACCTTCAAAATACAGTGTCAAGCCATTGGAGCCCGGCGGGGCCTTTCATCCCAAAGAGCTGCGGACGGACTTAAGCACCTACCTGCTGACAGCCTCCCGTCCCTGGGCATCGGCTGAAGATATTATTTTATTTTACCAGACCCCATCCTGGCGGACGGAGCGGGACTTAATTTGTGTTCATGCCAATCTAACTGGATGGACTCATGACGGTATTCCTGTCTGCTCTCTTATTAGATCAGCCTATCACAGCTCACACAATATTGCCCCCAAACAGAGTGCATTGCATTTCTTGCCTTTTTGTACTGAGTTGTTTTGTTTTCCTTTTTCTTTTGTTCTACTCTCTTCTACTGTGGTATTTACGTGTATGTTTATTGTGGCCCTCGCTGTCCCTGTGTTCGGGACCTGCGGCTGGCATGTCCCGGGTCCTGCACACAGGGAACATGTGGTGATGACCACCCACAAACTTGATGGGCAACAAACTCCCCTGGCACTGGTCTTAAAGAGACTAGCTCTCGCTCAAGCACAATATTGATATGCCGTCTGCCCCTAAGATGATCCGGTCTCAAGACCTCCTACACGCCCAACTGGGGGACCCTCTAGGGGACTTACATTGTTTTAAGCTAAGCTTTGTTTGTCGACTCATATTGTTTCATATGTATCTCACTGCAGCCTTGTATGACAGTATAAGTGTTCAACGTAGGCCTTGCTGGACATACATCACACACGCTAACTTGCTACACGCTAACACACTACATCACACACTTGGCTACCGCTGATAGGAAAGCCTAAATTTTATCGACTATGCTATGCGTACTTATTGTCTACTCATCTTCTTAACAAAAAATTTGTGCTGTTTACGCAAACCACATGTTTTAACGGTTATGTATGTTACGGCTTATGACTGCTATTGTGGCTGAGTAAGCCTATTGTTAAACCCTGCACAGCAAAAATAAAGAATTTAAAAAAAAAAAAAAAAAAAAAGAGTGGCTTAACACAAGGGACAGAAATATGAAACTAAAAAGGAAGCAGAACTAACCCTATAACTACCGTATATACTCGAGTATAAGCCGACCCGAATATAAGCCGAGGCCCCTAATTTTACCCCAAAAAACTGGGAAAACGTATTGACTCGAGTATAAGACTAGGGTGGGAAATGCAGCAGCTACTGGTACATTTCTAAATAAAATTAGATCCTAAATAATAAAATAAAAAATGATAATATAACAAAAAAAATTCAAATAATAATAAATAAAAAAATAATAATAATAAAAATGCCCACCCCCCACCAAGGCTCTGCAACACACACTCACACTGCATTCATACACACACACACACACTGCATTCATTATATACACACACTAAATAAATATTGAATAAATATAATTTTTTTAGGATCTAATTTTATTTAGAAATTTACCAGTAGCTGCTGCATTTCCCACCCTAGTCTTATACTCGAGTCAATAAGTTTTCCCAGTTTTTTGGGGTAAAATTAGGGGGTCGGCTTATATTCGGGTCGGCTTATACTCGAGTATATACGGTATGTTATGAGTTGTTTTTGTACATGTTGGTTTTCTTTCTAGGGTTTGATCAAACACCAGGCCTTAGCCATAAAACTACTAGATAACCATCACCAGAGCTGGACATAGGGCATCATAAAAGGTATTGGTGCATATGCTCTGACTTTGGGTTATTCAAAGGACAACATCATTTAAGAAAATATGTAGTGGGTAATAAACTGCCAGGCCAAACCCAGGGGTCTGGCCTCTTAGAAACAACTAGTTTGAGATATATAATGAGGATGTTGGATTATCCAGGGGAGGTTCCCCCCCCAACAACTACTTGGAGACCTGTAACATCGGAATCTCCCACAAGAATTATATATAAGGGGTAAACATATGTAAGAATTTCTTGTGTTTTCTCCCATTTTATTTTATGGGCGGTTTTGCAATTTGTTATCTGTGTTTCTGTATGTCATTTATTTCTGTATTTTTGTACACAGCACTGTAAATCTTTTTTATCAGATTAAATGTTTACTTAATCAGCTTGTATCTTTGTTCTCTATGAGCTCACTCTTATTATTTTATTATTTATATAGCGCCATCAGACTCCGTAGCGCTGTACAATGGGTGTTATAAAGAAAGCTCAGGTAAACATGTTACCAAAAGGGTTAATTATAGATGTCTGATCAGTAAAGTAAGGTTGTGATACTATAATTCCACTGTGTTTAACCTAAGACGCCAGGGTATAAAGTCTTGGTGGTGGCAGTAAAGTGTGTACTAGGGTGTTAGTGTAGAAGGGATTGCAGGGGTTAATTTAGTGGTTGCTGGGACTAGCAACAGGTAATCAGGGGTCTGGCGTTATTAACCCTTTCACTTCCACACTCTCCCAACTGTCTTGGTTGGGCTAATAAGGCCTTCCTACATGTCAGGGTCCTGTCCCGCCAACCCGATTTAGTTCCCTGGTGTTCCGGATCCAGGTACACCAGAGAACTGCACCCAGGCAAAACAACGTGAGCGAATCAGACATGCCAGCTCTGCATGGAGGGCACTAGGACCATGAAGGAAGCGCTACAGCAGCTTTCCCTGCCTTGACCGCAAACTGGGGGCCAGCCAGTGGGTGTTGTTTGTAAACCTTTATAAGCGTCACTAACACAGCCTGCAACACCCCTTTAGGGCCCCGCCCTGATTCTTTGGGCTGTGTGAAATGAATGCACACAAATAATAATATACATGTGTTAATTTGTTTATCTTTTGACAAGTGTTACTTTTCAGTATATAATTATGGATGTCTGTTCTTCAATACTATGTCGTTTTTAAACAAATATTTATCACCACATATCTAAGGATAAGATGTTAAAGGTTCATTGTTATCAATCAATTCTTTAAATAAGTATCTGGTTTTACTTAATGGGGGAATCTCCATAACAGTGTCTTAGGCCTGTCAAGAAAGAGGATTTACCACTGAGCTTCTGTGCTGTAAGTGCCTCTAATCTTTTTAACAATTTCTTAGAGCCTGTTGGTGAAGAGAGCTTATTCACTTGACCTGTATGGCAAAAGTTAATTTGGACATTGTAGGCATAGGAATACATTTACTACAGGTATGGCATAGGCAGAAGGGGCTAGGTTTGCCCACTGGGACCAGCTTGTCTAGGGAAGATATAGCCGCTGGTTGGGTGTACACACATATACACATACATAGGCCTCGATTACATATCTGAAGATCACAAGTATTGCCAGTTTATCTATTTCCTATAAGCATTTAATAGTTCTAAACAATTGAATTAGCGCAGTTAAATCGAGTCCAATGTCTATAATTTACATAGAAAATATAATCTTTGACAATTTGACAGCTTAAAATGGTTGATAATTTAAACTTTTTTATTTTAACTATTTGCCTGCTGGCAGCACTAGCAGCTATTTGGTAAATATATATATATATAAATAAATTTAAAAAAAGTCTAAGGGGGTCAATACGACATCCACATTAGTATAAGAGAGGTTATATATCTCTCCCATGCCTGCATCTGCCATGCAGCAAGTGGGGGTATGACCACTAAACAGCAAGCAACCAATTACTAAAATACTAGCGTCAGGCATTAGGTGGGGGCTTAATTGGGTGGCTAGTTTTATTTTTCCCAATTCACAAATACAAATTTGTTTATTATTATAAATATTACAAATCCTGGAAGTGACAGTCTTTAAAGGGTTACTCCAAGCCCATTGTTGTGGTTATGATATCAGGAATAACCTGGCCCCATTAATAACCTGGCCCCATTTCTCTGTAATAGGACAAACCATTTTGCAATGGTTTGAGCTTTTTCTCTGGGTTCCTGGTGGGTGCTGAGGACCCTCCATTGGCCAGTGGTGGCATTTGTCTACTGCAGATCTGCAAAAGAAGGAAGTCGATCCCACCAGCCATTCCTTGGCTGAGAACGTGCTGGCTTGACTTATTCTAGGCCAACAATGACGCCCCTATGAGGCTGCTTTGAGTAATCCTTTATGTTAAGTAGTTTTTAATAGTCGCTTTCTGATATTCTCCACTAAGCACAAGAGCTACATACGACAAAACAGTCCGCCTTCTAATTTATAGTTGAGTTTACGATGCTGCAACTATAAGACTGCTTCTTGAATCTGTGACATTGAAGGAAACATTTTAGAATTTAATTTCTTTATGCTATCCTTCAGATGTCTTCAGAACATCAAATAGCTGTGACAGTGAATAAACATAAATCAGCCACAGTATCTCATATAGAGAGTAGAACTGCAGCTGCAAGCTAAACTACCGTACATATCCTATAAACACAGTCGAGATAAGGTGTGTCAGATAAGAAGAAGAAATAAAAATAGACCAGAATGAAAGGCTCCTAATAGTGGAGGGTTTTCCTGGCCTGAAAGAGTCTTGCAGACACTTTCCTATGTATTTTTGTTAAAATAGACCGTCTTGACAGGCTTACTTTAACTAAAATTCGCGCCATAGGCATTGAATACATAATTTATGATAGAAATAAATAATGCATTCGATGTAAAGTTTAGAAATCTAGGCATCATTTACCTTGACTCCAGCACCACCAGGTCTGCAGCTCCGAGGGTGTTACATTACTATAAAAATTCCAACTCATCACTCCTATAACCTTCCTGCAATGTAAATGGATTGGCCCTACATGGAGACTGCACATCATGTAAAAGATATAATGGATAACAAAAGGGACCTTAATCCAACGAGTCTTGAAGTTGGAGGACTACACAGTAGTCAGTTTGAATTGCTAGGTAAGTTTGTGCCGTTAAATTGATTTGCATTTTTGATCGATAGCAGGTTGTTAAGTGTAAAAGTTGTAGATGTGGGTGTTTGGGTGTGGTGGGTGGTTTGGTGGCTAAATCTGGTATATATCTGGGTACTATGGTGGCACTATGGGGGTGGGTAGTTTGATGTGACATCCTGGAAACAGTTGTGACACTAAACATTGCGCCTATTGATCTGGTTGTGGTGCAACAGCAGAGCCTCAATGACACTGCCACGGTCGCTGACAGATGTCCTAGAGGCTGATATTCACAAGGTGAAGAAACAGGTCCCAGCCCATGGTCCTGCACCTCTCCTTCCTACAATGATAACAGCCCAGCGTCCACAATGTTCTAGCTTGGAAATAAATAGGGATCAAGGTTCTGACATGGAAGAGCATCTCATTGTCCCAACATAATTTGCTCAAAACTGGCAGGAAAAAATAGTTTTATATATATATATATATATATATATATATATATATATATTTATACTTGTGTAAGGGGCAAATAGCCGTACATGGAGTAAGGATCCAGCATAAGCGTAGGATAGTATAAAGGGAGCAAGTCGGTTGTGGTGTGCCGAGACCGACGATACGGTAGGCCTGTAAATAAAGAGGGCCCACCAAGGAGTAAGAAAGTAAAGTAAATGGAAAGAAAACAGAAAGTGTTGAAATGAGGAGTGGGTGGGAGGGTCATTCTGATGCTGACCTCAAGTGATATGAGTCCTAGATTCCTACCTTTAAAATTCTTCCAGGAATTAAATACTGTAATGCATTTAAGGAAATGTCTGGTTAATTTGTATATAATTTGTCCCTTATACAGGGGAGTTAATTAATTTAAGCCCCTCCCACAAATACAGGCCAAACGGCCTTAATGCTTGTGTAAGGGGCAAATAGCTGTATATGGAGTAAGGATCCAGCATAAGCGTAGGATAGTATAAAGGGAGCAAGTCGGTTGTGGTGTGCCGAGACCGACGATACAGTAGGTCTGTAAATAAAGAGGGCAAAAATGAATAATCAAAGATTTAATACAGTCAACAAATATATACAAATTAACCAGACATTTCCTTAAATGCATTACAGTATTTAATTCCTGGAAGAATTTTGAAGGTAGGAATCTAGGACCGAAAGTGGACACCATTTGTTGTGGGTAGGATAGTATGTTATCTCTACTGTTGGTCCGTGTTGACTCGTTTTGTAATGTGGTAGAGCCAATAGGTAATGATATATGTGTTTACATACGTGGGATCGTTGAAGACAATGATCTGTCTGAGTGGTGGTGATGGTAGTGGATTCTCTGGCCTGAGAAAGGCGTAAAAGGCAATGTGCATGGCTGGTAATGGCCGACTTGGTAGTATAATTGAATGGTTGTAGATCTAATAGGTCCGATAAGGATGAAAAGTTGGATGGCTATTGGTAAGCTCTGAGAGGAACGTGGGGGAATGGATTCCTGAAAACCTCTGAGTATATTCTAGTCTGGTATGATAGCATGAAGTTATGGTAGTTTTGGCCATAGGTTATCCTGTGTTGTTGAATGCCTGTAAAATATATAATTAATGGTGTGTTCGATAGTTTAAGTTTAAGGTGGCAAAAAGAAGCAAAACCTAGGAGAAATGTTATGACACAGGTTGAGCTATGTCGTGTTCCAATGAGATTCTTTAAGCCAGATGAAAAGCTGTGTTATGTGTTCTACAAATAAGGGACGAAAGTGCTAGGTGGGATAGTGCATGCTATGCTGCATGAGTATGTCTAATCCATGATTTTGTCTCTGGAACGAAAGAGTGGCCGTGACTGTATGGGCGGCTGTAGGAAGCGTATGATGAACATGCCTGGAATATAAATGAGACAATTGTCGGCAGGGATGTATACCCCCGTCTGGTACATGAAAGTGAAATGTGATAAGTGGCCAACCAAGTGAGTTCCCCAGAAATATCATGACCTTATGGGTGAGTAGACGCCGCGTCTGACCATCTGGTTGGAGAAGTGTCAGACAATCCTGGAAGGAACATGCTTTTACCATGCCAAGTGGTTAAGAAATTCCCCCCCATGTGCAGGTCTGCTGTTGCTGAGGTGTCTAGGGACATCCTCTGATCGTCATGTTGGAAGTGTGGGAAAAAAGGGGAAAGTACTCTGGATGTGAAAGCGTGGTCTTGTAGTATGATTGGCATGGCAAAATTAAGGAACCTGGTAGGGATTGTAGTTCCTTGCAGTTGTAAGTACTAAGCAGGAGGTAGTGATTGATGTAAAAACCAAAGAAAAACATGTTACTTGCGCTCTATCCTTTATCCCTATGTATTTTTAAAATAAATGGAGGTCTTTTAGTTACCTCCAATGGCCATGAGAGGATTGAGCCCACCTGCCACATCAAGGCAGACCCCCCTAGGTGGGTCCTAACTCTAACCATTCACCTTGCTTCCTTGAGCCTCTGGCAAAAATCTCTAATGAGACAGAAAGGGGTATTTTTTATATACACCCCTACACATTATTAACCCTTAATAGGGAACACATGGGATGGGCGGCTGCATTGTAACAAGGCTGAGTAATACAAAAATTGGATACAAATGCAGAAAGAAAAGTCCTGCGCTCAACTCCCATCACTACTGGGCGGCTGCAATGACTACAGTACACATCAGCCCCAATACATAGTAAAAACCAAAGAAAAACATGTTACTTGCGCTCTATCCTTTATCCCTATGTATTTTTAAAATAAATGGAGGTCTTTTAGTTACCTCCAATGGCCATGAGAGGATTGAGCCCACCTGCCACATCAAGGCAGACCCCCCTAGGTGGGTCCTAACTCTAACCATTCACCTTGCTTCCTTGAGCCTCTGGCAAAAATCTCTAATGAGACAGAAAGGGGTATTTTTTATATACACCCCTACACATTATTAACCCTTAATAGGGAACACATGGGATGGGCGGCTGCATTGTAACAAGGCTGAGTAATACAAAAATTGGATACAAATGCAGAAAGAAAAGTCCTGCGCTCAACTCCCATCACTACTGGGCGGCTGCAATGACTACAGTACACATCAGCCCCAATACATAGTAAAAACCAAAGAAAAACATGTTACTTGCGCTCTATCCTTTATCCCTATGTATTTTTAAAATAAATGGAGGTCTTTTAGTTACCTCCAATGGCCATGAGAGGATTGAGCCCACCTGCCACATCAAGGCAGACCCCCCTAGGTGGGTCCTAACTCTAACCATTCACCTTGCTTCCTTGAGCCTCTGGCAAAAATCTCTAATGAGACAGAAAGGGGTATTTTTTATATACACCCCTACACATTATTAACCCTTAATAGGGAACACATGGGATGGGCGGCTGCATTGTAACAAGGCTGAGTAATACAAAAATTGGATACAAATGCAGAAAGAAAAGTCCTGCGCTCAACTCCCATCACTACTGGGCGGCTGCAATGACTACAGTACACATCAGCCCCAATACATAGTAAAAACCAAAGAAAAACATGTTACTTGCGCTCTATCCTTTATCCCTATGTATTTTTAAAATAAATGGAGGTCTTTTAGTTACCTCCAATGGCCATGAGAGGATTGAGCCCACCTGCCACATCAAGGCAGACCCCCCTAGGTGGGTCCTAACTCTAACCATTCACCTTGCTTCCTTGAGCCTCTGGCAAAAATCTCTAATGAGACAGAAAGGGGTATTTTTTATATACACCCCTACACATTATTAACCCTTAATAGGGAACACATGGGATGGGCGGCTGCATTGTAACAAGGCTGAGTAATACAAAAATTGGATACAAATGCAGAAAGAAAAGTCCTGCGCTCAACTCCCATCACTACTGGGCGGCTGCAATGACTACAGTACACATCAGCCCCAATACATAGTAAAAACCAAAGAAAAACATGTTACTTGCGCTCTATCCTTTATCCTCTATCCCTATTAAGGGTTAATAATGTGTAGGGGTGTATATAAAAAATACCCCTTTCTGTCTCATTAGAGATTTTTGCCAGAGGCTCAAGGAAGCAAGGTGAATGGTTAGAGTTAGGACCCACCTAGGGGGGTCTGCCTTGATGTGGCAGGTGGGCTCAATCCTCTCATGGCCATTGGAGGTAACTAAAAGACCTCCATTTATTTTAAAAATACATAGGGATAAAGGATAGAGCGCAAGTAACATGTTTTTCTTTGGTTTTTACTATGTATTGGGGCTGATGTGTACTGTAGTCATTGCAGCCGCCCAGTAGTGATGGGAGTTGAGCGCAGGACTTTTCTTTCTGCATTTGTATCCAATTTTTGTATTACTCAGCCTTGTTACAATGCAGCCGCCCATCCCATGTGTTCCCTATTAAGGGTTAATAATGTGTAGGGGTGTATATAAAAAATACCCCTTTCTGTCTCATTAGAGATTTTTGCCAGAGGCTCAAGGAAGCAAGGTGAATGGTTAGAGTTAGGACCCACCTAGGGGGGTCTGCCTTGATGTGGCAGGTGGGCTCAATCCTCTCATGGCCATTGGAGGTAACTAAAAGACCTCCATTTATTTTAAAAATACATAGGGATAAAGGATAGAGCGCAAGTAACATGTTTTTCTTTGGTTTTTACTATGTATTGGGGCTGATGTGTACTGTAGTCATTGCAGCCGCCCAGTAGTGATGGGAGTTGAGCGCAGGACTTTTCTTTCTGCAGTGATTGATGTAGTTGAGAATGTTCCCTATTTGTCTTGTGGTAACTTGCGTGTATGGATGCCGACTCAAGTCATATGCCCAGTAATGTGATGATAGTGTCTGGGCCTTCTGATTCTTATGGGGTACTGGCACGCCCAAGTGGTCAACCAGACTAAGCTGCCGTGAGGCTTCTAGTGAAAAATATGATCTTTGATCAACAAGAAGTCTTCTAGATAGTGTATGACTGTAAGGCCTCTGGATATGTTATCATAACCAGCACAGAGTATCTGCGAATATCAATAGTAGGCTAATCTGTAGCTCGAAAGTTGAGCGGGGAAAGGATTGCCCAATTTATGCCATGTAAGTGCCAGTGTGTAGGGTAGATGGTAGCCGTTTACTGCGTTGATGATATTGGTCTTACTTAACCAAGCTTCAACCCATGCTTGAGTGATAGCTGTAAAGGTAGATCAATGGTGTTGTATAATAAGAAAACTCCTCAGAGGGTAGGAGGGAGTTGAGACTTGGGGTAGCGGAGGTGTGTGGTGCCAATAAGTCTATGGTTAGTCTTTGTTTAAGGGAAGATTCCTTGTGACAATACCAATGTGTTTGTGTTTGGTGTAGGGATCGACCGATTATCGGTTTTACCGATATAATCGGCCGATATTCGGTATTTTCGGCAATATCGGTATCGGCCAATAGGGATACCGATATTGCCGATAATACCTCCCAGGACCGCCAGGCTCATTACAAGCCTGGCGGTCCTGGGGGGGCGGGCAGCAAGCATTTACTCACCTCCCAGCAACTCCTCCAGCTCCCCAGTGTAAATCTCGCGAGACCCGCGGCCAGCTCTGACGGCCGCGGGTCTCGCGAGATTTACACTGGGGAGCTGGAGGAGCTGCTGGGAGGTGAGTAAACGCTTGCTGCCCGCTCACCCCCCCCCCCCCCCCCCAGCAGCCTAAGCCAATGCCACTGACTGACACACACTACACAAACACACACACTTTGCATTTAGTATATACAGCATTCACTTTACACACACACTGCATTCACTTTACACACACTACCCACACACTACACAAACACACTAGACAAATACACACTGCATCCACTAGACAAATACACACTGCATCCACTACACAAACACACACTGCATCCACTACACAAACACACACTGCATCCACTACACACACACACTAAACAAACACTGCATCCCCTACACACACACACTACACAAACATACACAGCTCCCCTGTCTAAACACACTGCATCCACTACACGTGGCATGTATATTTTGTGCATTTACCTTTAGAAATAGTTTTTATTTTCCAAAATGGTAAATGTACAGAATATCGGCAAATTATATCGGCTATCGGCCTGAAAGTTCACAGAATATCGGTATCGGTATCGGCTCTAAAAAATCAATATCGGTCGATCCCTAGTTTGGTGCCATGCTGTAAATGGTGGAGATTGGAAGACCCCTCTGCAAATCTTGGCTATGAGTGTGTTTACAGCCAATGGTTTTGTTGTGCTGACTGTAAGTGAGGGCATGCTATATTCCTTGAAGGTGTGTTTATGATACCTGTATGGGAGCCCTTTGAAGCTCCAGAGCTTTAGTAAATCTACTACAAGTCTGGAAGGGTGATGAGTCAGTAGTGTTGAAAATGCATTGGTGTGTACAGATGGTGAGTATGTTATTTGTAAGTTGTATTGGGACACATGGTTTGTCATGTGCCCTGAACCATTTGAACATATATGCAACAGTCTATATGCAATGCAACTACTCATATCAATGGTCTCTGGTAGTTCAGAGGTGCTGGTACCTGGAGCCTGAGAGTGCTCGTCCATTTGTTTGGGACAAAATCCCTTCTGTATGGGTACCTGCACAAATAAACATCTCTACATATTCCAAATGCCAACCTAACCAAGGGATGGTCAGTTCCCGATTTACCTGGAATCCCTGGATCTGACCATCACAGATACATCATCATACATATATATGCCTTGCTTCCCCAATGTGCTGGGATCATACGTGCAGGGTTAACGTCTTGTGTGTCATAAGAATTGATTGTACCAGGTAACCGAGTTTCGGTTGGTGCTGGTTGTACAGTAGTGTGAGGCCCAGCCTTGTGAGGGCTGTGGTGACCATCTCGAGATTGCCAGTCTGTCATAAATTTTTTGGCTCATGAGTTTATGAGTGAGGTTAGCATAGCCTGGGTGTCACCTGAGTTGATGTAGCTGGGCCTTCCCCTGCCTCCGTGTTGTCCGTTGATGTATGGAGGAGTTTGAATAACTCTGCTTTCCTTGCTGTAGCAGGGTAGGGGATTTGTCACCTCCTTAGGACGGTGGTAATGTGTAGGATCGTCCAGGATCTGATTGCTGCTGGACTAGCAACATCTCCTCTGTTATAAGGTGTATCAATTCTAGCCGGGGTGCTAGGAAGAGGTGATTCTTCACCATCTTTTTGAGAAATACTTAAATAACAATAAAGATTGCAATTATTATTTGTACCCAGGTACTGGCTTGCTAGCTAAGCCGTAAGGCAAAACGATTAGGCTTGGTGTTTTTTTGGTGACTGGTGAGGCCCTGCTAGTTGCCAAGTGGCTTGAGAAGCTCTATCTATGCTTGGCGCGAGGGGATTTTGTGTGGCCACCGAACGTTGTGGCAGGATGTTGGCCTCTCGGTGACAGTAACCAGAAAATAGGAAGGGGAGTGACAGATGGGGCCCTCTCTATGATACAATGCGAGGCGGCTAGCTCACGAGTGGCCCGAGGGGTGTATGCCTCCGAGTGTGAGGCGGGGTGTTGGCCTCGCGGGACCACTAACCGAAGCATAATGCAGAGAAAAAAGGGGGTAATACCTATTGGGCCCTAGAACCCTAAATGCCAGTACACTATTACTATTCCAGGGAAGGTAAGAGATGAATAACTACATGAGCAGGTGTATGTACCTGGTAGTATGGTATTGAACCTGACAATCCGTATAGGTTTTTTAGTAGTAACTGTAACCTGAATGTATAAAACCGTATGGCATAAGGAAATATGGCATAGACCAAGTTTATCTTAATACGTACAGTATATGTGAAAAGTAAAGTGCCGTGATGTGTAAATATTAAATATCGTAGCCATACTGGTTAAATATGTATCAATCTTAACCCATTAAGTGCCGTATGTACAAGTGAAAATGTGGTCTGTCCCCACCTTGTAAGTTGTATGTCCCCTTGCTAGGGGAAAGTCTGTTGCGTGAGCAGCGTGCTGTGGAAAATGTATGTGAACTATATTACCAGTTACATATATACAGATGTGTCTGCTACTGTGTAATAATATATGTATTTATACCAGATGTTGATATAGTACTTGCTATGTGAATTGTTGTATGTCTTATTGAATGGTAGGGGTCAGTGAACATGGTGTTGCAAAACGCAAGTGCACTGGAGATCTGCAGAGCACCCTATAGGTGGCAGTGTAGTTGGATACTGATTGGTATGTGAAATGTTGTTTGTCTGTTGACCTATAGGTGTCAGTGTTTTGGCGTTTGTAAAACCCCATGAAAATTGTCAATGTACTTGACAGACCTGTAGGTAGCAGTGTTGATAGAACCACTGTTGGTCTTGATGTGAAATGTAAATTATTGTGAATTAAACCTGAAGTTGAGCCCGTGCTGGAGTTTAATTTATGGTTTATGGTTTATGGTTAAAACAATCTTATGTGTAATTTATATTGGCTGGTAAATTGTATATGACATGTGAAGACAGTTTTGCTGTTGACCAGTAGGGGTCAGAAATGCTGATTGTATGTTAAAATACCCTTTAACCCCTTAAGGACCAAACTTCTGGAATAAAAGGGGATCATTACATGTCACACATGTCATGTGTCCTTAAGGGGTTATTCCTACCGTTTGACAGATAGGAGTCAGTATAAAAGCGAAAATGCTGTAGTTAGTTTGTTTGCTTATGAAGTGAAATAAAGTCTGAGAAGCCTGTAATATACCGATTGACCGGTAGGGGTCAGCATGTAGGCGAAAATGCCGTGGTTAGTTGGTTTGTACATGAAATGCAATAATGTCTGAGAAGCCTGTAGTACACTGAATGATCGGTAGGGGTCAGTGTGTAGGCACAAATGCAGTGGTTCGTTGGTTTGTACATGAAATGCAATATTGTCTGAGAAGCCAGTAGTACACTGAATGACTGGTAGGGGTCAGTGTGTAGGCGAAAATGCAGTGGTTCGATGGTTTGTACATGAAATGCAATAATGTCTGAGAAGCCTGTAGTACACCGAATGACCGGTAGGAGTCAGTGTGTAGGCGAAAATGCAGTGGTTCGATGGTTTGTACATGAAATGCGATAATGTCTAAGAAGCCTGTAGTACACCCAAAGACCAGTAGGGGGTTTAAACAAATGATATGCATGAACATGCAATGGTTTTAGAACAGACTTGGACAAAATGCAGCCGTAAAGTGAGGACCTGACCAGTGCATGGTGCCGTGGGACTGATGCCTGGCGTAACGGGTAGGTCGACTTATGGTTTGTGAGTCACTTGGACACCATCTACGGCGATGGATTGAAGAAAGAAGGTGGTAGGCCGGAAAAGCCTGTGGCTGGATTCCTGACACAGCTATGCTTAGAAAACCTCATGGAGTAATCAGGTAAAATGGCGTCTGGATTACCCGGAAGTGGAAATCATTCTGATGCTGACCTCAAGCGATATGAGTCAGGTAAGGGGTGTCCCTTATATAGGGGAGTGAATTAATTTAAGCCCCTCCCACAAATACAGGCCAAACGGCCTTAATACATTTACACACAAGGTGGAGAAGCATACTGAAGAAAGGTACCCCCATCTATACCCCAAAATAAAAATAAATACAATTACAAAATATAAAAATGTACAGGTTGATCAAGAGAATAAAGTTCAGGGTTTTATAAAATAATGTTGATTTCTATATAGCTGGATTGCTCGTCATGGGTACATGTAATAGAAGAAATAAAAACAAAACACAATAGTGTAGGACTTTTGTACTACTGGACATATATGGTGCAGTAGGTATTTCACTGTAAAAGAAGGCTACTAAAATAAAAAGACAGCTTCTCCAGTTCCTTACCACCAGTGGTATTCTCTTGTTTTTCCCATATGATTGCCTTTTTTCCTTATGTGTTTTCTTTAAATTTCATACTGTCTATATTACCATAATGTTGTTGCCTGAACTACGCTTACTTACACCGTAATGTTTGTCATCATTATGCACGACAAAATAAAGAATAAAAAAAAAAAAAAAAAAAGACAGCTAATGTTTTGAAACAAGTTTTATTACATTGGGAATACTTATCAAGGGTATGTCTGATGTCGGAGTCCTTTCAGTTACACAACTAGTCCACAATGATGACATCCCTTATTTATTTATGCACTTCCATTTTGCATATTTCTCCAGGAAATATTTATGATGTTCGTATGTTTCCATCTTGTTTACCATAATTGGTGTTGAATCTATAAACATAGCCCTCACTATAGACATACTTTGTTCAATTCAGTACACAAGAGCTTGTTATTTTTTATTTATTTTTACAAGACTTTTATATTGATGATTTTGTTACATATATAGAAAGATAGCACTCCAAGGACTAGATAATATGGTGAAAAAACTTAGCTTTTACTCAGCAAGATGCCACAGTGATCAACGTTTCATCCTGACGAAAGTTCTGTACTGGAACTGAAACGTTGATCGCTGTGGCATCTTGCTGAGTAAAAGCTAAGTTTTTTCACCATATTATCTTGTCCCTGGAGATCTTTCTATAGACTGTTATAATTTTTGCTGACAAGCACCGGGCGCTTATTATATCTGCAGGAGTGCAAGTATTGGAGATTATATATATATATATATATATAGAGAGAGAGAGAGATAAATATATATATATATATATATATATATATATATATACACACACAAAATGTGTGTGCTTTAAAGTGGCTATGTCACTTCTGAGTATTCCATAAAGAAAGTCTTTATGAAATACTCTTATTTACTGCTTTAGAATTTCAATGAAATTTCAACACAAACAGTAGTTATCATTAGACAAAGTAGGGTTTTAACAAAGTTTGAGCTCCGACAAGTCAGTTCCTAGAATCTGTTGCTAGAGATAGCTGTAGAAAAAGGTCAAAGGCAAGTCACCTTCAGTGGTCTTTGTAAAAGAACCCCAAAGCATGTAGTCTTGTACGCCTCCCCCTCCCTGGTAACACATATTTAAGATGAATGGAATAAATATAAATTCATATTTAAGCAGATTTCCTCATAATTGAAATGTGACCCTACCCAAATGCAGCACTGTGTTTTATCAAGTAAAGAGACAAACTGCCCTACCTGGAATGCATGGAGTAAGTCAAACATTTTTTGTTCATATATTATTTCAAGGTTTGTGGTTTGGACTGCTTTTTTGTAAAGTTTAATTATTTGGGGCTTGTTTTTGCTGTAGTTTGTGTTGCAGAACTATACATTTTATGCCCTATTTTATGTGACTACATTATTCATCCCAAAAATACTTTTGATAGAAATTTAGTAATCCAGATTTTAATGCACCTCATTAAACACTAAAACAGCTACCCCCCTCTAATAATATTGATGCTTACATAGTAAACTCTCTGAAATACTGTAAAATCACAGGAAAGCACACCCAAAACGAATGACTACAGCAATGTTTTTTGTATTACTAAAGCTAAATATATTCATGGGAAAAATAAATTACACCCTCTCGGTTTCTAAATTATGTGGTTTCACATATCAGAATCATTGTTCCTTAGCAGGTCTTAAAATTAAGTAAATACATCCTCAGATGAACAACTCATGACAAATTACACTGTGTCATGAGTTATTTAAAATAAACAAAGCCAAAATGGAGAAGCCCTTACTGCTTCCATAGGAGGCTAAGTAGCAGGCAGGTGATGCTAATCAAATACCCTTTATTCATTGATGATCAGCAAGTGTAACCACCTCTATAAAAGCCAAAGTGTTAGCAGTTTGCTGGTCTGGAGCATTTGTGTGTGTTAACACAATGCCAAGGAGAAACGATATCAGCAGCAATCTTAGGGAAGCAATTGTTGCTGCCCATCAACCTGGGAAGGGTTATAAGGCCATTTCCAAACAAGTTAAAGACCATCATTCTACAGTGAGAAAGATTATCCAATAGTAGAAATCATTCAAGACAGTTGCCAATCTTCCCAGGAGTGAACGTCCCAGCAAATTCACCCCAAGGTAATGCTCAGAGAAAAAATAAAAATAAAAAAAGAGTTACATCTCAGACTCTACAGGCATCAATTAGCATGTTAAATGTTAAAGATCATGACAGTACAGTTAGAAAAATACTGAAGAGGTATGGTTTGTTTGGAAGGGTTGCCAGGATGGCAGCACGACTTAAGTTTGCAAAGGTGCAGCTGAACAAACCACAAGACTTCTGGAACAATGTACTTACGACAGACGAGACCTAAGTGGAGATGTTTGTCAAACACCAAACACAGCATATCAACACAAACACCTCATACCAACTGTCAAGCACAGAGGTGGAAGGATGATGATTTAGGCTTGCTTTCCAGCCGCAGGACCTGGGAACCTTGCAGTCATTTAGTCTACCATGAACTCCTCTTTATACCAAAAGTATTCTAGAATCAAATGTGAGGCCATCTGTCTAACAGCTAAAGCTAGGCTGAAATCGGGTCATGCAACAGGACAATAAGCCCAAGCACACCAGCAAATCTACAACAGAATGGCTGAAAAGAAAAGAATCAATGTGTTGCAATGGTCCAGTCAGTCAAAGTCCAGACCTCAATCCTATTGAAATGTGGTGGCAGGACCTTAAGAGAGCTGTGCATAAACAAATGCCAGCAAACATCACTGAACTGAAGCAATGTTGTAAAAAAAGAGTGGGCCAAAATTAAGATGTAAAACCATAGCATTTAAACAGGGTGTAATCTTGTTTTTTTTCCCTATGACTGTAACTACATATGCACTAACTGTTGTCCATGAATAAATATCAATAAAAATCAATGCACACTTATTTCAAATGTACAATTTCAACCATCACATTTCACTCCTTATAGATAGAAAGAATAGTTTATGATTAACACAAAGTTGAACTTACATAGTAGCCCCTTTAATACCATACATATAAAAAATAAACAATCCTAACATGTATGTAAACAAGCAATTTGCATCAGTGTGATGACATAATTTGCTGAATATTGCTTGAGACACTATTGTAACATTCTACAATACTAATTGGAATAGGTTGGATCAATAAAGCAATGTCCTCACAGTTGACTGTACATCACTGAATTTGTTTGTGAGCTTCAGGTTTTGTTTGCTTTAAAGGGAGGTGGCAATTATAAGGGAATCAATGTTCTCAGCTTTTAGGTACACTATAAACTTTGTATCAAGATAAGACATCTTACAGCTTCCACAATTGCAACTTTATTTATAAACACAGTAGGGAAATACTCAAAGAATAATAAAGGCAACCTTAGCTTAAAGCATCTTTATAACATCACTACAATGAAAAAGATGTTGTGTATACAATTATTAAAATTTATTATTTAGTAATCTATGAAAAACTGAATAATTGTGAGGGGAAAGTGCAAAGTGTGCAGCAATTGTCATTGATACTATTAAAATATTATACAGATTGCTATGAAATTATCACAGTTACATTATTTAATAAAAACTGGTTATATCAGGGCTCAACAAATGCCAGGCACCAGGTCGCCATGGCAACTAAGAATTGGGTCCTGGGCGCCTCGGAGGCAGACGGTCGGCATGGGGAGACTGGAGGCATCGTGAGAGTGGAGGCGGCCCGGCGGCCAGCATGGAGAGAGTGGAGGCGGCCCGGCGGCCGGCATGGAGAGAGTGGAGGCGGCCCGGCAGCCGGCATGGAGAGAGTGGAGGCGGACCGGCAGCCGGCATGGAGAGAGTGGAGGCGGACCGGCAGCCGGCATGGAGAGAGTGGAGGCGGACCGGCAGCCGGCATGGAGAGAGTGGAGGCGGACCGGCAGCCGGCATGGAGAGAGTGGAGGCGGACCGGCAGCCGGCATGGAGAGAGTGGAGGCGGACCGGCAGCGGGCATGGAGAGAGTGGAGGCGGACCGGCAGCGGGCATGGAGAGAGTGGAGGCGGCCCGGCGGCCAGCATGGAGAGAGTGGAGGCGGACCGGCAGCCGGCATGGAGAGAGTGGAGGCGGACCGGCACCCGGCATGGAGAGAGTGGAGGCGGACCGGCGGCCAGCATGGAGAGTGGAGGCGGACGGCATGGAGGCGGACCGGCGGCCAGCTGTGTAGAATGGAGCATGGCTGAGAGGGAGCTGTGATTTTTATTCCTGGGCTGCCCTGCTCTGCTCCTTCACGTAGTTTAGTAATGCAGGAATGTGACATCACTCCAGCCACGGCATCATTAAACTGTGCAAGGGAGCAGAGAAGGGAGATCACAACCCCAGGGGACAAACTATGACTATAGCTAGGTAGGTTTTGCTTAGTAAGTAAGTCACAAAGTTTAATGAACATTCATCATCAAGATATTCTTCGCCTGTTTATTTTGTATTTATATTTTAAAATTTCACTTTCAGTTCGCCGCAACTCCCTATTCAATAAATAGATGCAGGCATTAACTAGTGGATATGCAACCCCCACACACTATGTACTAGTACACAGGCGAAATCTAGGCACTAGGAAATTAGGGGGTATATTCGTATGCATGTAAATCTGCATATATAAAAAAAAGCACAATATCTATCTACATATAATGTGGGAGGCTGTGTGGAAATAAACAAATAAAACAAAAAATAACTTGCTAGAGAATGTGTATGTCTGTCTGTCAGGGAGTGTGTGTTTTTAGGTGACCGTCCACCCTCCGATCTCATGGGAATTGTGTTTTTACTCACTTTTTTCCCACTCCGTGCCGGACTTGATGCAGCTGGCCCTCACTAGAGGCTAGTATGCACGCGTGGCAAAATACTTCACCAAACAGCGTCTACTCATAGAGATGCATTAAATCAGTGCATCTCTATGTGGCACGTGCCGTGCCTCCATACAGTGCGTGGAGACGCTGAATGTAGGCGCTGCACACTGTGCAGCACTGAGATAGGAAGCACTTTAGTGGTGTCTGAGTGACTGCTACTAGAGGTGTAACTAGGCCGCAATGTAAACACTGCATTTTCTATGAAAAGGCAGTGCTTACATTGAAAAGCCTGCAGGGACAGGCTGCGGACACTATAACCTCCACATTAAACTGTAGTGACTATAGTATCACTTAAAGAACTGTATTTTTGCCATTAAAAATTAAGCTTTGTTTAAAAAACAAAACAAAAAACTGGCTCCTAGATTCCAACCAAATTTGTCAAGCCCCGGGTTATATAATTAACAAGAATCATTTCCCAAAACGCATGCCATATTATTTAATGAATTTGGTAGATTTGTAGACTGTGGGTAGCAAGCATGGTCAATATTGTACTTTTAATAGGTAAAATAAGCAACAATCTCTATTACAGAACAATCAAACCATAGAATTATAATATAATTTGTCAGCTATCATGTTTATGTGCATACATAACAAATTTATTATTTTCCTCTAGTCTCTCCAATTACTTAGTGAACCATAATTATTAATTTGTTTAGCCACTGTCAGGCAGGATTCACCTATAAGTAAATTCCATATTCCAAAATGGTGTCCATTTGTAATTGTACCTTGAAGGCATGGTATTTATTTGCAGAATTTGTAATAAGATTTGCTACAAATTACCATCACTTTTAATCAAATAAACTAGCCACAAATGGATCAATAAGAATCTGCCATGACCCTTGACATGTGTGAGGAGTAATATATTTCATGCCATGTCATAATAGATCCAATCCATAGGGAAATATAAATTGTCTGCTGATCTTGCATTTCCTGAAAAAAAGGCCAGTCTGAACATTTTGGAGCAGTGTGTATTACAAAGAAAAGAATGGATGCATATTGCATACCACTAGTGACCCGCCATTAGGTCATTCATTGTGTTATGAGCTATATTACAGCTATCTGGAAGCCTTCTGCACAATTTAGCCAGATGAGCATTAAGGAAGTGTGTTAAAAATAATTTAATGGATTGTATGTATATGGAGGACAGCATACATACGGAGGCCCTGTGCTGAGAAGCACATTAATGCATATTACAGAAGATTTAGAAATAATGTCACATGGAAGCATAACGTATCTGGAAGCTATTATCATACTGGAACAATATCTTTCATCCCTACAAAAAAAATAAAAGTATATTATAGTATTAACCTTCCACCAACAGAAGTAATGAACACTGTGCCAAGAACATGCTATTGGGCTACCATAGGCACTGAGGTTACCCAATCACATACATTCAGGAACCCCAGCATTTTAAAACTGTAACTCCCATAATCCTTGTCCAGAGGGGGTGTATCTGAGAATGCTAGGAGTTGTAGTCAGCCTGGGGGTTAGTACCGAGCAGGGTATTGTATGTGTGTGTGTATTGTGGTGATGTCTGCGGATGATAGGAGTTGTAGTCAGCCTGGGGGTTGGCACAGAGCAGGGTATGGTGTGTGTGTGTGTGTGTGTATTGTGGTGATGTCTGAGGATGATAGGAGTTGTAGTCTGCTTGGGGGATGGCACAGAGCAGGGTAGGTTAGTGATGTCTGAGGATAATATGAGTTGTAGTCTGCGGGGGGGTTGGCACAGAGCAGGGTATGGTGTGTGTATTGTGGTGAAGTCTAAGGATGATAGGAGTTGTAGTCTGCTGGGGGGTTGGCACAGAGCAGGGTAGGCTAGTGATGTCTGAGGATGATAGGAGTTGTAGGGTATGATGGGGGCGGACACGGTTACCTGCGATGCTCAGGCTCCAGCTGTACAGGCGTAGCGTGTCGTTAATGAGCTCTGACACGGCGTCCATGGTGCTCGGTGCCCGGGGAGCTCGGCTCGGCTCGGCCGCGGTCACACACAGCTCACCGTGCTGCAATTCCGGGGAGGAGCCGGGGGTCAGCGGGCGGCGAGCATGGCGTGTGCGGGCTGCAGATACAGGGGATCAGGATGATGGCGGAGGAGGCACTGCGCCACCTCTCTGCCCGGTGACAGTCCGACACACTGCACACGTGACGCGGTTGCCATGGATACACCCGCATTCTAACCATCACCCCCTCCTTCCAGGGTACCAGTGCTGTCAGTCAGCGCAGGGGGCGGGGCCTGCCCTGAGTCCTGTCCGTGGTGCTGGTGGCTGCTGCAGGGCAGGGCTGGGTGCAGATTACACAGACCCGGACTCACACAGCCCTGCTGTCAGCATTAGCTGAATATAAACCATCAGTTACAAATACAGGGAATTACTGAGAAATGGATTATAATCTGGGGACCTGGAACGTGACGGTTACATTGTATCATTATTCAGAGGGTGTGATTCAAAGTGTTCCAAAAGCGAGCTAAAACGGTCACAGTGTTCATCATTGTGTATTTAATAAATTGCTCCAAAGATTTGACAGAACTATACATGAACACTTTAATAAATAACATCCTTTGTTTCTCTAAAAAATAAAAATATATATATACTGCTCCCTGTGGTTGGGTCCAGAGAGTCCCATCTTGGAATAAACACCCCCATACAATTCAAATGGACAAAGAGAGATACTTTAATTCATGGGTGTGAGTGGGGGAGTGGCCTGTGACATGGCTGTTCTGAGACTGTTTAGTTGGCTTACTAATAATTTATGCAACTAAAATGTAGTGTAGAACAATAATAATGTATATTATATATACACACTGATTTCTAAAGAGATCATTGTCAGTATTATTACTGTGGAGCTCTGTTATACATTCAGACACACCAAAAATATGGAACTTCTAGAAAAGAGACAGAGGAATTTGCACCCAAACTAGGGACTCTCTCTCCTAAATAGGGACATTTGGTATAATAGGTATGGGAATGTGTATCACTATGTGATTTCAATATTAGAGTGGCACTGAGGATAGCAAATGTAAAGATTTTTGAGCATCTTAAGACCATGTGAAAATCCTACAGCGTAATATGTGTGGCAGCAATCTTAATACCTGTTTAGTAGAGAATACCAGTCTTGCGTGATTTGGTGTCACTTTACTGTGGATAAAAGGAACCAGACCCAAATTTTCAAATTTAAATGGCAACGGAAGTCTGACAACTGTTGACCTTGCTGGCGTGTACAAATGAATGGTCGTTTAATGCACACAGAACACCTCATCTTGGGAATGAAAAAATGATAGATTGAGCCTGCTGTAGTTGTGAGATTTGACATCACTTATTCCTGCATATTCCATCAGTATGGCCTGTACACCATGATGTAGAATTTAGAAAGATTTTTTCATGTCACACACAGACACATGCACTATTTCAATCATTTGTCACCATTGACAACCATTGTGTTTTGTCATGAAGACTAACATCATCTCGGTCTGCAATCACTTGAAAACACATCCAAGGACATCATAAATCATCCTCATCATAATTTGGAAACCTGGTGAGTCACATATATAGTGAACCCTTGGGAAATATCCCTTTGGGCCAGTACAGGCCTGGAGAACATTGAGATTGCAGGAAACCAACCAGTCTACAAATCCACACAGTGTTGTGATAAAAAGGCCTTGCACAAATCACGTCCACTTGCACACTCCAGCAGTATTGTGTCAACCCACAAAACTCCACAAGTCCTGCTGTTTTAATGAACAGAAGAATGGCCCTGTATGCTAGTGCCCAGGGAGAAATTGCCATGATAGCCATTTACTAGCCATTCCATATTAAATGGACATTGTAATCACCAGAAACCATTAGTTTCTCTGGCACCCATTGCCACACTTTCTGATTGGTGATAATGAGGAAGTTTACTCCCTATTCAAAATTGTTGCATGTGATATAGCAGAATTTAGCTGTGAAGTATCATTGCATCCTTCCTAGCATGGTCAAAGCTCTATTTGCCTTTAGAGGCCATCATGTTTGCTATAGGCTCCCTTATTTATGTGAGATCTATTGGCGTGTGTGTTTTCTGTGACTACCATTATGTATGTGTGTTGTAAGTGTGTGATTCTGAAACCATCTTGTCTCCACATTCCTCCACTACACACTCTACTTTCATTCTAGATATCTCCCTCACATATATCTCTTCACATTCACCCACTTTTGTCTCCCTACACCATATCTCTTCCAGGATAGAAGACTCTGTGGAACTGGTTTTGGGCAGAAAAGCCATGCTTCATTTGGTCAAATAGGACTTTTCCTTAACTTTTTAACCCCTGAACCGATGGCACTGATTTTTGAATATGTGTATATTTCAAGCATGCTGATTCTGAAAATGTATGTGAATGACATGTATATTTTGGAAATTATTAATATTTTGTAAAAACTCCTTATGTGGATTCCTAAGGAACATAGACCAATAGATCGAGTGGAATGCTCGGCGATTAGTACCTCCCTCAAGGTTTGGGACGCCGCAGCACTTAAATATGGACTGGCTTCTGTACCGTCACCCATGACCCCATTTTTACGCAATAAAGCATTCCTACCGGGCATATGCCCCCGAGACTTCAAGGGTATAGAAAATTCGGGATTGCAACGATTGTGCGATCTCTTTGAAAACGGCACTGTGACAGACCCACCCGTCGGGACTAAACCTATTTGGGTTCGTCTGATTTGCCCAGTACTTATGGTCCCTGAGAGATTATGCGAAGGGTTGTGACGTTGTATAAACGACATTTCAAGTACAGCGGAAACTAATGAAACGCCCAAACTACCAAAGTCCTCGAGGTGGCCGACATCGGACAAAGGACCACGTGGCGGCGGCCATTTTAACTTCGAACCCGCCGACCCGTATTATCGACGATACTTCGACAGTTCAACGAAAGTCGAAGTACCGACCCACCTCGAACGGGACTTAGCCATTTTTAGGCCAGCAAGTGACCGACCGCACAGCCCGAATCCAGGGAACTATTTTGGGCAAGAAAAGGTATCTGCGGTCGGTCATAAACGGACTTTCGCGTAACTTTTTATTCACTGAAGGGATTGATGTGATTTTTGAGAATGGTTATGTTTTCAGTATGCTGAATCTGAATATGTGTCTCTTATGTGAACATGATGGATGGATTTGAAGTTATGAAAGTTATATAAAAGTATATTTCAAACTGTATGTATAATAGGATTATGTGTCACACCAAGGGGAGGGAATGTGTGGGATGTAACATCGATGCCAGTGGTCATTTTATGCCTCCCCTTGGGTGTGGCCTGTGTGTGTGAAATGCAAATAAAAGGCAGGCTGGCTGATCCAGTCCTCAGTTCATGTTTTACCCTCATAATGGAGCTTGGTCTCGTTATTGGGGGAACCGGGAATACAAGTGACTAACGACTGTGTCTGGAGCTCGGAAGGTGGTACCGTAACAACTGGTGGCAAGCGACGGGATGATCTTCAACGCCCAAAGAAACCGCTACGACCAAGAATAAAATGGAACTACAATACCAAAACCTGAGAAGAGCTACCTTAAAAGACTTATTGGAACAAAGGGGCGGACAGGCCAGTAACCTCAAGAAGAGGGACATTATTGCTTTATTGCTGGAAATGGATGGAGTACCAGCGGCAGAGGGAGCCAATGGACCCAGCCCCGACGACAGAACCCCCGAGGAGGCAAGATTTGACCGGGCGGTAAGAATTCGGCTGGCCCATTATGGCCCCAACCCCTCCGCAGAGATCATCACCCAGGTTCAAGCCGCTGTGGAGGCCAGCCTGCTACGCCAAAACGGTACTGCAGCGGCCCCAGTCACAGCAAACCCGGGGGACAAACAGAAAGTGCCATTTGCGGCCTTCAAAGCCTTCAGTGAGACCGAAGGAGAGATTGACGGGTACCTTGCGGATTTTGAGCGGCAATGTGCCCTGCACAAGGTACCCCCGGCAGACTGGGTTGCTATACTGTCCGGCAAGTTATCCGGCCGGGCCAACGACGCTTTTCGGGCTATTCCGGATGAGGAGATCGGGGATTATGTTACCGTCAGGGAAGCTTTACTTGCCCGGTATGCCGTTACACCCGAGGCATACCGGAGGAGGTTCCGGGACACTGCAAAGACCACTGGGGACTCATACGTGGAATGGGCCTGCAAGGTACATCGCACAGCCGCCCACTGGATGGCAGGATGCCAGGCGGTGTCGGGAGAAGAGGTGCTGCAGATGTTTCTATTGGAACATTGTTTCGACAAATTGCCGACAGGGGTCAGAGAGTGGGTACGAGACCGTAAGCCTTCCACTCTACACGAGGCGGCTCGCTTGGCCGATGAGTACACTGACGCTCGCAGACTGGACAATTCCATCACCAAGGCCACAGCCCGAGCGGAATACCAACCAGCCGCTGCCACGTATCAACCTCCCATAAACAGACCATCCGCACCCCCTCCAGCTGCCCAATACCAACGTCCACCCCGGTTTAACGCCCGAGAATACTCTGAACCCCTTCGGTGCTTCCTGTGCAATCAGCTAGGGCACCGGCGACAGGAGTGCCCGATGAACCGTGCCAACAGGAACCAGTCCTGGAGGAAACCCACGGGGGCCCCTTCCCCAGCACCCCTCCCAGCAGTCCACTGTGTAGAGGAAGAGGAATGCTGGGGCATATTACATGAGGCGGACCCTGTTCAGGCTGCCCACCAGGACAATCGACAACACCACAGACAGAGTGTGAAGGTCAACGGGAAGGAAGCCAGTGGGCTACGAGACACTGGTGCAACCCTGACTTTGCTCCAAAAGCACCTAGTGTCCGAAGCTCAACATACCGGGGATACCGTGGCAGTCCGAGTAGCCGGGGGTGCAGTATTTCGTCTACCCGTGGCCCGGGTACATTTGGATTGGGGAGTGGGCGCTAGACACGTGAATGTGGGGGTCATTAAGGATTTACCCGCTGATGTTCTTCTTGGCAACGACTTGGCCCCCCTGGTTTCGGCCTTTGCTCCCATGGGCCCCGCTGCAGTGGACGCTGTTACGACCCGTGCCCAGACCCGTGCCACTGAGGCCGGCCCACCTGCTGTTGAGACCCAGGTAAGACTCTCTACCCCGACTTGTACCTTAGACCAGGCCCCGTTCGGCTGGGATACCCCAGAAATGTACGGGAAGGAAACTAGGGAGGACCCGACGTTAGCCAAGTACAGAGCCAGGGCCGACGCTGGGGAAGAAGGAGTAGGTGGAGAACACTACGAGTGGGTGGGGGATAGGCTGTACAGGATCCCGAAACCTTCCCCGAAACCGAATGCCCCTCCGCAGAAACGACAACTAGTAGTACCTGCAAAGTATCGGCAGGAGATTCTGCGGATTGGGCATGACGTGCCGTTAGCAGGTCATCTAGGTTCCCACCGCACAGCTCATAGGATCACCCAAAACTTTTTCTGGCCCAATTTTAACCGAGATGTGCGGATGTATTGTAGCACGTGCGACACTTGTCAACGGGTAGGTAAGCGGGGAGATCATCCAAAAGCTAGGCTACAGCCGATGCCTATCATTGGAGAGCCCTTTTCCCGCATAGCCGTTGACATTGTGGGTCCACTGGCCAGGGCTAGTCCATCCGGTAAGAAATATATTCTTACTGTGGTAGACTACGCCACCCGTTACCCAGAAGCAGTAGCGCTGTCTAATATAGAGGCAGAGACGGTTGCTGATGCCCTGGTTAAGGTCTTTACTAGGGTCGGGTTCCCTCAGGAGATCCTCTCTGATCAGGGAACCCAATTTACCGCTGTGCTCACCCAGCAGCTGTGGAAGGTGTGCGGCATCAACCCGCTACTTAGTTCACCCTATCATCCACAGACTAACGGTCTCTGCGAGCGATTTAATGGTACCCTCAAACAGATGCTGAGGACCTTTACTGACTCTTGCAGAGACTGGGAGCGATTCCTGCCTCATCTGCTATTTGCATACAGAGAGGTGCCCCAGGAATCAACTGGGTTCTCCCCCTTTGAGTTACTCTATGGGAGAAGGGTTCGTGGACCCCTGGATCTCATTAGAGGACACTGGGAGGGGGAGACGGAGCAAGAAGGGACCCCCATAGTACCATATGTTCTGGAACTCCGGGACCGCATGGAGAAACTATCCCTGATGGTAAGGGAAAATCTCCGGGCGGCCCAGGGGAGACAGAAGCGATGGTACGATCGGGGCGCTCGACAGCGGGTCTTCCAGGTTGGGCAGAAGGTCCTAGTGCTCAAACCTGTGAAGACAAACAAGATGCAAGCATCTTGGCAGGGCCCGTACAAGGTGTTAGCTCAGGTATGCGATACTACCTATCTTATAGCCAGCTGTTCGGATGAAAGGGTACAACGATCCTTTCATGTGAACATGCTCAAGGAGTATCAGGAACGACCCGAGGATGTTGCAGCAGTTTGTGCCCCAGCTACTGACGACCCAGAGAACTTACCCTTACCTGACCTGTTAGAAAGGGATCCCCAGACCGACCTTACTAGCCTCGTACAGTTAGGTGACCGACTAAGCCCGGCCGAGAAAACCCAGGCCAGACAGCTTCTGTGGGAGAAGCAGGCGACGTTCTCCCAAGAACCCGGGTACACCAACCTAGCTATACACAAAGTCGAGACACCCGGACAGAACCCCCTACGACAACCCCCATACCGTATCCCGGAAGCAGTCCGAGAAGGAATGCGGAAGGAGATACAGGAGATGACCCGGCTGGGGGTTATTGAGCACTCAGATAGTCCGTGGGCGTCGCCCGTAGTCCTAGTACCCAAGAAGGATGGGACCACCCGGTTCTGTGTGGATTACAGGCGGCTCAACGAGCGGACTACCACTGACGCCTACCCGATGCCCCGGATAGACGAGTTACTAGACCGCATTGCCAGGGGGCGCTATCTGACCACCATTGACCTATGTAAAGGGTACTGGCAGATCCCCCTGGCCGAGGATGCTATCCCCAAGTCGGCATTCGTCACCCCGTTTGGCCTATACCAGTTTAAGGTTATGCCATTCGGGATGAAGAATGCTCCGGCTACCTTCCAGCGTATGGTGGATAGGCTCCTCGATGGCTTCCAGGGATTTGCATGTGCCTACCTGGACGACATCGCGGTCTACAGTGAGTCTTGGGAAGACCACCTAGTACACGTAGGGGTAGTGCTGGACAAGATTCGGGCCGCCGGCCTGACTCTGAAACCAGACAAGTGCCATTTAGGCATGGCAGAAGTACAGTACTTGGGTCACCGGGTGGGTTGTGGGAGCCAGAGGCCCGAACCTGCTAAGGTGGAAGCGGTAGCTAACTGGCCCACACCTATCACCAAGACCCAAGTGCTTGCTTTCCTAGGGACAGCAGGGTATTATCGACGTTTTGTCCCCGACTATAGCGCGATTGCCAAGCCCCTGACTGACCTGACTAAAAAGAACTTACCTAGGCAGGTCCTGTGGTCTCCAGCTTGTGAAGCCGCGTTTCGGGCCCTGAAGCAGGCTCTTGTGAATGCCCCTGTCCTGGCTGCCCCAGTCCCTAACAAACGTTTTCTTGTCCACACAGACGCTTCCATGTATGGACTGGGGGCTGTGCTGAGCCAGGTCGGGGAGGATGGAGGAGAGCACCCTGTCGCATATCTCAGCAGAAAGTTACTACCTCGAGAAGTGAGTTATGCGGCAGTAGAGAAAGAGTGTTTAGCCCTGGTCTGGGCACTGAAGAAACTGAGCCCTTACCTATACGGACAAGAATTTTCTCTCGTAACAGACCACAACCCCCTTGTCTGGCTTAACCGGGTCTCTGGGGACAATGGCAGACTGCTGAGGTGGAGTTTGGCATTGCAGCCTTACAATTTCACTATCAGCTACCGGCCCGGTAAGCAGAATGGGAATGCGGATGGGTTATCCCGGCAAACAGACGTCCCTATTCTCCCTAAGTCCGGTCATCCCCAAGTTGACCCGCCACAGGGTCAAGCCGGGTCTGCCGGAGTGTTCCACAAGGAGGGAGCCATGTGACAGACCCACCCGTCGGGACTAAACCTATTTGGGTTCGTCTGATTTGCCCAGTACTTATGGTCCCTGAGAGATTATGCGAAGGGTTGTGACGTTGTATAAACGACATTTCAAGTACAGCGGAAACTAATGAAACGCCCAAACTACCAAAGTCCTCGAGGTGGCCGACATCGGACAAAGGACCACGTGGCGGCGGCCATTTTAACTTCGAACCCGCCGACCCGTATTATCGACGATACTTCGACAGTTCAACGAAAGTCGAAGTACCGACCCACCTCGAACGGGACTTAGCCATTTTTAGGCCAGCAAGTGACCGACCGCACAGCCCGAATCCAGGGAACTATTTTGGGCAAGAAAAGGTATCTGCGGTCGGTCATAAACGGACTTTCGCGTAACTTTTTATTCACTGAAGGGATTGATGTGATTTTTGAGAATGGTTATGTTTTCAGTATGCTGAATCTGAATATGTGTCTCTTATGTGAACATGATGGATGGATTTGAAGTTATGAAAGTTATATAAAAGTATATTTCAAACTGTATGTATAATAGGATTATGTGTCACACCAAGGGGAGGGAATGTGTGGGATGTAACATCGATGCCAGTGGTCATTTTATGCCTCCCCTTGGGTGTGGCCTGTGTGTGTGAAATGCAAATAAAAGGCAGGCTGGCTGATCCAGTCCTCAGTTCATGTTTTACCCTCATAATGGAGCTTGGTCTCGTTATTGGGGGAACCGGGAATACAAGTGACTAACGACTGTGTCTGGAGCTCGGAAGGTGGTACCGTAACAGGCACCTTCGTCACATTTAATGCACTGCAGAGCAGAGCTCCTTTGCGTCCCTTCGACTACTTCCGGTACTTGCAGCTCAGAGATTTTGCCCGGTGTCCCAGAATCAAGGCGGCCGCAACGACGCAATTGACGTTCTTCGAAAAGATGTGTAAGAGGGAACAATTCCCTAATGGCCTGATCTCGTGCTTGTATTCCCACTTGAGCACACGTACATTAGAATGGGGTGATATCACGTACATAAATAGGTGGGAGGCAGATCTTAACGAGGTATTGGAAGGAATAGAATGCAAGAGATATGGGAGGCCGCGGCAAAATCTTCGGTATGCGTCTCGCTGCAGGAACAATCCTATAAGACGTTATTCAGGTGGTATACCACCCCAGTGACACTACACCGGATGGGTAAAAACCCAACGGACCTCTGCTGGAGAGGTTGCAGCCAAAAGGGCATGTATATCCACAGGTGGTGGGAGTGCCTGGAGGCACAGGCCTATTGGAAACGAGTAGCTACCTTGCAGAGGGAAATTTTTGGTAGGGAGGTGGGGCTCGACCCATGGGTGTTTCTACTATCCAGATCCATGGATGGTTGGACAAAACCGGAACAGGCCATTATCCAAAAGATAAATCTGTCGGCCAGGAGAGCGCTGGCGCAGGTATGGCTACAGGGGGAGACCCCTACGATAGCGAGGGTGATACAAAAAATAAAGGACACTTTTCTGATGGATAAGTTGACGGCTCAGGTGAGGGGGACGACGAAGAAATTTGACAAAATATGGTGCCCCTGGATAGATAGCACTGTAAGCGATTAAGACTGACAGGACTGATTGAGGCATCCAGACGTCACTAGGTGACCACTAGTTAGACGGTACTTTGGGCGATACTCAATACGACCTACGGGGCGGAGAACAACTTACCCCTGTATGTGATAGTGGTGCGCGGGCATCATGCCCCCCATGAGGCTTCTTTACGGGGCTTCACTCCTCAGGTACCCCCCTCCTCCCCTCTCCCTCCCCCCTCCCCCCCTTTCCCCTTCCCTCCCATCTTTTTTATCCCCTTCTCTAAGGACTCGACCCCTCGGGGCACTACCTTTCATCTTTCTCTCTTCTCCTGTCTCTTAGTTTTTATTTTTACGGCTAAGCCGCACGTAATGGAACTGTTTTGGAGTAACGCCAATGCTATGGGAAAGGTAGTACGCTGGTGTGCTACACTCTGTAGAGCTGCTTTTTTCCTCAATTGTGCGATGGAGGTGCGGCCGTTCTTATTCATTGGTTATCTGATTACTGTTTTATATACTAATAAAAAATACCAGGCGGAACATCCAAGCTCCTATGGAGTTTTTGATCTATGTGGTGAACGGGTGATAGGCATGCTTATAATAATACATGACAGGGAGACCTGGAAGTTCACGCTAGTTCATTCCTCTTGCTGTTATTACATGTAATGGTCTAGGTATACTCGCTTGGTGTTTAAGTTTTCTGTATTACTGTACATAGAGAAGTGGGTTGGCCCATAACGTTGTCAAGTGTGACCGGACAGGGAGGGGGTAACCCTCAAAGTATAAAGTACAAAAAAGAGAGAAACTGTCCTTAAGGAAAAACCTGATAGAGGGATATTAGTATCAAAAAAGATATAGAGTAGGTTTAGTATCCTGTAGTAATAGGTTTAAAAATATCATACTTTAATAGGGTAAATAGACGCCAGTTCTGAGTCGCAGTAGGTGCTGGCTAGCTCTTGGCTCTCATACAATGATGCGCAAAAGGATTTCATCTTGGCCTCACTCGAGTTTGTCTTGACACACAACTACTTTGTGTTTAACGGTGTTTACTACCTCCAGATCTCCGGCACCGCTATGGGGACAGCGTGTGCGCCCACATACGCCAATTTATTCCTGGGATGGTGGGAGCAGCATGTCGTCACGACCACCAAATTCAGCCAGTTTCATGAATTTATTTTAACCTGGCACCGGTACATAGATGACATGCTGCTCCTATGGACGGGTTCCGTGACCCTGTTTGAAGATTTTGTCAAGTTATTAAACGACAATGACATTAATCTCAGCTTGACACATGTAATTGATGAGCACCAACTAGTGTTCCTGGACCTTAAGATTATCTTGGAACAAGACGGGACTATTCAGACCGAACTTTTTAGAAAAGAAACATCCACAAACAGCTTATTACATTGGACCAGTCACCACCCCTATCGACTCAAAGCATCTATCCCCTATGGACAGTATCTCAGGGCAAGACGTAACTGTTCAAAAGATGAGACCTTTTACAAGGAATGCCAACTCCTGAAATCCCGCTTTAAAGAACTACAATACCCAAATCGGGTTCTTAAACGGGCATTTCAACGAGCAAGTGGCACAGATCGGCATACCAGTCTTCACTTCACTAGACCTGTACAAGACTCCAGGACCCCCCGTTGCATAGCGACCTTCGACCAAGGGTGGGAATGCATGACCAACATCTTCAAAAGGAATTGGCCCATTCTCCAACATGATCCTGCTCTTCAAAAAATATTACCTAGCCACCCCTCCCTAACAGCACAGAGACCACCTAACCTACAGGATCAACTGGTTCACAGTCATCTTTCCTCCCCCTCAGCACCATCAAATTGGCTCTCTGATCTAAAGGGGACTTACAAATGCGGCCATTGCAAGGCCTGCCAGTATATCTTACCCACCAAATCAGTGATCTCCACTCAAACACGTATCAGTGTAGTCACCAACGCTTTGATAAACTGTGGCACCACCCGACTGATATACCTGATCACGTGTAGTTGTGGGATCCAGTATATAGGCAAGACCTTCCAACAGTTCAGACGGAGGGTCTTGCAGCACATAAACTCCATCAAAAATACTGTTACTCCAACTACAGTAGCACGACACATCATTAACTTCCATAATGGCATCAGTGACAACATACGATTCCAGGCCATTGAAAAACTAATGCCCAACCCGAGGAAAGGTGACTTTAATAAAATCTTATTACAAAAAGAATCACATTGGATTTTCACCTTTAAAACCTTAGCCCCCCATGGCCTAAACGAAGATTTTAATTATACACCCTTTATTCACCAGTAATTTGGGGTGACCAAGCACGACCAATTATCACCCCTTACTCACTGGTTCTAATTATAAAACAGGGTACTCCCAAAATGGTGTCCCTATACACTCTATGCTCCTATACATAATATAGTGATGAGCTATTGACCATATGGACCGGCACCACTCCTAGAAAACAAGGGAAGAATACCACCACTGATCTTTATAATACTCTTGTATCAAAAGATCATCTCCTGTAACTTCATTGTATCACCTACTATGTGGATACAATATGTCAAAATATGACATTACCAAGAGGTGATGACGAATTGATTATCTACTATCATATACAAACAATGTGGACTCACGATCATTAATATACCAATCACCTCTTATGGACATTATCCTTAAAAGCTTCGAATTTCAGAGGCAAGTTTGTGAACTAATTGCACAAGCATTCCGGCATGTACATATATCGAAACCAAACTACAGTGATTCCCTCACATTTTTGACTCTAGTGAGCCACCGTAGTCTCTCATTCCATGACAGCCGAAATCCGACCAATCAGCTGCCAGGGCGGGATTTATAAACTTTACCACTGGATGGAGACATTTCCCCCTGACGAGCCGCTAAACACGGCGAAACGCACGTCGGGTCTACACCGACATCAACCTGAGACCGTTACCTGCTTTCCGTCACCTCCCAAGAAAAAGACTTCATTCCTCCAAATACCTGACGATCGGTTCCCAGTACCTGTCTCACTGATGTCTACCCTAGCGGGCTTTATAACCCTGCGGTAGTGTAGACAGCTAAACAGACCGATCCTGTTATGAGAGGACACTGTATATATTTATCTTGGGGATTTGACATTCTGATATAAATGAATCGGAAAGCCAGCTCTATACCGATTTGGGTGTTCATTTATGCAAACCATTTCACAGTGTACATAACTCTTTTCACCTACTTACTATTGTGCCGTCTCATTGGCACTCTCTTTACTATAACTAGTGCCCATGAAGGCACTATTCCTTTTCCGGGTTTCTCTAAGTATAGACTGTCTGGTATGTGAGCCAGACCTGTTAATCTAACCACTGTTAGGATCCTGATAAATCGTGAGCATAATCAGATGCTACACAGGATCAACAGTGGACTCAATTTGTCTGGAAACACCAAACGTAGGGAACTAGGCACTGGGATTACAGTGTACTATCGGATACACGGAATCCCAAACAGCACTACAGATAGCCCACACAACGGACCTACTTTATTATCTGAGCTAGGTGTTAATTTGGCAAAATCACATATGTCAGATACAGTTATAACCGAATACGTAACCGTTCTGTTTTACTGTAGTATCTTGTCAGGATTGGCTCAATACCAAACGAACAGATTAGCTTAAATGTGTCTGACTTTCAGACCAACCATTTCCTTGAGAAACCACGATTAAGAGTTCATACCACGGACTGACTTCATTTTCCATGTTGGATGTAAATACAGTATTAGGCTCAGTACCATAGTGACAGACTTGTTGTATTCTACCTTAGTCTGTCGGATACTAGTTTACACCTTTACTTGTATATACACCTACATCGGATACTATTGTGTCAATGAAGTAAGCCTACCAGATTTGAAGCTAATTCTGTAGCGACCCCTAGTGGTCAACTACCATAGGACGCTATCAGTACACTGTTAAAATTGAAATGAGTTTTTACTACTAGGCACTGCATACTCTGCTTTGCCTAGCTTCGTTCGCCCATTTCCCCCTCCCCCCCCCTTTTTCTTAACTCGCCCTTCCCTTCCTATTGCCACTGTCCATTATTTTGGACCAGTCTACGAGCAAAGGATAGGGTGGATTTATATTTTATTTTCTATTTTCTATTGTTATTTCTGTATTTGTTTGGTACTATGTGATTTTAGTATATATCAACACAGTACTACCCCCTTACCTACACGCCCCGTTTTGTCTTATGCAAGTAAGTCTGGGTGCCAGCCAAGAGCTAGCCAGCACCTACTGCGACTCAGAACTGGCGTCTATTTACCCTATTAAAGTATGATATTTTTAAACCTATTACTACAGGATACTAAACCTACTCTATATCTTTTTTGATACTAATATCCCTCTATCAGGTTTTTCCTTAAGGACAGTTTCTCTCTTTTTTGTATTACTGTACATGTATCGCTTGTGATGTCTTGCACTGGAATAAATAAAGAATTAAAAAAAATAAAATTATTTTGTAAAAACTGTATTCCTCTGCCTGTGATAATTATATTACCCATTGTGTTCAGTAATCATAACACAGGCAGAGGGGAGGATTTTGTGTGGGAGTGTCTGTGTGTATTGTACGAATTGATTGGTTGTATTTCAAAACCCTGTGGGCAGTACTATGTTTGTGGATTGGGTATTTTCGGCAATATCGGTATCGGCCAATTCAGGTTACCATGGCAACGCTCCACGCGGCACGAAGGGCGACACATGGTCACAATAGGTGTCCATGTGTCTGCCTGCAGGGGGACTGTCTGTGCTGACAGGCAGTCTCCCTGCTAGTGTAAAATAAAAAAAATAAAAAATAAAGGTTAATATTAATAAATACAATTTTAATTAAATAAAAACATGTAAAAATAATAAAAAAATTAAAATATATATATATATATATATATATGAAATATTATTCTAACTGTATTTTTATAGTAATATATATATATATATATATTTATATCAAAATACACATAGAATGAAATTGTATATATATATATATATATATGTATATATAAATAAATAAAAATAATACAAAATATACATATGTCCATATACAAAATTACATAAATAAATATATAAATATACACGTAGACTTCAAATATATAAATATGCATATATATTTAAATTCTACGTGCGTATTTATGTAATATTTTTACATAATTAAGTAATTTTATTGATTGCAATTTGAGGGACCTGCCTGCCATCCCAGGCAGAAAGTCCAGAGAATTTAATTTGCTAGCACTATATTTTACCCTGTAACTTTCTATGACACCCTAAAACCTGTACATGGGGGGTACTGTTTTACTCGGGAGACTTCGCTAAACACAAATATTAGTGATTCAAAACAGAAAACATATCACAGCGATGATATTGTCAGTGAAAGTGACTTTTTTTTTGCATTTTTCACACACAAACAGCACTTTTACTGATGATATAATTGTTGTGATACAATTTGCTGTTTTGAAACACTAATATTTGTGTTCAGCAAAGTCTCCTGAGTATAACAGTACCCCCCATGTACAGGTTTTAAAGCGTTTTTGAAAGTTACAGGGTCAAATAGATGGGTCAAATATTTTTACATTGAAAATGGCCAGGTTGGTTACGTTGCCTTTGAGAGCGTATGGTAGCCCAGGAATGAGAATTACCCCCATGATGGCATACCATTTGCAAAAGAAGACAACCCAAAGTATTGTAAATGGGGTATGTCAAGTCTTTTTTAGTAGCAACTTAGTCACAAACACTGGCCAAAATTAGCGTTCGATTAAGTTTTTTACTTTTTCACACACAAACAAATATGAACGCTAACTTTGGCCAGTGTTTTCGACTAAGTGGCTACTAAAAAAGACTGGACATACCCCATATTGAATACCCTGGGTTGTCTACGTTAAAATAAAATATGTACATGTGGGGTGTTATTCAGAGATTTATGACAGGTAACAGTGTACAATGTCACTATTGATACATTTTAAAAATGTATGTTTTGAAACCGCAATATCCTACTTGGAACTATAGCCCTATAACTTGCAAAAAAAAAAAAAGCAAAAAAGCATGTAAACACTGGGTATTTTTAAACTCAGGACAAAATTTAGAATCTATGTAGCAGTTTTTTTCATTCGCTTTTGTAGATGAGTAAAATATTTTTCAAGTAAAAGTAAAAAAACATGTATTTTTAAAAAATGTTCATCATATTTTTTAAAAATGTTTAAATTAAATTACATTAAATTATATAAATAATGGTATGTAAATAAAGCCCTTTTTGTCCTGAAAAAAACAATATATAATTTGTATGGGAACAGTAAATGAGAGAGCGGAAAATTACAGCTAAACACAAACCCTGGTCGCAAATGTACAACATCGCAAAAACAGTCCAGTCCTTAAGGGGTTAATGAGAATTACTTCCTGGTGTGTACAATATCCTGTCACCACTCTGAAACGCATGTGTCATGCCGGAAATGATGGCGTTAATCAGCGTGGTAGTATTTTGCGTATTTTGGTTTTTATAACCCTTTTCTATATTCCTGCAGTGTTCTGCTACTCGTGTTTTCAAAGGTCTGATGGTGCGTCCGATATATTGGAGGCCACAAGGGCACTCCAATAAATAAATCACGTTTCTGCTGTTGCAGGTTATAATATCTTTAATATTGAATGTTTTTCCAGTATTTTTTTATTTAAAAGTAGTTCTTAATTTTGCTGTCGTATTAGTTTTTGTGCATGCTAGACGTGAGTTACATTTATAAAAACCGTTTTTATTTGACATAAAGTCATTCTTTCTTTTTTCGTTTTCTTTCGTGCAGTTTTTTGTGAGGTGCATTTTTAGATTTGGAGCACCTCTGAATACTACTTTAGGTTTCTCAGGAATTAGGTCTTTTAAAATAGCATCTTCTTTTAATAAATGCCAATGTCTATTTATAATCTTTTTTAGATCTCTATTTTTATTATTATAGCCTAGCACAATCGGTAGTGAAAAGTCTTTTTGTTGTTTTTGGACTTTTTCTTTGTGTATTAGATCTTTTTGATTTATGGCCAATGTTTGGTTAATAGTGGAATCTATCATTTTATTGTCGTAACCTTTTTGTATAAATCTTTTTTTGATATCGTCCGCTTGTTTTTTAAAATTAGTGGTTTGCTAAGAACGCCTAATTTAAAACTCACAAAAGTAAAAAAAAGAAAAAGAGAGAGAGAGAGAGGGAAAGAGGGACATGGTGTTTATATATATATTTTATTATTTCAGACGTGTACCTGCCTTATATAAGTTTTGGGGATGCTTATGTAATTCAGGCCTTGGTACTATGTATCATCAGTCTTTGGACCTGTTGGCTGGCTGCACGATCCCTCTAGCCCTGGGATAAATAAAGAGAGCTGGGCCTGAGAGCTGCAAGTGTCTTTGTAAAGGCAGAAGTGGATAGCTTCTTGGAAGAAGGGCTACAGAGGAATAGGCAGAGGGGACAATACCTACCAGGAAGAAGGGTTGCAGTGGAATAGGCAGAGTGGACAATACCTGCCTGGAAGGAAAGCTGCAGGGGAATAGTCAGAGAGGACGATACTTGCCTGGAAGGAAAGCTGCAGGGGAATAGGCAGAGAGGATGATACCTGCCTGGGAAAAGAGTCTGGTCATGTGGAGGAGTTCCGGAGAGACCCCCGGTTACCTCACCAACGGTTAGAAGCTTTTATTTTTATTTGTTAAACTACTGGGGTCAGCTTAGCTGCCCAGTAGCATAGAAAGGGTACTCTATGCTAGTTAGTCTCCAGTGTGGAGTAGGTGGTTATTTTGGTTTTCATGTTTTGCTGTGGCTCTATTGGGGCCTGCTTGCTAAATAAAGCTTTCCTCATACTGGAAGAAAGAACTTTTTCTGTTGATTATGAGACAACAGTGTGACCAACAATTAACTACTATGCACAGAAGATTTCAATCAAGATGATATCCCCATACCATTCTTGATAAGGCCATGAATAAAGCAAGAGCAGCCTTTATTTGTCCAGACAGCCAGGGGGAGAAAGCAACGAACACTCGACCTATCTTCCCTATGAATTTTAACACCGCAAGTTCGGAACTCACATCATCAATTCAAAAACATTGGAATATATTAGAACTAGATTCTTCTCTCCCGGAAAATCTTCATCAGAAGCCTATGTTTTGCTTTCAACAAAACAGGAATTTGAGAGACATGTTGGTCAAAACAGATCCACAGCATTGCTATGGATCTAATAAAAGAGAGAATAGAAATGTTGGGTGTGTAAGGTGTTTGGGATGTGTAACATGCGGACATATCATCTCTTCAAAAACCTTTACTCATCCTTACACAGGCAAAGTGTACAAAATCCAACATCGTATTCATTGTCGGACTGATTTTGTCATCTATAAGCTTACATGCCCTTGTGGCCTTAATTATATAGGCAAAACAGAAACTGCGCTCTGTGAGAGAATTAGGGGCCACAGATCTAGCATCCGACTTGCATACCGAGATGGCAGGTCGGACAAACCTGTGGCCCGACATTTTCTTGAGTTCCAACACCAACTCACATCTCTTAGATGTGTGGCAATAGAGCATGTCCCTGTCCCAGCACGTGGTGGAGACAGGGGCAGACTCTTATTGCAAAGGAAAACCTATTGGATAACTCAACTTCATACTCTGTCACCTAAGGGTTTGAATGAAAAGTGTTCCTTTACAGTTTTTCTTTGAGAGCTTGAATGAGTTTCTCGTGTTTGTATCATAAGAAAAGGGAATGATTAAACAAATCGGCTGAGTGAAGACTTCTCATATGTGGTTTCGTTAACTATGTTCGAATATTTACATATATAAATTGATAGTAATGTTGTTCTTTTAAAAAATTATTTAAGACATATATCATTATTATTATTATTGTTTTGATAATGTACAGAATATCAAGAGTTAATACATGATTATGAGAGTTTAGGAGTAGCAATAATGCATGATAGTAGTATTTGGTTGATGCACATAATCATATATCATTTAAATAAATTATGCTCAATTTAATATTATATATAGATTATTTCGCACAGGGATATTATAACATTTTTATTTATACTTGAATACATTTACCACATAGTGTCTGTGGCATACACATCATATTCAACACTCTAATGCCTTGATATTAATAATAATCCTTGTCATAAGGTTTGATTTATTTTATTATTTACTTCACAATAATCATATTTGTACTAATTCCTTTATGGGTAATAGGAGGCTGTTTCTCCTTCACATATGGTTATCTGACACAATGTATATATTTTAGATCTCTGTGTTAGACTGTACTATTTTAATATAAATGCACTGTGCATTATGATCTCTTCTCTCATCTTTCCAGGTGCTCTCTCCCTGCTGTCCCGTTCGACCGCGTTCTGGTTGCCATCACAACGTGCTAACAAAGCCAAAGCATTAATGATTGAGTGAAGTTTGTCCCCTTATGGCGCCAGTACTCGCGGGAAGAACCAATGAGAACGATGTTTCTCTGGTTGCCCCGGAAACGTGGCGCCCAGGGCCAATCCACTCTGCTCTCTATCACATGGGATGTAACCCGGAAGTAATTCTAGCGTGGATGTGACTGGGACGCGCTCGGCGGCGGCGGTGAATGAGTATCACCTGGACATGTAAGTAATTACTTGATTATTATGTCCTATATAAGCTTGTGTTTTTTTATATATATATCTCTGTAACTGTCTCTCTATAGATATATATAGATATATCTATAGAGAGACAGTTACAGACAATTACACACACACACATAAATATGCTCAATGGTTGGTTTGTCGTAAAAAAAATTTAATTTTCCATGTTTTGTTTCTCTTGGATAAATAAGGTTGGAAACGCTATTGTGGCTTGCTCTCTGTCCACATTGGCGTTGTGTGCCAGCACCATGCCGTCCATTGAGAAGTGGACTCTTTTGGGACAATATTTTAAAACAAAACTGTGAAAAACTTAAAGTGAGCCTGTGTGACCAAACTCCACCAAGTGTGGAAAGTCTTTAAAATTTCTCATACTTAAAAAAAATGTGAAGTTTCGAATATGCAATTCCACCTGGTTTGAGTCATTTATGTTTTCTATCATGATTTTCGAGGTATTCTCCATGATCACACTTGTTGAACTGTGTTGCTGAGTCCCATTGGTGAATATCCAAAATATGATGAAGGACCGACTGCCATTTCTCCATTAACAATTGAGGACTTCCTTCACACGATGAACATGCTGACCACATATGATTTATTATTGATTTCTGCCAGGGTACCAGCTCCTTGTACAGGGATTGTCTGCATATTGCTGCAAGTTTAGACCGCATGTTCTTGCAGAAGTGCCATATGTCGAACTGATGATTTATGGTTTTATATTTTTCACACATTATTTTGTGGATGCTGACATGCCTGTCCGTTACAAGTATTTGAACAATCAGGTTTTCACTCAAAATTTGATCCATGCAACTAGTGAATGCCCTTGCTTCCATGGCAACTGAGGAAGTTGTTTCACTTACTTGTATAGTGTTCCACTCAATAATTTTCTGTGATCTTTCCTCCAAAAGAAAATAAGTGCAGTACTTTGCACTGAAACCAGGGCTATCACATTGCCCGTCTCCTGGAAGGCATAACACTTTGTCCTTCAAACTCTCAATCAAGAAACGTCTTTCCTTTGTGTAGTGATGACTGATTACAGGAAACATAATTTTTTTGGTAAACGTAATAAATTGATTCAGAAACGAATGCTATTCCAAAAATCTTAAAGAATTCAAAAACTTTAGTAAAATGTGATCCACTGAAGAGAACTGATGAACTCGCCAATAAATTGCCGCAAGAGCGGTTGCCAATCATTGGCTGGCTTCTCCACAGTTCACACCGATGGTTAAGTTCACATATTGTGTAAACATTCAATAAAGTCCCTGAAATACTTTTTTTCCAGTGCGAATGACAGGTGCTTTGCATGTTAGCAAATATTTACAGGTCTTAAATTTTACTAATAGTTCATCCAGACAGGTCTCAAAAACAATCATTTTTTTTCTCACAGACACAATCTTCAGGAGAGGGCTCTGTAATCAAAGATAGTTTGCCAATGTCTGTTGATTCATCTTCTGTACTGAAATCTGGATCATTCAGTTCAGATGATGTCAAGGTTGAATCTATTAGAGAGGCTCTGGATATAGTAGAAATTTGTCCATAATTCCAGCAATAGAAGCTTCTTGTGATATGGATGGAGACATCAATGTATCAATTCCAGCTGGATTCTCCATTTCTGTTGGACCATATTCAGCGATGTCAGATGGCATTACAAGGTCTGTGTTGGTCGATTTTTCATCAACTTTCACCAATTGTTCCGGAGCAAAACTTTGGTTAATCTGATGCTGTGATTCAAAGTCACACTACAGAATGGTTATAATACTAAATTGTATTTCAAATGCTATAGTTCACTGTTGTCTGTTTATATGAAAATGAGCAAGGTTCATTAATTAATAAAAAAAAATGTAACAAAACACTGTAGTCAACCACACCACTTCAGCTCACTGAATTGGTCTGGTTGCCGTGTCCTTATTGACCTTGGTGCTTCAATATTAAACTTTGCATTTCCAGAGTAAGTGCAATGTTTACAGTGCAGCACTAAGTCTGGCTCTAGTGGCTGTCTCGAAGACAGCCAGTAGGAGCACTTCATGGATTGAAATTAATCTTTTTTCCAATAACTGATGCTGGGTGTCCTCACGCTCTGCATGAGTACTTCAAGCGTCAGATTTTTAGCCATACAAAAGCATTGCTTCAATGATTTTATATGGGAATGTCTAATTTGTGCACCATCCTCACTTATGTTTTCTATGGAGAGGCCACGCTCAGTCATGTGATTCTCAAAATTGTTGACTCCCTGCACAGCACTGAACCTGTCTCCTGCCTCCCTCAGCAAGCCTGTTGTGATTAAATTGCATCCTACAAGACGTGTATGCAGATAAGCCTAAGCAGAGACCTGATGACCACAGCAAAACGCAGCAGGGAGAGCTGAGGCACCTTTAAGGCAAAAAAACGCAACGCAACTGCAAGTGACTAGTTGGTGAAACCATGATGTAAGCTCTACCATGGGTCTGGTCAGTGCTGTATTTAGCGCAAGTATGACATGGCATTTGCCTTGGGCGGCACTTTCAAGGGGGTGACAACAAAAAGACGCGCCCCACACGCCCTGGCAAATGCATTGCCAGACTCTTGCCCTGGGGGACCAGAGAGCTGGCGACATGATGTTGCGGGTGGAGGGGGACATTCTCCCCTGAGCCCTTCCTGCTCAGCTCCCTCACACGCACCTCAGTGATGACGGAGACAGAATATAACATCACTATGGCTCAGGCATCACTGAGAGATGCGCGAGGAAGCTGAGCGGAGGATCATAGCTCCTTCGCCGCCCGCCACAACTCCCAGACCACCTGCCGGCCCAGCCAGTAGCAGCCATACTGGCCAACAGTGAAAAATACTCCATAATGTAAGCCCCGAAAAATTGTGAGTGTGTTAGTGTGTGTAAAAAGATAATGTATAAGAGGGTCACCCCAAAGCAAAAGAGGGGAGACTCTCTGCTGTTTTTTTAGATAAGGGGAAAAGTAAATAGCAAAGTAAATGCAACCTGTTAATCAGTGGGATAGGAAAAAGATGAGAGTTGAGGGACAAACTCTGCTATTCAATAAAATGTCTCCAATCGTATCTACAAAACAGCCACTTTATTAATGTGCACAATAAAAAGTATACTTCTGGAGACAATGCCAATTCAAGACCATAGAGCAGCAAAAAAGTATCAATTCTTATCCTAGTATGGGTAAATGAACCCAAGGAGGTCCATAGAACCTAGTCACAAAGGCTGGCTCAGAAGCTCCAATGGGAGTATTGCCTAAATGGTGAAAAGAGTTGATACTCAAAAGTCTGGAGGGTAAAAAGTAAATTCACAAGCTCAGCTCCTAGACATATGGTATAGCTGTACTAGGGCTGGATAGAAGGACAGCTTACAGGACAGCTAAAAGGCAGAAACAGAGCAGGAACTTGAATTTAAATTGAGCTGATCTGTAGTCAGTCAGTCTGCATTCCTGGATACTGTCCCTGATGCTCCTAAACAAACACCTTCATGGGTGTTCTAACGCTGTCCCTAGCAGTCATCATGCAGAGTCATTAACCCTCTAGACCTCTCTCCAAACAAAAATGTCTAAACAAAAAAAAAAAGAAGGTGTTAAACACCCTGTGTCTCCATAGTGCAAATAAAAAGAAAATGTGAGAAGAGAACAGAACCCGACGTGCGTTTCAGTGCATATCACTGCACCTTCGTCAGGGGATAACCTTACCTCCGTGTGGAGAGGGTATAAATATCCCAACGGGCCAATCAGCTGTATGCCTCGTGGTTCTGTGAAACTGCAATCAGGTGTAGAAATGCGGACTGTGCTGGGCGGTGACGATGATCACCCCGACCGCTCCTAACTCCTCCCCTCCTGTCGATAGTATTGCCACATTGCCAACCCTAGACGCACAAAAGCGTCATTAGTGGGTGGTGCTAGCAGACACCTGGGCGGGGAGGGTTCCGCTCAAGGACCCTCCCATCCTCACCTTGGCTCAACTCAATAGTAGATGATGGGCGTGTTACAGACCGACTGTGGGGTCAATGCATTCAACATGCCGTTCCGCCCTCAACACCTCCCTCTCTACGTCCACTTCAGTATTTTATATCCACGATTGATACTGTGGGCGGGGGAGGGGGGGAGGGGCGGGAGGAGGAGAGGAGCTATAATGAAGAATGAGTCTCATAAAGAAGTGCCTACCTGTTGTATTTTAAGCTGCAAAATTCTTAAACATATAAAAACAAGGGAAGGGACAACAAGAAAGTAATTCTGTATATAAGCAAGGTTTGACATAAACTGCAATTATGCCCACAATTCAAACACTGTTGATAGTGTCACCTTATAATATTTCAATGAGACAGGTAACTGTTTCATTAACCATCATATATCTGGTGTACTTAATGCCTCGGATTCCACAACCTGCACTAGTGAATGTTATGTAAGTGTCATAATCTTTACAAAAATATGTGTTGTTTGCCCTGAGGTTGCTGGATTCCAGATGATGGGTGCCCTTTAGGGAATATACAGAGTAAAGACCTGGCTTGACTGTGGGGTCTTAAAAGAAGCCCACAACTTAAGCAGATAGTCAAATTGAGTCAATTTACATTAACCCTTTCTCCTGCGGAGGTATTGAATGTGAATCACAAAATCCATATAATACGTAACGTAAAGGTGTGTGCCCAAAAGTATTTACAGTGTTGCAAGTATTATTAAAACCCCTATACATAAAATTATTCATTTATAGATCACTGATGAAGGGAGAATAGGAAAATCCTTCATTCAATCCCTTCGGCGATAAAGTATTCAAACGGTAGATCCAAAAACATTCCCTTCTCCTCAATTTTTTATCCAGATTACCTCCCCTTTGGTCCAATTTAACTAATTTGATGACTAGGAATTTGAGTATGATATGATCCCCACCCTGGAAAGTTTAAACATTGGAGTTTCTATGGTCCTGCTGGATTTTATGGAGTTAATGTGTTCCAGGATCCGTTTTTTAAAAGGCCTGAAGGTCTTCCCTACGTACAGCATTTTACATTGGCATCTAATTAGATATACTACTCCTTTAGTGTTACAATTAAAGAAGGATTTGGAATGGAAGATCTCTGAGCGGAAACTGTTATTGAAGATTTTTGAATCTTTACATATATAGTTACACGCACTACAACGGCTGCATTTATATGTCCCTTTCAGTTTATTGGATAGCCAGTGAGATACAGTTGTTTTTGGTAGTTGAAAATGGCTGTGTACCAGAAAATCCTTAATGTTTTTGCCCCTTCTCGCCACAATACTTGCGTGTGGTGGGATTACATCCTTGAGCTGATCATCCTGTCTAAGAATTGGCCAATAGCGATTCATAATAGTTTTAACCTGATCCCAACCAGCATCGTATGTAGCAATGCATCTTCATTGTATTTGGTGAGGCTTCCTCTGCGCCGAGGAGGGGGAAGGTTCTCCCTAATCAGTTGATCTATTATGAACGCTCTATGATAAGCCCTTTTAAGGCTCTTGTTGGGGTATCCCTTAGAGCGAAACATGGAGCGTAACTCCTTCGCTCTAATCTTGAAATCCTCCATATCTGAACAATTTTGCCTAAGGCGCAAATATTGTCCAGTGGGTATGCTCCTTCTTTGCTGGACCGGATGATGACTTTTCCAATTAAGTAAGCTATTTGTAGCTGTACTCTTTCTAAATAGATCCGTTTTCATCTGGCCGTCCTCACCAGGGGGCAGAGTCAAGTCCAGGAAGCTAAGGGAGGGTCTCCCCACCTCTGCGGTGAATTTCAAGTTTAAATCATTATGATTAAGGGACTGAACAAAGAGATCAAATTCCTCATGAGTCCCAGTCCAGACAATCATAATGTCGTCTATGTATCTCTTCCAAGAATAGATACACTGAGTGAATCTATCCTGGGGGTCAGCGAAGACCACTTTTGCGTCCCACCAACCTAGGTGCAGGTTAGCATATGAGGGCGCACATGATGTCCCCATAGCCGTTCCCTGCACCTGGTGGTAATATGTGCCAATATGATGAAAAAATTGTGGGTAAGTACAAAGTGAAGGAGCTCTATGATGAACTCACTATGTCTCTTAAGGTGTCCCCCCCTTTGTAACAGGAAATATGTCGTATATTCAAGGCCTAAGGTATGTGGAATCGAACTATAGAGCGCCTCAACATCGAGGCTACAAAGCATCGAGTTGTCAGGCAAAGCCAACGAGCCCAAGTGTGACAAGGTTTGCTTGGTATCCCTTAGGTATGAGGGAAGTTGCGCTACTAATGGTCTAAGGATATGGACAAGGTACACACTAACATTTTGTGTCATGTTGTTATTTTCAGAGACTATTGGTCTCCCAGAAAACACTTGATGTTGTTTGTGTATCTTTGGGAGACAATAGAAAGTGGATCGACGTGGGTTAATGTTAAACATGAAATCGTATTCTTTCTTAGATATTAGATTATTAATTAGCTCGGATTGTTGGATGCATTTTAGTTTTTCTAAAAATGCCCTTGTGGGATCCGATTTCAAGATCCTGTATGTAGAGGTATGTTCCCCCCTTTGTCTGAGGGTTTGAGATAACAATCAAAGGTCAAGGTGACACCCCCTTGATTTGGGCTGCCTGTAGGGGATAGTTGCTTCACTGGTATGATGCACCACATCCATGAAAAACACAAGAGGACCCAGCTCCTTATCTGTACAATGAAATCATCCCCCCCCCCCCCAAAAAAAGGATTGTTTACTGTACTGCAGCTGTACCACACTGTCAAACCAATAAAAAAAAAATATTATTTTGATTTACTGCCAGTTGAAGCTCTGTCAGACACCCCCAAACATTATTTTTAACTCCCTTGTATCATACTATCAAAGCACAAAACAATTATTTGAATTTACTGCCAGTTTTAATACTGTCAAACACCTCAAAAGGGATTCTTGACTGCACTACGACTGTACCGCACTGTTAAAGCCATAACAAAACCAAAAATATATCATTTAATTTTACTGGCAGTTGTTGTAACACTGTAAGGCACCACATAATAGCTTTTTCCCAGCTCATTGCAACTACATAATGCTTGTACCTCTGTCAATCAAATTATTTATTTTTTTAGCTATTGCATATGCCTGATCTCCCTAGCCTGCCTAACTCCTGCATAGATTCCCCCCCCTCCCCTCCCCTCTTCTTATATACCCCTGCCAAACAGCCCCCCTCCTCCATCCTACCCCACCCCTCCCTCCGGGTATCACCATGATGGCAGCTGGCTGTGCATTGTCACTAGTGTTACTAAGAGACACAAAATCTGGACAAAGTCCAATATCCTCCCATCACACTGTCACACACACTATATTTCTCTCTTTGTGTGTGATTGGGGTGCTGCTGCCCGTGTAACTGAGTATGACATGGAATACATTGTCAGAGACCCACCAGGTCACCAGATAAAGAAGCAGGCCACGCCCCCATTACAGCCAGCTGCGTCCATTTTGTGTGCCATCAGTGACGTCATTCATAAGTCACTTGATCTCCGCCCACAAAGTCCCCATTTATATCTTGGCTCCCATTTGAGGGAATGTGTTATCTCGGCTCTAAATACACAATAAGAACAAGCCGACACTTCACTTCTCCTCATAAAGAAATGGTCGATTAATCCAATCGTTAATAATCCTACTTGTGAAAACCCTTTTCTCCCCCATATAGCCCTGCGCTTATCTTACAGTATTGAAAACTCCATGCTATGAATGCTACAACCCTAATACACGTCCCCTCACATTAACGGAAAGGAATAGACACAGCCTTCCCAAAACAAAAATGGCCGAGACGCGCGCTGACCCACGCGTGACAACTTCCTGTTTCCGTTTCGTCTGCCCAATCAGCGCTGCGCATTGCGGATGCTACGGATTTCAAACTGTGTGTAAGAGGAGCGGCTGGTTCTATCGGTGTCTGTCTGTTATTACTGGCCGAACGGAGAGCGCCGAGCCCCCACCCCCCGCCCCCCGACACTGAGGAGGAGGAATGGCCGCGGAGATACCGGCAGAGAGGTGTGTTTTAGATATGGCCGGGTTATCCGAGCTCAGTGTGTTTACCATCGCTTCCCCGTCCCATGGCTGGCTTTATCTGACTCCCAGGCTCAGCACGGGGTGTCCAGAAAGAGCTGCTGTACTATGCTGGGCGCTGTGTACACGGGGGTGTGGCTGTAAACACAATGGCACATACTGACCATGGTGGTGATTAAATATACATTGGTGGCTTTTTAGTCAGAGGTATTATTATTCAGTAATTGTATAGCACCAACATATACTCTAGTGCTGTACAGATGAGATAATACAGACAAATAATGAACTCGTACAATGGGATAATATGTAAGTATATAGTAATCTTGCTTGAGTAGGACTGTCCTTATTTCCTTTTGTATGTCAATTATTGTTAAATGACCACTATAGTGCCAGGAAAACAAATTTGTTTTCCTGGCACTATATATAGTCCTTAGGTCCCCACCTCCCACTGGGCTGAGGGGGATAAAACTCCTTCAGCCAGTTACCTTTATCCAGTGCCGGGTTCCTTCTGCGCTGGTGACCTCTCCTCCTCCACCTCCGACGTCAGCTCCTGAATGCTTTCCTATAGACGTTCTGCGTGCTCAATGCGATTTTCGCATTGAGCATCGCAGAAGCGCCTCTTGTGGCTGTCAGGAAGACGGCCACTAAAGGCTGGATTTATCTGAAACTGCTATGTTTGCAGCTGCAGGGTTAAAACCTGGGGGACCTGGCACCCAGACCACTTCATTGAGCGGAAGTGGTCTGGGTGACTATAGTGGTCCTTAAACCTTTCACTTTGTATACCTGTAAAGGTTAAAGGGACACTATAGTCACCAGAACTACAGTTTAATGTAGTTATGGTGTCTGTAGCCGGTCCCTGCAGGCTTTTTAATGTAAACACTGCCTTTTCATGGTGTTTACCATACTGCCTAGGAACACCTCTAGCAGCAGTGACTCAGATGGTGACTAGTGATGCTTCCTGGGTCAGTGCTAAACAATGTGCAGCATTTATCTTAAAGGGACACCATAGGCACCCCAGACACTTCAGTTCCTTGAAGTGGTCTGGGTACAGTGTCCCTATTGTGTGCGTATGTGTGTGTGTGTGTGTGTATATATAAAAAAATTTCGGTGCATCCCTAATTATATAATAGATATATGCACCGAAATTTCGTCTGCTGATCTTTTCGGCTGAAAATAGGTAAAATTTACACCGGAATAATCTTCTGCTTCCTGTCAGCCCGGTCCGAATCTTGCACGGGTTCAGCCGGCGTCAACGCGTGCGTGACATAATCACGCGGTGTCATTACCACATCACGTGAGCGGCTGTTCGGCCTCATTGGGAGATCGTTGCTATGGAGACAACCTCCCATAGCAACATATATACAATTAATAACAACTTACACTTTCGCTGGAAACAAGCAATAAAGATGCATAAATCACCATTCAATAACCGTAAATGCTCAGTCACATGAACAGAGCATAAAGTAACCAAAGTTCAATATAGGGTTAATATCCAAAAAACAGAAATAATTATGCCACTATTAAATAAGAATTGCATTATCATAGAAGTTAGTAGAAAAGAGACCCCAGCTTGAGGCATTCCTATATAGAAAATCAATATAGAATATAGAAAGAAGCCAATTAAGCCTGGTGTTATTTGTACCTATTGGGTGACTACATCGGTGTTAGCCTTGAGTAGCTATATTTCTTATACTAAATGCTCATCAGGATAATACCTCTTTAAATAACTGTCTTTTGCAATTATACTTCTACCTATTTTAGGATACATTCTGTCCCCTGGAACCTAGTTTAGAAATGTGTGTAACTACTTACTATGATCTGAAGGCAGTGTTTATTTGGTTGCAGCCTTAGGGTAAGTTTAATTTTGTTCACTGCAGATATACTAAGAAACTATAGTTTCATCAGTTACTGAGCATTTACTGTTACACTTTCCCCAGTGTGTATGTATATGTAACTTCGGAAAACCACAATCGACTTGTGCACCACTAGCATAACTCAGCTTTTTGTCCCCGACCACAAGTGTTTGTGTGTGGACATTACTGGCTAGGCATCCCCCCCTTTCAAACCTGCAAACAACGACTTGAAAATTTACCTGTAATCCAGTGCTGGGCAAAACTCCCATCATTGCTGTCTTCTGACATTCCCATGGGCTTCATAGAGAAGTCTTTGATTGGACTGTTTTGCCAGCTCATAGCACATGCATGCATTCTGTTACAGCGTGGGTAAGGAGTGTGACAGGAGGGAGGGGATTTAATAATAATAATAATAAAAAAAAAAATAAGACAATGAGACATGGTGTGAGGGAGGCAGAGAGAGTGAACAAAGGGAGGTAGGGAAGAGCAAACTCGCGTGTGTCAGGGGTATAACTGGCACCTGCCACAAAAGTGCTTATTTCTCTGTTTGAAGCAGAAATGCTGCACATACGGATAACTACCATTATGACCATTTTAAATCACTAAAGAGGTTATGGTGTTTGGAGTAACCCTTTAATGTGATTTGTGTAGTAGATGCATAGTCCACTACACAATGCAAAAAGAGTGCTTACCCAAATGAGTTGATGTGATTGATTACAACATGTTTTGGATCAGTTTGGCTGCATTATACTATGATAAATGAACAATCTGTCAGCTCATATGAGTGTTGTAAATTAAAGGGACACTATAGTTACCAGAACAACTACAGCTTATTGTAGTTGTTCTGGTGAGTGTAGGAATTCCCAGCAGGTGTTTTGCAGTAAAAGGTTTTGTTTTGGGGTTTTTTTTAAACTCCTAAGTCCATATCCACTTTATCTATTTCTGGTCCAGTAGCATGGCAAAATTTCTGAGTCAAAATTAGACTGCACTCCACAGACCAAATATATACGGTAACAGAGCAAAAAAAAAAAAAAAAATAGATGAAAAAATATCTATATCTTTGTGCATTTCCAGCCAGGTTTTGGGTCGCGTTAATTGTAAAAGCCGCTTTTCTTTAGCTCCCTACCCTTCCTCAGACGTGCTGGCCTAGAACCTGAGATGGGCAGAAACGGTGGATATAATATGTGGTAAAACATAACAAAAATGTGGGTATTAATTTTGAGAGCCAAATTAAAGGGACGCTGATACCAAAAGATAAACTTAGATTCTAATGATAAAGTTGTAAAGTGTACATCATTTTGGAAATGTCAAATAATATGTATTTTTTTCCTTTTCATTTAGATATTTAATTAAAATGGACGATGAAGATATAAGTGAAAGAAAACTAAAGATTGCTTCCATTTTAGACAGAGTTAAAAGTTTTAAAACTAAGTATGGAACAGAAGATAACTTGACTGATGAACTAACATTTTCAAAGTCGTCTGCTGATACAACAGGTAGATATCATGTCTTCTTTTGTTTTATTGCCTTGATATATTTTTATTATACTATCAATATTTAATACAATATTTACTACTATATGTACACGTGTCCTCCTTGCACACCTCGAACTATATATTTAGCATGTTTAAAGGAACATTGTAGCATTAGAATTACAAAACTGTCTTTTTTTTTTTTTTATAATTCTTTATTTTGCAATGACAGACAGAAATGAATAGTGCAGTTACGTGGCTTGCGCAGAAGCCCAAGTAAAGTATTAGAGAATTGCATAACAAGCCGTTTACATCCATTGTATAGGCTATCGGTCTGTCATCGTTTTTCAATAAAGTGAAAAGATCAACACTTAGACACATATATAACAAAATACGTAACTTTAAATCAAATGACAAAGTTGTCGTTTAGTTGCCTTGGTTTTAGTGTGTCGAACCTATAGGCCGGGTTACCGGTAAGCTCGGCCTATAATCAAGGAAAGGGGGTAGCGGAAAACTGGGTGTAGAAAGGAGGGGGGGGGGATGGTCCTGGACGTTACCTGTGGCTAATCTGTCGTCAGTGTAGTTATCCCATGGTTCCCATATCTTCGTGAATGTTGTCATAGTGCCTCTCAATTGGGCCGTTAGTTTGTCCATGAGATGGCACTCTTTGATTTTGTTGAGCACTGTGGATAATGGGGGGGGAGTAGGCTGCAGCCAAGTTTGGGCTAGAGCCTTTCTGGCAGCTAAGGCAATCTTGTTGAGTAGTTGTTGTTCTGATCTGGGTAAGTCGTCTAGGGGTCTGGCCAGGAGGAAGGTCCAAGGGTTTAGGCCTATCGGTCTGTGTAGGATCCCTGATATAAGCTGCTGGATATTTTTCCAGAATATTTTGATTGTGGGACAGAACCACCACATGTGTGCATAAGTCCCTTTTTCTCCGCAGTTATGCCAACAGAGATCTGTGGGTGTTCTTTTCATATGATAAAGTTGGACCGGAGTACTGTACCACCTCATCATCGTCTTATATGCCTGTTCTTGCATCGTTACACAGATGGAGGTTTTGGAATTGGCTTCCCAAATATCCTGCCAGTCTATACCCTCTAGGGTTTCCCCCAAGTCTGTTTCCCATTTCTCTGTGTAATGTAAGGTCCCCCATTCCCGTGTGGTGGAACAGAGGTGGGAGTACAATTGGGTGATTAGGCCTCTCTGATATCGTTCTGTGAGGCAGATGCGCTCAAAGAAGGTTGGGTTGGCTTTGGCGGCTGCTTTCACTGTCGCTTGGGTCGCGTAATGCTTAAGTTGTAGGTATCTAAAGAAGTCGGCTGGCTTTAGGGTTGCTTTGGCTTGTAGGTCGGGGAAGGTGATTATCGTGTCTCCGTCATAAAGTTGGAAGACCCTCTGGAGTCCGGCATGCTCTAGGCCTTTAAAGTCCCGGGGTCTCATGCCTGGTGTGAATGCCTTATTACGGTATAATGGAGTGAGGGGGGAGGATGTGGTGGTGAGTCCGTGTTTGATGGCGTAGGTGTCCCATAACTGGATTGAGTTAGTAATAGCTGGGCACGCCGTTCTCGGGAGTGCTCTGTGCTCCCTCGGTGTCCAGATATAGAATTGTGGGAGATCCGATTTCATTAGTGCTGATTCTAGATCTACCCAACGTCTAGTCTCTGGGGGGGTGTGCCATAGGGCTATTTGTGCCATTTGTGCGGCTATGTAATAAAAGTGCAGGTGGGGCAACCCCAGACCTCCTTGCATTCTGGGGCGATACAGTATGTTACGGGCTACCCTGTGTCTCTTGTTTTGCCATATGAATCTATCTATTGCTCGTTGTAAGGGGATGAGGTTATGTTTCGCGATGGGGATGGGTAGAGCTTGAAAAAGGAATAAAATTCGGGGTAGAACATTCATCTTAATTGAATGTATTCTCCCTATCCAGGATATGGGTTTGTCCGCCCAGGTCTCCATGTCCGAGATGAGTTTTTCTATCATGGGAGTATAATTCAGGCTATGGAGTGCGGTGGTGTCTGCTGGTAATTTTATGCCCAGATAGGTAAGGTATGTTGGCGTAACACGTATGTCTGAGGTACAAGAACCGGCCCGTGGCAGCTGCATAAAACATTACATGATAAAACATTACACATCTTATTATGACAGAGCAGGAACATGTCTACTGCACACTCTCTTCCCCGTACGTTACACTGCTTTCCTTGAGTAGACTTTGTGTCCCGAGAGTCGTGTGCTCTGCAACCTGCCCTAGCCCCCTACGTCCCCCCCGCCCGCCCACCACCCACCATCCCGCCCCACCACCCCCCCAAGTGGCCCCCGCCACCGGTCCCCACCCAAGTATAGTATGTCTGTGGGGTGGTGTCTAGTATGATGTGTTATGCTTACAGTGGTGTGTGTATCCTGGCTAGCTAACTCAATACCTCCCACTGGTGTTATTGGTATACATTACACTTCCATGCGATGTCGGAATTTCGACAGCCGGTACCAGAGTCTCTTTTCGGTGTCAATATAGCGGCAATAGTCCGTAGATAGTCTCACAGTACACAGTACAATATAATTGGAGCTGTCGCCGCGACAGGTGTCGTGTGGGTAGACAGGGTCTAGGAAGCTGGAGTGTGTGTGTCAGCGGCCGCCAAGGAAAAGAGAAGTCCGTGTGCTGCAGCGTGAGGTTGAGGCGGTGGGGTCCATCGCAAAAACGGGGTCTTGGGTAGCGTGGGTTCTTTCCAATCAGCGGGTAGGGCGACTCTCTCGATGTATAGTGGCCTGTTGATCTGCTTCTGGTGGATGGGGAAGGGTGGTAGCGACGCTATGCCGTTTGTCAAGAGGGGGTCAGGTGTGCTCGTTCCTGGGAGGTTGGGTAAGTCTGATAGGTGTCGGTCTGCCGCCTGTTTATTCTCCGGCGGTGTACCAGTCGCGTGGTAAGGGTTGCAAGGCTGGGAGGGTGGTGTCTGGCACCGAGAAGCCCTCTGGCAATGTGATACCCAATTCTCGGAGGAAGGGCGTAGGGTCAGTGCCTGGCATGAGGATGTGAGGTCTGCCTTGCTTAAAGACCATTAATTTAAACGGATGTCCCCAGGCATACCTGATCGTGTTGGCCCTGAGCAGTTCCGTAATCGGTCTCCACTCTCTTCTGCGTTGGAGGGTGATGGGGGCCAAGTCCTGAAAAAGGGAGATTTCTTTGCCCTGGTGTTTTATGGGGTTGTCCCTGGCCTTCCTCAGCACTGCTTCCTTTGTCTGGAAGTGGAGGAACCGGACTATTATGTCTCTGGGCCTTGTGTTGTCGTCTCTTCGGGCCCGCAAGGCCCTGTGGGCTCTGTCTATGTGCCAGTGCTCATCTGGTATCTCTGGCAAGAGGGGGCGCAGGATCGTGAGAAGCAAGGCCGAAATTGGGCCTTCATCTTGTTGCTCCGGCAGGCCGCGCACGCGGATGTTGTTGCGGCGCGACCTGTTCGCTAGGTCCTCTAGAGCTGCCTTAGATGCTTCCAGCCGGGCTGTGAGCGTGTTGACATGGGCGGACATCGTGTTGTGAGCCACCGTGGTTGTTTCCACGCGGTGCTCAAGGTCTGCTGTTCGCTCACCCAGCTTGTGGATTTCAGACATCACCTCCTTCGATGACCTATCTATCTCTCGGGCTAGGTAGCTCTTAACCGCCGCCAGTTCGGTCAGTATGTGGGCCATATCCGAAGATGCCAGGCTGTGAGGCTGAGGTGTGCTCAGGGTCGTCGGTGAGGCCTGGGCTCGCGGGCTGGATCCGCCGCCATTTTGGGAGTCTTGGCGCGGCGTGCGGGAGGCCGCAAACAGATTGGGTACCGTGGCGGTATTGTCCATGTTTTTTTTGCCCGATTTTCTCGGCTGGCGCCTATCCATGGCGGGTCAGGAGAAGGGAGGTAAGGTTTTTTTTTGTTTTGTTCGGTTTATCGCCGTTGTGAGCTGTTGGTACAGGGGGCTTAGCGCGGAGCTCTAGGCTTGCACGTCCAGCTTGGTTCCCGGTCAAGCCACGCCCCCCAAAACTGTCTTCTTAATGCCATAGTGTGCCCCTGTCCCTAAAGGGGAAAGGGTTTAAAATACTTTTTTTTTTTGCTTCCCCACTTATTTTAAGTCGGCACTTGTTCTGTCTTTTTTCCCGCAACGTCACGCACGTGGAGGACCTATTAGACATGTGCGGTAAGTGCCGTGCGCGCATTAGATCGTCACCTTAGGAAACCATCGAATCAATGCTTTATTTTGGGGATTGTGAAAACGCTGGATATTCTCATTCAGAGTGTTAGGACTACCAACTTTGTTTCACAGAATTAAACTCCGTGAGATTCCAGAAAGTGCCTCTAGAGATTGTCTTAACCCTGTTTTTCTGGAACTGCACTGTTTTTGCTTGAATGGCTAAGGGGACAGGGACACTTTACCCAGACCACTTCAATAAGAAGTGGTCTGGGTGCCTATAGTTTTTTTGACTGAAGCCTTTGTAAGCCTTCCCATTTTTCTCCGTAAGTGTCTTTCATTCTCTTCTCGGAGAGGTTTCTCATTGGGAAATATTCAGTCTTGCAAAAATGTTGGATTGCGCATGTTTACCTGATTAGGCACCACGCGTGTGCACGCAGTTACAGGGGTTCTACTAGAAAAAATTATAATTGACCAGAGTTCTTTGCAGGCAGTTTTGGAAGGCATGCATGCTCTGAGAAAGTGACTGCTAATTCTGATCGCTCAGTGGAGCTCAGGCATACCATTTAACAATCTAAAGTGCTCTATGGGTGTGGAGTGCTCCTTTAATTTTTCAGGGGTAGTAGTAATTTCTTGTATCAGTGGATCTCTGAAACACTGAAGAGATTTATTCACTAAACAGTGAATTGCGGCAAATATTGGTTATTTTGGATGGAATTTGTAGTATGGTTTTCAAACTGACTGTTTTTTTTTTGTTTTGTTTTTTAATAGACTAGTCTGGTGCAAATTTTGCAATTTTTTTCTTGATTCGTCGCCTCACATCAAAGCCTAGATTGATAACAAATAATGGGGACATACTTTACAGGGGAACTGTCACTAGCTAGGATTTTTTTGTACTATGTTTACTTATCCCTATACTTAACAAACCTGTATTTGCAAGGTGTGAATAATTTAATATAAATATTATCAAATTTTTTATTTAATCAAGGGCTCGACAAATGCTAGGTCACCATGGCGCCTGGGATTTGTGAGCCTGTTGCCTCTGAGGTGGGCGGCTGGGTACAGGCATTGTTGGCAGACACGTTGCGGGAGAGCTGTGATCTCCCTGCTTTGCTCCATCGCGTGTCTCTTAGTGAGGCTGGGACCGGGATACAGTTGGATTACGGTGCTGGCCTCACTAAGAGATGTGCAAGGGAGCAGAACTGGGAGGTCACAGCTCCCTCTTCTAATACACTCTCAGCCGCCCTCTTCCACTCTCCCCCACCTGGTCGCCTACTAGATCCCTGGGTGAACCGATTCACTCAATTTCTTCCAACGGTAGGGAGGCTGGGTGGAATAAAATTTTATGAAAACATACAATAATGTGTGAATCTGTGTCAGGGAATGGTGTTTTTTTTACTAGGGATGCACCGAAATGAAAATTCTGGGCTGAAAATGAAAATTCAGGATGCCCTTGGCTGATAACCATAACCGAAAATGACTATTTTCCCCCAAATGACTTTAAAATAGTTTTTTCTATAATTTTATTAATATGAGACTTTTTAATGAATTTCAATCTAATATGAAAAACTACGCGCCAATAAAACATCCACACTTTTATTGAAAGTAACACACCAAAATTGGACAGAAAATAACTTAAAAAAAAAAACAATAGAAATAAAAATCTGCTAAATCTGTTTGTTATATAGGACTGAAGAAAAATATATTGATATTAATTTTTTTTGTTGAATTCTTTATTTTTGGTGTGCAGGTGATTACATATGAATTACATACGCCACAACAGCGTGCATTTATATTGAAACGTATATGGGTAAAACAGTGGCATAGAGAAATTGCACAGAATTTTTAATTTTTTTTGACGAACATAGTGATACGTTAGGCATTAATGAATGAACTACGATAAACATATTGCTAAATAACTCGTCTGCTTCAGCGTACCTTAGAGGTACCGACAGGTAATTCCGTTACTTGGTCGAAAGGTATCTTCGCTGATATGTCTTGACAACTATATTTTGGTAACTTAGGGTGTCCCCAGCGTAGACTAACTTATCGTGTACTTAAACCGTTATTTTTCAAGAGAGGCTTGGATAAAAATAATAAACAGACATGCTAAACTTTTTAAAACATTTTAACCTCGTTATATCGCTTGTTTTAGTATGGGTGTAAAGTAAGCTAGCGTGTCAAAATACATTCTAGTATAACTCCTGCCCTATTCTAGGCGTTAAACCCGGTATAATACAGAGCTTGGGTTATATTTGTTAGAGTGTAGTTACAGTTAATTCTCCGTTTACGTTGAGGCCGTTCTTAGTGAAAGGCATGCTTTAAAGAAAGGAAAGAAAAAGGGAAGGTCGGTCTCGGGTATCATAAATGCTGCAGCTTTTTTGACTCTATATGGTGCAGGCTATACTGAGAGGCTAAACATTCAAACATTGAGAATATAAAAAGCAAGGGTAGATTTAGAGAGGGTTATGTGTCCGCAAATCAGTCTCAGTCAGCCCATGCCCGTTCGGGGTAGGCAGACCTCAAGGGCATGCAGGCAGAGTGGGTCAAGGCATCGCCGTGGGATCAGTCTGTGTGGACAGGCGGGTTCACCAGCGCTTATGTGTTCAGTTTCGGTTCCATCGGTGGACGGTGGGGTGACCCTCTGCACGTTGGTCCGTCCGACAGTTGTGGCTGTATGGGGCCGCTGCGGGCCGCATTTAGTTCTGGATCTTGGGTTCGGTGAGGTGAGTATATGTGGGACTTGTATGGTATTCCTGTCCTTGCTTGTATGGGAACGGGTGCTTGTGCCTGCCCGTCTAGTAGTCGTGTCCCGCCTTTCTGGTGAATTGTAATGACACCGCTGGATGGTTGCTCTTGGGGCCCTCGGCAGTGCGTCATAATGGCGGCACCTGGTTGCTGGGCGCATCCAGAGGGCCACTGCTTGCAATGCTTGGTAGTATGTCGCTCCACGGTTGTGGAGTACTGCACAGAAGCTTTTATATAGCCGGTCTAACGCCTCCATGGGCTGTGTCGATCGTTTGGTGTATGTGTCTCTTGCTTGGGGCCTGTGTTGGGCCGCCATCTTAGTAGTGCCTCGTTTACTTTGTGTCTCTATAGGCCGCGTGGCCCGGGGGTCCACCTGCGGTTTTACACTGATTGAGTCGCTTACCAGTGTGTCGTGGACTTGTTTGGTGGGTGGTTGCTTGCTTTTCGTGCTGGATGCGCTTATGTCCGCCATCTTGGGCGCCCCTGCTCCCACCTTACTCGATGGAGTTGTAGGTATAGTCATATGGTGTCGAGCATGGGGCTCCCCGCCGGGCGGGGACCGAGATCTCCCCCACCGGTCCATAGGGGGGGGGGTGAGAACTCGTAGTCGCTTGGAGTATTTGAGCTCTGTAGCTCGGCAGGTGGGCATTTACAGCGCCCGTGTTGCAGGAGCTCCTGCAGTACACGTCTTGCCAGTTCGCTGGTTAGGCTCCGCCCCCGTTGATATTAATTTAATATCAATATACATTCTTCATTTAGTATGTAACAGAACCAGATTAATATATATATAAATATATATATATTATTTATTATTTTATTTTTTACCAATTATTCAGAATAAAGTATAGTCCTAGAAAACGATTATATGCAAAACAGTAAGGGCCAGAATAAATTACATTTGATTAGTAAGCTTTACCAATACTGTCTGATTACATTTCCAACTCCATTAAAGTCAATATGAAGTTATAAATATAATTAGAGCATTGTTAAAGCTTACTAATCAAATCTAATCTAGCCCTAAAATTCTATTTATGCTTACATGATTTATGAAAACAAGCAAAACCGATAAAGCAAAGGACTTCTATTCTGTTTATGTAAACATTTTCAATTTAATTGAAGATTATTATATCTAGTACAGTAATCTGTAGATATGAAAACCTGGACAGTATACAACTATAAATGTGTGCAGATACCATAACATTAAAACTTATGCAGAAATATAATCCGTACAGTGTGTGCAGATACCATAACCTAGTCCCTACTGCCCACTAGTGGGCGTTTTGGGATTTCAGGTGGGCGGTGGTGGGTTCTGTAGAAAACAACCGGTGGGCCTAGTTGGCCGTGGACCAAAGCCAGCAGGGGGATCATTTCATCTCCCCTGCCGGCCCATGCAGAGCCAGCCTTTCTGTAAGCCCTCTCAGGCTGGCGATGAGATCAAAAATGTTCCACGCTGGCACTTAGTTCCAACAGAGGGAGGGAAGGGCCTGGGAGCCTCTGTGTTCCTCCCGCGAGCAGCCTGGTCAGATCGTTGCAGTGCATTACCATAGCAGCGCTCCGATACAGTGCTGTGCTCGCAGGAGGACAGGAGAGTTCGTCTGCAGCCAGAGGAGCTGCAGGCTAAAGTGAACATGCCACCACTGGACCACCAGGGCTTGCAGCATTATGTACCCCCTACCTGGTAAAAGGTAAGAAGAAGGGAGGGGGAGACATTAAGATAGATTTTCACATCTCACCCACCTACACACAGCATAGACCCTATACACACTTCACACACACAGACTGCCCCGTCACACACTGCACTCCTCTCACACTGCACCCCTCACACACACTCACACTGCAACCCTAACACACACACACACACACACACACACTCTGCACCCTTCACACACACCACCCCCACAAACACACATAGGAAAAAAGTAGAATAGAAAAAAAGATACATTTAAGTACATATTTCTCCTTTCTAAAAAAAAAAAAATCATACTTGCGCTATAAAATTAGTTACTGTGGCACTGGTGGGCGGTATGGAAATTTTACCATCAACAAAGATACAAAAGTGGGCGATAGGTATTAAAAGGTTGACTACCCCAGACCTAGACAGAAAGCAGCTAATATCTGTACAGTGTGCAGATCGTCTCTATTACCCAGTTTAGGGAGGGAGACCTGTGGACGTAGGAATGTGACGTGCTGACATTCATGCTGGGAGGTGGGGTAGGGAAAGAACGCCAACAGAGATAACGGGCAAAAAAATCTACAAGGAATTTCCCAGCAAGATAAAACGCCATGCAAAGTGCTCTGACTGAATGGATTCTGTGGAGAGAGGGGAGACTGTGAGAGACCAGTAGAAAGAGAATTTATTGCAGTGGCTGAAAAAACATTGGTCAGTATGGAGAACGGAGGGAAGCGATATCCCTGGAGGGAGGGGCAAAGGAGGACACAACAGAGAGCAATAAATCAAAGAGATTCCTGAAACCAGAGGTCATATAAAACAAGCCCAACAGACAGCTGGGATTTAAAGCTCCTGACGTCCGATTCGAATGTGCGCGCATTCAAACCGCCTATAGGAAAGCATTACTCAAGGCTTTCCTATGGACATCAGCGTCATCTCAGTGTGATTTCCACACTGAGAATCGCGGAAGCGGCCTCTAGTGGCTGTCGGGTAGACAGCCACTAGAGGCTGGATTAACCCTCAATGAAAACATAGCAGTTTCTCTGAAACTGCTATGTTTTCAGCTGCAGGGTTAAAACCAGGGGGACCTGCCACCCAGACCACTTAATTGAGCTGAAGTGGTCTGGGTACTTATAGTGGTCCTTTAAGAAAGCCATGCTGTGATACACTGGCTACAAAAAATAAAAAGGATAATAAAAAGGGGGAAAAAAAAAGACACAGCAAGAAAGAAGGGTGTCAGGCTTTTTTTTTTTCACCAGCACAAAGCAATAAGGGTAATCAAAAAGAGTCTCAGGGAGACACAAGTTTAATAAATATGGAACAAACCATGTCAAATTCACAAACACCCTTTAGCAGTAGTGAGGTAACCAATGTCACCCAATAATTTATCCAAGAATGTTGTAATAAACAATTTGATAAGTTCAAATCTGAGCTCAACAAAATTATATATATTTTTTTCGCTTTCTTGTATTTAATAGCACAAGGGGATTAAGGAGATATAAAAAGTATAACCAAGAATCTAGGGGAAATGATAATAGAGAAATGTAGAATATTTTAGAAAATTGATTTAACAGGCACTTAACAAGATAAGTAACGCACAAATGAAGAAAAAAAATCTTCCTTTCAAGTTTACACTAATTAGAATGAAACGATTTAAATTACAATAAAAAAAAAAATTATATTAAACAAAAGGAACTTATAAATACACCGAAGTGCACACACCTACAGAAGGAGGAAAAGAAACAAAGGTGGTAAGGGAAACGAGTGATAGATTTAAGAGCAACACAAGTTTTGTAAAATGAAATGTAAAATAATCAGTTAAAACACTTTAGAAAAATAGACTCCACAATAAACTGAAAGTGTTTGGGATGTAGATTTACAGTGTTTTCCCCTATCCCTTTTCCACACACCTTAGGAACATTAATATGTATTTGGGTGGATTTCTTTATATATCTATATCTATATTTTCCTATACTAGTATTATAGATCTAACCTCAGTACGCTTTTCCCACAGGACATGTGGGACCTATATCATCTCAGTAATATTTTGTATTACTCGAGATACTGTATGGGGGGGGGGCTTTCTGCCATACATCACTTTTGTCTTAGGTTGAACGTTGCTTGGGATCAACCCATCTTATTTTTATGTAATCACAAATAACGTTTTTTTAATTTTCTATAAAACTTTGGAAACTCATGGAGAGAGAGAGAGAGCCTCGAACAGACAATAAAATTTAAGTTGATATCAATAAATGCCCGGGGGATCAATACACCATGTAAAAGGTCTATAATTGTGGACTTCCTGATAAAATATCAGGTACAAATTTGTGCCCTGCAAGAAACCCTTTCGGATAAGATCTAATCAAAATATAATTACCGTATATACTCGAGTATAAGCCGACCCGAATATAAGCCGAGGCCCCTAATTTTACCCAAAAAAACTGGGAAAACTTATTGACTCGAGTATAAGACTAGGGTGAGAAATGCAGCAGCTACTGGTAAATTTCTAAATAAAATTAGATCCTAAAAAAAAATATATTAATTGAATATTTATTTACAGTGTGTGTATAATGAATGCAGTGTGTGTGTATGAATGCAGCGTGAGTGTATGAGTGCAGCGTGAGTGTATGAGTGCAGCGTGAGTGTATGAGTGCAGCGTGAGTGTATGAGTGCAGCGTGAGTGTATGAGTGCAGCGTGAGTGTATGAGTGCAGCGTGAGTGTATGAGTGCAGCGTGAGTGTATGAGTGCAGCGTGAGTGTATGAGTGCAGCGTGAGTGTATGAGTGCAGCGTGAGTGTATGAGTGCAGCGTGAGTGTATGAGTGCAGCGTGAGTGTATGAGTGCAGCGTGAGTGTATGAGTGCAGCGTGAGTGTATGAGTGCAGCGTGAGTGTATGAGTGCAGCGTGAGTGTATGAGTGCAGCGTGAGTGTATGAGTGCAGCGTGAGTGTATGAGTGCAGCGTGAGTGTATGAGTGCAGCGTGAGTGTATGAGTGCAGCGTGAGTGTATGAGTGTGTGTGTGTGTTGCAGAGCCTTGGTGGGGGATGGGAATTTTTTTTTTTTTATTATTTTAATTTTTTTTTATTATTTATTATTATTTTTATTTTTTTTAATTTAATTATTATTATTTTTGTAATATTATTTATTATTTACTTTTTTTTATTTTTTATTATTACTAATTATTATTTTTTTCATCCCCCCTCCCTGCTTGATACATGGCAGGGAGGGGGGCTCCTTCCCTGGTGGTCCAGTGGGATTGGCAGTTCAGTGGGGGGAGAGGGGGGCTGGCAGAGCTGTTACTTACCTTTCCTGCAGCTCCTGTCAGCTCCCTCCTCCTCCGCGCGGTCTGTGCAGCTCCCTCTGTCAGCTCACAGTGTAAGTCTCGCGAGAGCCGCGGCTCTCGCGAGACTTACACTGGGAGCTGACCGAGGTGCTGAACGGACGGCGCGGAGGAGGAGAGAGCTGACAGGAGCTGCAGGAGAGGTAAGTAACAGCTCTGCCAGCCCCCCTCTCCCCCCAGTCTGTATTATGGCAATGTAAATTGCCATAATACAGACTGACTCGAGTATAAGCCGAGTTGGGGGTTTTTAGCACAAAAAATGTGCTAAAAAACTCGGCTTATACTCGAGTATATACGGTAACTCATCAAGATACCCCACTATTATAAGTGCGGCTCTAAAATACAAAAAAAGAGGCGTAAGATTTAAGTTTGAAAAAAAATATCTCCATAATCATCATCAAGATTTAGACCCAGATTCTAATATGTGAAATAAATAAGATATTCACGTTAGTTAACATTTATGCACCAAATAAATCTACAATAAATTTTAACAAGTGTTCAAGAAAAAAGAGCAGATTAAACAAGAGTTGGTATTAATTATGGGTAATTTAATTGCGTAGGGGACCCTCTGAAAGACAGAGCCAGAATGACAGAATAAGCAGGAAAATAACTGAAAATAAATTGCAAAACTTACTAAAGAATCATAATCTTACCTTATCCTGGGTAACCTGACCATGATGTATCTTATCAAAATAATAGAGATACAGGAAATATGGTCAGACCATAGTCCAATTTTGTTTGAATACAAAGATAATTTTGACACATTTTAAAGAGTAGCGTATAAAAGATTTTTTTTTTTTTTTTAAATAACACAAAACAAAATGTTGAAAAAATGTAGAACATAACAATCAATTTTTTTTATTTTTTAGAAAATAAAAGCAAAGGCAGCCACTGCAAATAAAAAAGGATTACCGCCTCTATTTAAACTGTATATAACATTAAGCGAATATAAGAGGCAAAATTAAAAAAAACACCTTCCACACAAATGGCAAGGAAGATTGCAGAAACAGATAAATATTCAGCTAATGAATAAAGCAACCAAACAGTTAGTAGCACTACAATCCAAGTGGTATCTAAAGGGTAACAAGCCAGAAACAATGTCTAATTTAAAAAAGGGAAACATAAAAGAGTAATATTTAAAATAAAAGCTAAACAAACCTTTCTAATGACCCCAGAAAAAAATAGGTAGCGCGTTTCAGAGATTTTAGCAGTATCTATATAACCTACCAAAAGAAATATATGGCAAGGAAAAAGATTGAGGAATTCTTTGAAAGCTTATCCATGCAAAAAATCCTACCCTACCAATTAAAGCTGATAAACAAGCCTATAACAGAAATAGAGATCAGTAAATCCATAGATAAAGACTGACCTAGGCCCAGATAGCTTCACAAATTCATTTTATAAACTAATGAAAGACCAACTAAAGGGGGAACTTACCACCATTATCAACTATATAATGAAAACGGGAAGCTGTCCTGGAGAGCTGTTGAGCGAATATTGTCCCTATCCCAAAAGCAGATAAAGATTTTCAACCGATTGGCAATTATAGACCTATATCATTAATACAGATATTAAAATATTCTCTTCTATCCTTGCAGATCGATTAAAAATAGTCATACCACAATTAATTAATAATGACCAAGTAGGATTCATACCAGGAAGGTCTTCAATCAACAATCTTAGAAAAATAAACCTATTAGAAGAAACAGAGAATAATGGAACACCTCTATTGCTACTGTTAATTGACGCAGAGAAAGCGTTTGACAGAGTTGGATGGGGTTTCATGTTTGCCACTGCTACTGCACATAATGGTGTTAGAACCCCTTGTGATTTTAATAAGACAAAAAAAATAAAAGGATTTGCAAACCCCTTAGGACAAAGTAAATTGAATATTTAAGCAGATGACATCTTACTAACTTTAGAAGAACCAAAAATCTCAATCCCAGAGCTTCTGAAGTAGATAAATAAATACGCCAAAGTGTCAGGATATAAAATGAATATAAATAAATCAATATTTATAGCTAAAAAATTGAACAAAAGGTTAATTTTCTTGTTCAAAACCTTGGGCTCTCAGAAAACAAGGACAGGCTAAAATATTTAGGTATAACATTAACCTCAGATTTAAAAGACCTAGTAGAATCCAATGTTTTTACCCTTATTAACACAAACTAATAAAAAGTTAAGGGATTGGAAAGGTATAGGGATTTTCCTGGTTGGGAAGGATCAATATCCTAAAAGCATACATCTTAGCAAAATGGCTGTACCTATGGAGAATGACCCCACAAAAATTTCCAGAAAACTGGTTATCTTTACTACACTCATCCTTTTTAAAAATTTGTATGTGGCGGCAAGAAAGCAATAGTTAAAATGAAAGTTTTGGCTAGATCAAGGCAGGATGGAAGTTTGGGGTGCCCGGAAATTTTACAATGCTATCAAGCTAGCAGACATGGTAAAAAATGGAAAAAGCTAATACCGGGGTAGGAAATTTTAATGTCATTATTTTGGGTCCTAGATGTGAACAAAAAATCCATCAAAGAGGCACGAACCAAATCTCAGCTACTCAGAGTTAACGAGTTGGTGGGACAAATTCTCAAACAACTTAGGTCTCAGAAATAGAATAATAGATGTGCTCCCTTTTTCTCAGATATGTTAGACAACATAAAAATAGACACTTGGAAGACTGGGGGGATAAGGGAATTTAAAAATATACTGGTGGAACATAAAATGAAAACCTATCAAATTATGGAGGAATTCATCAAACCCCCCCCATAGACCCTTTTTAACTTTCTGCGAATTAAGGGCTTTTTAGCAGAATATCTCCTTCAAAATGAAGGGGAGAAAATTACAACCCTAAACCATCTACTCGAACTAAAAAACTATAAAAACCTAATTTCAAAATGCGCTAAAGTTATATACAGATGGAGACACGATAAACTGATAGAACTTATTAATAAATGGGAAAAAGAACTACAAGTACATATAGGAGAAGAAGAGTGGATAAGCTCTCTAAATAAATTAAATATGTACACTGCTTAAATCTTAACGTAAACCCATTTTAAACTCTCAAACAGATGGTACCGAACACCGAAACGTTTCAAGAAAATTTTCCCAGAGTCACCAGATAGATGCTGGAAATGTAATATTAATGAAGGCAATTTAATCCACAGTTGGTGGCAGTGCACACGTATAAATACATTTTGGAAAGTTGTAATCAAGGTAATATATCAAATAACAGAAATAAAATATTAGTTTTTAAGCCAGAGGTGGTTCTGATAAACTTGCACTGGCCAAAAACGACAAATATTGATAATTTTACATATTATTACAGCAGCTAAACTACTTCTGGCATGAAACTGGAAAACAGGGATAATTCCACACACTGAAGAATGAATATCAGAAGTTATACGACAAGCAAGAATGGAAAGGAGGATCCTGGTGTACTTGGGAAATAGATATACCCAAATAAAAGACTGGGATACATGGATATGCAAAATGGGAATGATAACCTATTAAATACTATCATGATTACTTTCCTCCCCCCTGAATCACATAAAATCAAATCTTGGACAAGGTATTGCAGATATTGCAAACTCAAGAAAAAATAAGCGATACAGTTACGGGAATTAAGCAAAAAATATGGAAAGATTAAAAGTTAAACTATATGCCAAAGGCAATTGAGCAGACAAAATACTTACAAACAAAATAAGGAGGGGAAAAAAGCACAGGACAGAATATCTAAACTAATTGTCGATAATATTTTTCTGTCCCCAAAGGACATAGGACAAGCTTTTAACAATTTCTATTATAACTTATGCAACATAAAGAATAACTGCTCACAAGCAAAGATTGCTAATTACCTACAATCCATCGAATTTCCTAAAATATCACAGGAACAACTACAAGCATTAAACGCCTCTATCTACATAGAAGTAAGAAATAAGGCCATTGATAAGTTGCAATTATCTAAAACACCAGGACCAGATGGATTCAGTATAGGGATGAAATTTTCAGCTGAAAATGGGCCTATCCCGTTTCGGCTGAAAATGGGTCAAATATGCTGGGGAAAAAAAAAATTAGCCTGGAATAGCTAGGTGTTGATTATACTTCGAGATCAGCTGGTTTTAAACACTGTGAACGTTTTTCTGTCATTTCACTGCTCCACTTATTTAAACTTTGGTTTTAATATATCATTTTTTTTTTATATACTTTTTAAAAAAAAATTTTTTGTAGTGCATAGTTTAACAGACATGTTTGCATTAACAATTCAGATGATTATATATCACAATGAAAGATAGTAATAACATGAAAAGTCAAGAATACTGCACTTGGGACGGTGGGGGGAGAAAAGAACACTATGGGACAGGGGAGGGGGGAGGGAGAAAAGAACACTAGAGGGGGGGATAGAGGAACATTAAGTGGGGGGGGGCACTAAAAGAGAAGGGAAGTTTTTCATATTCGATTAAATTCATTAAAAAGTTTAATAAAATTATAGGGAAAAAACTTTTTTTAAATCATTTGGGGGAAAAAAAGTCTGTTTCGGTTTTCGGCCAATGGCATTCTGAATTTTCGGTTTCGGACCAGAATTTTCATTTCGGGGCATCCCTAATTCAATAATATTTACTATAAAAAGTTTGACTCGAATTGCTCTTCTTCTGTTAGAAGTTTTTAATGATATTGTCCAATTAGGATCTTTCCCCAGAGAGCTAATCAGAGCAAGCACTATACTA